>NW_020954723.1:9287239-9361638 GCF_900497805.2 Vombatus ursinus
TCTCTCTCTCTCTCTCTCTCTCTCTCTCTCTCTCTCTCTCTCTCTCTGCTCTTTTTCTCTTTCTCTCTCTCTCTCTGTCTCTCAACATTCTTGCATTAATCTAATAATTTGTCAAACTATATCGAAAGTCACAACTTGGTAGTGTCAAATGACAGAGAACGTCATACCTTGGGAAATAAACACTAGTAGTCTAACTCAAGAGTAGTAGATTAATAAGAGCATTATTTAATAAAATAAACAAAAGCAAAAACTTTTTTTAACTTAGTGCTGGAGATATTAATGTAGATATCTGGATAATTTTATTATCCCTTCTCTTTATGTTGTTTGTCTGGTAACTGTTGCTGATCAATTGTCAACATTTTTTTAGTGGATAGACCAAGTCTAAGTATGTGGTAAATTGACATACCTTTATGAAATCGGCATTGGAGATAATATCAGAATTTTTTCTACATGTATGGTCAATTTTGAGAACATGTAATTTGATCTGTTGTATCTCTAAAGAAATGGAATAAATAGGTCATAGCTAATGTAGTGCTACTTGATTTAAAAAGTGCTCTTTATGCTTACTCATAGATATGGATAAAGAAATGTAGAAAGGAAAAACTGAAATTTAATTACAGTAATTTTCATGTTTCATGGGTCTCTATAAAAACCTCTACTGCAAAATACATAATTATTTAAAAGATTTTGGATTTAACCACCTGCATTGAAAAATCAAAGTGAATAAAAGACACATACTTCCCAGATGAAGATATGGTTATATGGACAACCCACTGAATCAGTTCATATATAAATAAGCATCTATATCTTAGTCAGTTAGTATTTATCAATAATGAGCAGGATCCAGAGCTGAAGAAGAATAAGAAAATGGATTGGACTTCACTTATGAAATTATAAGATGCTTTTCATGATTCTAGGTTGCTCACAGATACATATATACATACACATACATGCATATGCACATACACACATACATTATTTAAGTAAAAAAAAAATCAGTTAATCAACAAGCAGTTTTAAAATTCCTACTATATTCCAGAAAGCTTTTTTCAATATGAATTATTTCTGGCATTTTCCTTTTGTTGATTATCTCCACTTTATTCTGTATACAGATTCGGTGTACATAGTTGTTTACATGATGTCTTCCCCAATAGTCTGTGATCCCCTTTAGAGTAGGGATTGTCTTTTGCCTTTCTTTATATCCTCGGGGTTTAGTACAGTACCTGCCAGAGAATGAGCACTTAACAAATGCTTATATACTGACCAAACACTAGATGATAGAGATACAAATAGAAAAATCCTTGCCTTTAAGACCTTAAATTCTATTAGGAAAAGCTATATGATATACATATACATATGCATATTCATATACATATACATACGCATATGCATATGCATATGCATACGTATATACACATACATGTACATATACCTATGTGTATGCATATATGTATACATACATATAAATATATACATATCATAATATATGCTTGTGTGTATATGTGTATGTGTATGTTTATATATGTATATGATAAACACATATATACACATACACATATACACATATTTGTGTATATGTGTATTCATGTATGCATATATACATATGTATGTGTATTATATATATGAATGTGTATATATATATATGCATGTGTATGTATGGATATATGGGTGTATGTGTATGCATGTATATATATGGATATATATGCATATATATCTATCTGTATATACATATACATTATATGCAAAATAATTTGGGGGCACCAAGTACTGAGTAAAGACATCAAGCAAAAGGTGGCACTTATAATTTGGAACTCAAAATTTTAAAAATGAATGTTAAAAATTGTTTTTACATGCAACTGGGAAAGAAGATATACAGTCAATGGGGTATAAAACTCTATCCTGCCCTACGGGAAAATATAAAGGGACTGGGATAAGAGAAAGGGGGAATGACAGAAGGGAGGGCAGAGTAGGGGAAGAAGTATTTAGAATGCATGCTGTCTTGGGGTGGGAGGAGGGGAGAAACAGGGTGAAAATTTGGAACTCAAAATCTTGGGGAGGTGAATGTTGCAAACTAAAAATTAATTAATTAATTATTTTTAAAAGGTGGCACTTGAACTAACTTTTGAAATAAACTGGGTCTTCTCAGAAAAGGCAGGATATTCTAGTCATCAGGAATAGCCAATTCCTATAAAGGCACACAATTTAAAGATGAAGTGTACTGTCAGAAACATTAAGAAGATCAATTTGGCTGAACCATAGAGTGTAAATAGGGAAGCAATATATAACAAAAATAGGAAAGTAGTTGGTGGCTAGGTTGTAAATGGCTTTAAATATGAAGCAGATGTTTTGATTTGATCCTAGACACAATAGGGAATCACTGGAGTTTAGGAGAGTAACATGTTCATATTTGTTCCATACAAAAATCATGGCTTTGTTTATTCACCAGCATTCTTTCCAGGGTGATATCTGCAGACAAGACCAGAAGAAATAAGATTGCAGGTGACCTACGATGTTGGAAAGATGCAATGGTAGGTATGAGTAACTTGTAGTATGTTACTTATAATAACTTACACTATAGAATCAGAATAAATGACATCTAGGAAAAAACATGACTAAATAAGATGGGTCAGTCATTTAACATATTTTATTAATTTCAATCATAGGAAGAAAACAGAGTCTGTAAAATAATGTATAGGCCGAGGGGGTCTGTCTTCAATTCCTGGGAAAATTCTAGAATGGTTAATGAACATCTTAAAAGGGGAACCTTGATCATAATATAGGACAACATAGTGTTATCAAGAACTGGTCTTATTTTTTATTTTGATAGGGTAATTAAAATTGTACATTTGCTAAACTAGAATATCTATAGCATAATTTGCCTAGCCTTTTATAAATTACTTTATAAATTATTTCTTAATAATCTTGTGAAGAATATGGAGAGATGTGGATTAGATGATAATACAAATAGATCTGAGTTTCTTAAATTAGGTAACAATGAATCTAATAAATAAATAGATAATTACTTTAATTTAATTGGTAACTTTTGTAATCCTATGTATTTTATTTAAAAACATAACTCTAAGAAGGGGTCCATGGACTTCAACAGACTATTAAGATACAAAAAGTGGTTCATGACACATATGTATAAAAAATCAAGAATCCTTGAAATAGACAGATCTAAATAACTGGAGAAACATGAATTGCTCGTGGATAACCCAGGTCAATAAAATAAAAATGACAATTCTGCCTGTTAATTTATTTAGTGCCATACCTATCAAACTGCTAAAGAATTATTTTGTCAAACTATCATTTGGAAAAACAAAATGTTAATAATGCCAAAGGAATCAATAAGAAAAAGTGAAAGAAAGTGGCCTAGCAGTACCATATCTCAAACTATATCACAAAGTATTTCTCTTGGAAACAATCTGGTACTATTGTGTTGTATCAGTGGAATTCATTAGGTATATGATACACAGCAGAAAATGACTATAGTAATATAAACTTTGATAAAACAAAAGATTCACGCTCCGGGGGCAAAAACTCCTCATTTGACAATTTTTTTAGAAAAATTAGAAAGCAGTTTGGCAGAAATTAGGCATAGGCTAACATCTCATACCATATACCAAGATAAGGTCAAAATGGATATATAATTTAGATATAAAAGGCGATATCATAAGCAAATAAGGAGAGCATAAAGAATTTTACTTGTCAGATCTATAAATTAGGGGAGAGTTATTTTGACTAAACAAGAGATACAAAGGATCATGAGAAGAATAATGGAAAATTTTATTTACATGGAATAAGAAAGGTTTTGCATTAAAAAAAAACCAATGCAGCCAAAATTAGAAGGAAAGCAGGAAATTGGGGGAAACTTTACAGCAAATTTCTCTAATAATGGTTTCATTTCTCAAAATATAGAGAACTAAGAGAATTCAACTAATTCCCCAGTTGATAAATAGTAAAAGGATATAAGCAGGCAGTTTTCAGAAGAAAAATATCAAAGTTATCTATAGTCATATGAAAAAAACTCTAAATCATTATTGATTTAAAATGCAAATTAAAACAACTCTGAGGTACCACTTCATACATAACAGATTGGTTAATGTGACAGAAAAGGAATATGATAAATGTTGGAAGAGATGTGGAAAATAAAGACACTAATGCACTACTGGTGGTGTGAATTTGTCCAATCCTTCTGGAAAACAATTTAGAACTATGACCAAAGAGCTATAAAACTGTGTATAACATTTGACCTGGCAATACCACTTTCAGGTCTGTATCCCAAAGGAATAAGAAAATGGAAAGGAGGTACATATACACAATATTTATAGAAACTCTTTTTATGGTGGCAAAGAATTGGAAATTGAGGGGTACTCATCAATTGGAGAATGACTGAAAAAGTTGTGGTATATAAGGGTAATGGAATACAATTGTGCTATAAAAATGATGAAATGGGTGGTTTCAGAAGATAAAAAAACCCTGTGAAGATCTATATAAATCGATGCAGAATGAAGTACAAGAGAACATTGAACATATTAATAGCAATATTGTAACAATGATCAACTGTAAAACTTAGCTACTCTGATCAATACAATGATCTAAGGCAATTGGGAAGGACTCATGATGAAAAGGACTATCAATCTCTAGAGAGAACTGTTGAAGTCTGAATGCAAATTCATGTATAATTCTTTTCACTTTATTTTTCCTGCTTTTTTGTCAACATGGCTAACAGGGAAATATGTTTTGCATGACATCACATGTATAATTAACATATTGTTTGCCTTTTCAATGGGTAAGGGATGGGATGAAGAGAAGGAGAGACCGGGGAACTCAATTTTTTAAATAAATGTTATAAATAAATAATAAATTTTTAAAAATAAAGAAAAATATACCTAACACACACACACACACTTCTTGAAACAGATAAATTTGTAAGTAATTGAATGGCCAGACACAAGAAATGTAGGGAATCTCTACATTTAGAGATCTTTATTAAAAGTAAAAAGAGAGAGAGATGAATTTCTGCCCTATTTGTTTTGGTATTCATATGATCATAGCAATTTACAGCAAAATAGAACCTTAAAGATTATCTAACCCAATCTCCTATTTTACAGGTAAGAAAACTGAAATCTAAACAGGAAAAGTAACAGGGAAAGTCACAGAGGAATTCAGTAGTAATCTGGTAACAGAAGCCAGGTCTTTAGATTCTAAAGTCCTCTGCTCTTTTATATATTTCCTTTAAAAAGGCCCTGGGACAGATGATTTTTATGAGTTCCTTTCCATTTCTCTTATAGCATAATTTTGAATCATTTGATGGTTTTTGAGATGAAAGAGCTTCTAGAAAATAAGACGTACAATTTGAGAACAACTTCCCAAGTCCTGGAATAGTATGGGGGAAGGGGCGAGGCTTGTGGGGCAGGTGGAGATAGAGAAAAACACTATCTCTGGAGTCAGAGATAAAAATTCTAACTCTGAAGCTTCCTAACTATGTGATTTTGGCCAAGTCACTTAATCATAGTAGGCACTTCATAAATACTTATTGGTTGACTAACTCCATGGCCCTCAATATACTGAACTGTAAAATAAGGGGATTGGGCTTAACGGCTTTTAAAATTTTTCCTCACTGTATATCTATTATCTTTTTTTTTTTTGTTATACTCTTGATCATCTAGGGGCAATGTAAGTTGAAGGAAACTGTGAACGGATGTGTGTGTGTCTCTGTGTGTGTCTCTGTGTGTCTAAATCTGTAAAACATGAGTTCAAATCCTATCTCAGATACCTAATACATCTGTGACTTTGGACAAGCAACTATCTGAGTCTCATTCGCTTCATGTATAAAATGGACATGATTATCAACTACCTCACTTGAGTTATTGTAAGTAACAAATGTTATGATAGATATAAAGTTCTTTGTAAACTAGAAGGCAGTTAATAAATAGAAGCTATTATTATTATTCTAGCCCAGTGGGGTTAGATATATACATACATACAGACATTGTTACATATATCCTATATAAAAAAAGCAAAATAGCATGAATTTGTCCACATGCAGTTGACTAAATGTATTCATGTGTGTGTGTGTGTGTGTGTGTGCTATGTATATAGCAATGTATATAAGCATTTCTGTGAAAAGAAAGCAAAACAAAATACCATTAAGAACAGTAGTCTAATAATATATATGTATGTATGTATATATATGTATATATGCACAATCTCTATATGTGTACACACACACACACACACATACACACAAATACATTTAGTCAATTACATATGGACAAATTCATGCTTTACTGCCAGGTACCCTGAGTTTTCTAGTACCAAAATGCATTTCCAATTTGGAATGTGTCTTACTACAATGAAAAGTCCTGAAGAACATATTGTTCATTTCTTACTTGTGACTTCACATGCTTAAGAGCTAATACCAGACCATCTTGACTTTTACAGCAGAAAAAAAACTCAAGTGCTTCAGCAGAGCACATGGTACTGGGAGAAAAAGGTCCTTAAAGGATCAAAATGGACAGAAGTTTCCATTTTTGTCCTATTTCAGTTTATTAAGTGCCATATTTGTTAAGTATGGAGCATCATAAAATTGAATACTGGCAAGGATCTCAAAATTTCATCTCAGAAGGGCTGTCCAAATCAATGAGCCCTCACTGTGCACCAAAGTTACTCCTCTAGCTGTTTTCTATTGTCATAACCAAAGAAGTTAGCCATTGATATCTGTGGATTTAAATGTTTTCCAGTAATTTCCTGGGTGAAGACAAAGCATATCATGAAAAAAAATTCTATCAAAGTGACTTGGTAATAATTCCTGACATTTATTGGTACTTCTAAGTTTTATCATCGTCATCTTCATTATCATACAAAAGTTATATTGCACTTTAAGGTTGTCAAGCACCATGTATACATACATACATATATGTGTGTGTGTATATATATATATATATATTCATTTTCAGATATATAATTTGGTCTATACCAAAGCCCAGTGATAAAGGAAGTTTGACAAGTTTTTCCCATTTTTGAGATGAGAAAATTGATGTTCAGAGAGATGAAATGATTAAATGCCTGAGGACATATAAGTGGGAATTACAAACGCATCCTTTAACCCTAAGACCAGAGTTCTACATTCTTACCTGTATATATGCCATTTCTCCTTCTTCCCAACCCATTCTTCTTGAAATTGCAAGGTTCTTGAAAGCAGAAATGGTGTTAATTTTAATCTTCATTTCCCAAGTACCTAGGAAGTGCCTTACCCAGAGAAAATGCTTAATGAATGTTTGTTTTATAGAATTAAAATTTTGCCTCTCTTTGCTGCATAAAGTTACACAGAGATGACAGCTGTCATTTATTTTTCTACATACTGTCAAAATGGAAAACTAACATATTCTTTTGGGAAGCTACAAGATGATGAAACTTCAATACAACATCACTCTTTTCCAAGTTAAACGTCTCTAGAAATGTGACTCTCATCTTTATTATATTGTAAGCTTCTGGAACAATTTTAGTGCTTTATAATAATCACACAGCAGACACATACAAATTATAAAAAGTATTACCGATAAAGACATCTTTCTAAATGAAAATTGTGACCCGTATGTATTGAGAATGACAATAGTAACACCAACAATAACAATAATAATAATAAAATCCCACAATGTACAATCAATTATCCATGCCATGGGGGTTGGCAGGTCTGGTCAATGATAAAATAAGGTAATGCCATCCAGGGTGATGAATGGTCTTTGAATAGGCTCTCAAGTCTGTGCCTTGAGATTGCTACACTATTTCTGAAGGCTGTCAGGAGTCCTAAAACACTGTTCAGTGGGGCTCTGATGAGCCCACTTCCTTCTAAAATCTTTGTCAAAGTTATGAAAATGCTTCTATGAATGAAAAGAATGAGACAGCATAGGTCTATAAGCTAACTTGGATTTTGAAAGCAATGCAATATAATGACACAAAGGATATTGGCATAAGTTGTGCTCTTTGGGGGTCTTGGTGCTATAAGGTTATGATACTTTGGGTCAAGTAAGGGAGAAATAAAAATACTTCAGCTATTGGAAATACCTCAGAAAGTTTTCTCTAGACTCAGTAGAGTTGTATGTGAATATTTTGTTTTTGAACATTCCAATCAGTTCTTGAGAGAATAGAACTTTTTACAAGCCTTCCTGAATCTAACTGGTATCTAAGCCACTGACCCAACTCGGGTCATAACTTGACCTACACAAAGAATTTGGGGGAATTTCACACTGATGTAGGGGGAAAAAAAACTTCTAAATATCCTTTGCACACATGTTCCAATGGCTCAAAACCCTTCAGCCTATTTTTAATATCCAATATATATTTGTCTTCAAAAGTTTTCAGCCTTTTCCCCTTAGTCTTATCTCCAGTACAAATTTTTTGTAACATCATATTATTATCACTTATCAGATATACCTCTAGAAATTCTGATATCTGTTAATAAGTCCTATATCAAAACTTCCCAATTGTTTAGCATTTTTAATGAAGTCTGTGTCTTAACCCTTTATGTATTTTTGTTGTCACTCATTTCTTCACCAAGGCCTGTATTTACTGTTTACAGTATACTACTCAATTGCTAATTTCTTACATTTATAAAACACTTTACAATTTCCAAAGTACTTTCACATGCTTTCATTTTTTTTCTGCCCATATCTGTCCTGTGGGAGAGGCATTGTGATGATAGAGAGACAATCTCACAGTCATGATAACCTATATTTAATTCCCTCCTATAACAAAAATGGATAGAGAATAAGTAAAACCAGGAAAACTTAATCTCTCTCTCTCTCTCTCTCTCTCTCTCTGTCTCTCTCTCTCTCCTTTCATCCTTTCTTCTCTCCATTACTTCTCATGCCTACACACTCACAGATACAATGAAAATAATTTATGTGAGTAAAACAACATAAAAGAACTTAATTAAAATTAGTGCACAAACATAGTACTAGAGAGTAGATTAAGAAAAAAGCAACTTTCCAGAGTTATAGCCATATATGTGTGGCACACTGTATGTACTAGCTGACTCAGTTATTAACATTGTTCAATTTTACTGAAATTATTCTTTTTCTCCTTTTTTTTTCTTTCTTTATAACAAGGTATGCTTCATAGGTTAAGGAGGGGGAGAGGAGAAAGGCATATTTGTAAGTAATAGAAGAAAGGTCCTTGGCCTGTATTTGCATTGATTAGGGAATTCCTAAATTAGAAAACTCCTGTGAACGCAGGTCAGCACCTTCTTATAAAAACTTTAAGTTGTCTAAATTTATATAAACTGTAAAAATAATGAAAGAAAAGAAAAAAAAGCAAAATACAGGTTAAAACATCTCAAGTTGAGATAATTTAAGAATCATTTACATTTCATGACAATCATGACAAAAAATCATGAACATTCCATTTCAAGAAATCACAAATAAAACTTGCATAACTCTATTGGAAAGAGGAAAAAGTGAATACAGAATACATCTCTTGAAGTAAGCCTCAAAAGCAGAATTCCTAGTAACTGACCCAAATTGGGAGCTCCATAGACAAAGGCAAAAAATGCAAATATTCAGAAAGAAATAAGATACCACAGTCAGGATCATGTAAGATCTGACAGCTTCTTCCATATAGATCAACAATATAGATTTATATATAAAATAATTTATCCTTCAAAAACTGAGTATGAGCTTAAAGGGTGGGAGGATGGGATTTTAATATGGAATAGCTGGTTTCAATTTCTGATTTCTGATGAAAATATCAGAAATAAGTTTTAAAAATATATGGTGAGCATGTCAGAACAAATCCATGTGTGTAATATGTGTGTGTGTTATGATATACAATGACATAAAGTTAATATTTTAAAAGGGGAGAAGAAACAAGTGTCCCTTCAAAACCAAAACATTTTCAAATGGTATGGTGTGAATTAAATAAGACAGAGATTTTGGGAAGATGAATTGGTTATGTTCAGAGAGTTTGAAGATGAAAAAAAAACTTCTCATATTTAGGATTTATGAGATAGGAAGTATAGAGACAAGGAGAAAGAGGGGAAGAGAGCATTAAGTGAACTCCATTCCTATCTGAAATGGAAAGAAAAAGATGGTTATACAAATAGACAGACAAACGACTTGAAATAGAAATAAATTAAACTCAACAGGGGAAAAAATGCACAGATAGGGAAACAGTAAGAGGGAGGTTAAGACCTATGAGGAAAGTGCTGCAAGTAAAACAAACCTCTTTATCCTGAAAGGGGAGTAAAAGATGAAAAGATGAAAGAAAATAACTCCTTAAACAACTAGGGGATGGCTGAACAAATTGTATTTGAATTTAATAAAAAAAATTGCATCATAATAAATAAAAAGCCAATTTCAGAAAATCTTGGGTCATAAGAATAAATATGCAGGAACATTGCCAAAAAAATAAAAATAAGACTCCAGAACTCCATTCAGTTCCATGACCAACCTGATTCCAGAGGACCAACAACAAAATACAAGTTCCTGAAAGAAGTAATGGACACAAGGTCCAGAAAGAGACATACTATTTTTCTTCCTTTTGATACATGGCAACTATGTGAATTCATTTTACTTACGTATGCTTATTTTTTAAGGTTAAAAAAATCTTAGTAAATGAAGGGGGAGAGAGGTTATCAGTAGTGATACCAAAAACAGAAGACCACTAAAACATTTTTAAAGTATCTACAGAACAGAATAGAATTAAGAAGGAAGCAAGGTGGAACAATTTTGAAAGTATCAAGTAGAATTGTAAGTATTTTTTAAGGCAAGTGTTAAAAATTTGTGTTTTCATAGAGACTCATTTTTATATTCTGTGTGATAAATGTAAATGATGTTTTGTGCTGTGTTTAAGTTCAGAATAAATACAATTATTATTATTATTTTTGAATCTGGGTTGAAGTAAAAACTATCAGGTCTAGTTGAGTCACAAGTAAAACTTATTAAACTTTTAAACCAAGTAACTAATACTTTATAGATTATTTTAAATAAATACAAAGTTGGTAGGCTAGTCAGTTCCTTTTATAAGAAAATATGAAAAGTATAACTAAGCAAATTCAAGGGTCAATATAACCATTTAATATTTGCAGAATATTATACAGCAGAGACATATAAGTAATCCATCAGAAAAAGGGGATGTCCATTCTCCCCACTCCTACTTAATATATTTTTAGAAATTTCAGCAATTAAAATAAGGTATGAGAAGAAAAGTAAAAGAACAGCAATGAAGAAACAAAACAGCTCATTTCTAGATGGCGTAATTGTATCCTCTAAATACTCAAGAAATACTATAAACAAAGAACAAATAAATAATGGATGTAAGCAATGGCTTTTGAAAAGTAATAGGTTATAAGATAATTTCTCCCATGGAAATAATTTTTGCTTCTATATACAGCCCCTAAGAACAAAGGTAAATTCATAGAAAAATGTTCATAATAATGATGAGGACATATCAATTATTTTTGTGTTAACTTGTCATGATGTGTAAGACACAGGTATACAGGTAACTCTAAGATGATTTTGACAGAACTTTTCAAAAGAACTGAACAGATACAGCAATATTCTCTTCTCAGATTTATATGGAGCCAGGATATGGAAATTGAAATACTTCCCAAAATAATTTACATATTTAATGTTATATTAAGAAAAGTGCCAATATTTCAGAGAATTAGATAAAGTCGCAATAAAATTCATATGGAAAAATAGACATGAAAATAAGTAAAGGCTAGCATAGCTGGATCTAAAAAAAACCTGCCAAATTTAAAATAAATGATAAATATAAAAACTGATTCCTAGTGGAGAAGGAGATTTAGAAATAGATTAGTAGAACACAGAATCCCAAAACAAAATCCAATGTATATAAAACGTATTTGATAAACCCACAATAAAAATATATATTTGTAGAAGGAATGAATCAATAAAAAAACTATTGGGAAATGAATGGGTACACAAATTTAAAAAATCACTTTAAATCCTCACTTTACAACATACCCCACAACTAACTCCAATTGTGAGGTAAACACATCAAATATTTAATTTTTTTTAAAAAAAAGCTAGAGAGAACTTCCAGTTAAGATGGTTTCTTGAAAAATCACAGACAGAAGGGACCCATTCTCCAGCATAAGTGCTAGCAAAAATCTAAAAGGGGCATAAGATTGAATAATTATCACGAAATTTAGAGAAATAGTGTTAAGCTCCTGCAGGAAATCCAGGACTATATAAAAAGACAGAAAAAATATCTGCAGACATTGGAATAGTGGAAAAATCAGGAAAGTCAGTATAAGCCCAAACAAAAACTCATAAAGCCTGCCAACTCTCTGCCTGAGAATCATCCAAGTGGCCCACAAGCCCTCAATACACTGACCAGGAATGCTGGGGGTGACAGGAGCAAGAAGTTGAAACCAGTAGTGCTGTGATCAAGTATGAATCACTGAGCACAGACAAATAAGAATGGTGGGAGCCCTCATTAGAACCTTTTGAAATCAGGGACAGGATCAACTAGGGCCTGACCACAGAATCCAGGAGGGGAAAAGGAGCATAGCCTGTCCCTGGAAGAGAGTCTTTATCAAGGAATAAGGATGTAAATTTAAGCAAACCAAAGAACATATGGGACACAATATAAGAATAAAGTCTAGATAGAGACACCTTTTTTGCTAAAATCAATGGAAGAAAATTACCACAAATACTAGTAAAGCCTTAGGGAAGGGAGGAGGGGATAACAAAGTATATTTGTCATAAGGATCCCAAGAATGAATGGAAAAGAAATGATTTTCAATAATACCTTAAAGAAGGAAATTAGAAGTGAAATAAGAAGCTCAAAGGGAAAAGAAAAAAAAATGACTGGTAGTATCAGAGTGTTTCTAACTGAAGGTATAAATACAAGTGGTAGATTCTCTGAAAAAATGTAATGTGGCAAGTGGAATTCAGTGCCTTCAGGAGCCAATGAGAAATATTATTTAAAAAATTAAGATATTGGAAAAAAGAGTAAAATGAATTTTCTTTTAAAAACAACCGATGCTGAAAATATTTTGAAGAGACAGAATATGAAAATTGCTTTGCTCACTGAAAAGCATGATAAAAGTAAAAGAAAACAAACAAAAACAACAACCTGAGTATCATGTTTCAGGAAATCATAAGAGAAAATTGCCTAAATCTATTAGAATCAGAGGGCAAAATGAAAATAGAAAGTCACTAATAGCCTCCTGAAAGAAATTCCAAAATGGAATCTCCCAGGAACCGTATAGCCAAAATAAAGAGTTTCAAAGACAAAATGGGGGAAAAATACAGGAACTTTCAGATAATTTTCTGGTTATCAACAGCCAATGAGAAGTCAAGTATCAAGAAACCAGTCAGTATCACACAAGATTCAGCAGCAACTACCTTAAAAAAGAGCTAATCTTAGTATATGATATAACAGAAGGCAAAAGAATTAGTTTTATAACCAGAGATGTGCTGGAGCCAGTTCAAATCTGTTTGGAGTAGCTGATTGTTAAATTTTCAGTGTTAGCATTTATATCTCAGAAACTGGCAAACATCAGGGATTGATTTGTTGTTTTGTGGATTACAAACATTTCAGAAAGTAATGGGGAAAATGTTGATTATGATGACTCTACTTAAAAATGTGTATGTACATTTTCCCTCTAGACCTGATTGTTAAACATTTACCAATGTGTTTCAGCTAATTTAAATGCAAAACTGAGTATAACCCAAAAAGGAAAACCTAGAAATATAAGAGTTTAGAGAACTTGCAACCATTTTTAATGAAAAGACCAGAGATGAGCAAAACAAAATCAAAATGAACTCATGGAAGTTTAGAGAAAATTAGAAACACAAAAAATCAAATTATTTCATTCAAATAGGGGGAGAAGAGACAAGTTTTGCTTTAGAACTTCACTGTCTTCAAAGGTCAGAAAGGAAGTAAAGAAAGAAAAATGTAAGTGCCTGAGCAGTTTAATTTTGCTTTGATAGTTTTTTTTTTAATTTTAATAGTATTTTAATTTTTCCCCAATTACATATCAAGACAAATTTTAGCATTCATTTTTACAAGATTTTGAGTTTCAAATTTTTTCTCCCTTCATCCCTCCCCTACTCTCTCCTGAAAATGGTAGACAATTTGATATAGGTTATACTTGTGCTATCATGTAAAACATATTACCATGTTAATCACAATTGTGAAAGAAGAAACAGATCAAAAGAAAAAATCATGAATAAGAATAAAATAAGTAAAAAAGTATACTTCGATCTGCATTCAGAGCCCATTAGTTCTTTACCTGGATGTGGATAGTATTTTCCTTCTTGAGTTCTTTGTACTTGTCTTAGATTATTGTGTTGCTGAGAGGAGCTCAATCATAAAGAGTTGATAGTTACACAATGTTGCTAATACTGTATACACTGTTCTGGTTTCACTCATTTCATTTCACATCAGTTCATACAAGTCTTTCCAGGTTTTTCTGAAGTCTGCCTGCTCATCATTTCTTACAGTGCAATAGTATTCCATTACATTCATATACCACAGCTTGTTCAGTCATTCCCCAATTGATGGGCATCTATTCAATTTCCAATATTTTGACACCATGAAAAGGGCTATTATAAAAATCTTTGCACATGTATGTCCTTTTCTCTTTATATGATCTCTTTGGGATACAGACCTAGTCATGATATTACAGGATCAAAGGGTATGAACAGTTCGGTTGCCCTTTGGGCATAACTCCAAATTGCTCTCCAGTTTTTGGTTGAATCAGTTCATAACTCCACCAAAACTGCCTTCTTGTCCCAATTTTCTCACAATCCTTTTCAACATCTATCCTTTTCCTTTTTTGTTGTATTAGCCTATATGATAGGTGTGAGGTGATACCTCAGAGTTGTTTTCATTTGCATTTCTCTAATCAAAAGTGATTTAGAGCACTTCTTTATATGCCTATAGATACCTTTGATTTCTCCATCTGAAAACTGCCTGTTCATATCCTTTGACCATTTATCAACTGGGAGATGACTTGTATTCTTATAAATTTGACTGAGTTCTCTATATATTTGAGAAATGAGGCCTTTATCAGAGACACTTGCTATAAAGATTGTTTCCCAGCTTTTAATCTTGGTTGCATTGGTTTTGTTTGTGCAAAAGATTTTTATTTTAATATAATAAAAAATATGTATTTTGTATTTAGTAATGCTCACTAACTCTTGTTTGGTCATGAATTTTTCCCTTCCCCATAGATCTGAAAAGTATGTTATTCATTGCTCTTCTAATTTACTTATGGTATCACCCTTTATGTCTAAATCATGCACCTAACTTCTTTGCTTTCCAGAATAGCATGTTCCATGACCTCCAGTCCTTTAATATTACAGCTGCTAAGTCCTGTGTAATCCTGATTGTGACTCCAGGATATTTGAATTGTTTCTTTCTGGCCACCTGAAATATTTTTTTCCCCTTGACTTGATAGTTCAGAAATTTGGCTACAATATTCCTTGGAGTTTTTATTTTGGGATCTCTTTCCTGAGGTGATTGGTGGATTCTTTCAATGCCTATTTTGCCTTTTGGTTCCAGTATATCAGGGCAGTTTTCCTTGATAATTTCTTGAAAGATGCTTGCCCACGTCCTCCTTTTGATTATGGCTTTCAGGTAGTCTAATGATTCTGACATTGTTTCTCCTGGATCTATTCTCCAGGTCAGTTGTTTATCCAAAGAGGTATTTTACATTTTCTTCTATTTTTTTCCATTCTTTTGAACTTGCTTGATTGATTCTTGATGTCTCATAGAGTCATTAGCTTCCACTTGCCCAATTCTAACTTTTAAGGAGTTGTTTTCATCAATTGGCTTTTGTATTTTCTTTTCTATTTGGACAATGGTACTTTTTTTTAGTTCTTTGGGTCAGGGCAATTGAGGTTAAGGTACTTGCCCAGGGTCACATAACTTATGCAAATGTTTTCTTTTTCCAAGCTGTTGGATCTGTGTTTCATAACTCTCTTGCATTATTCTTATTTCTTTTACTATTTTTTCTTCTACCTCTCATTTATTATTTTTAAGCATCTTTTTGAGCTCTTCTATAAGTAGTTTCTGGGCTTGAGACCACTTCCAATTTCTCTTTGGCATTTTGCCCAAAGGTCTTTTGACATTGTTGTCTTCTTCTGAGTTTATGTTTTGAATTTCCCTATCACTTCTATGATCTGATTCTTTTTTTGTTGTTTTGTTTCATTGTTTTTTGCTCATCTTTTTTGGCCCTTTTCCTTTTTTTTTTTTTAAATTTGAGCTATGCTCCTGAGATGGAAGAGGTGTTGTCTCACTCTTCTTGTGCTAAGGGCTACAGGCCCTAGCTGTTTACCTGGTGTTGCACTGATATTGCCTTTGTGTGTGGTGCTGTGCTAAAGGGTTGGGGTGGGGGGGATCACTGGTGCTGCTGAAGGACACAGGGATCTGACAGCTTACCTTGTCTAAGCTGGGGTCCTAGTGGCATTTGCTGAGGCTGACAGGGTCTTTTTGAGTTTCCTTTGGGATGTAGTGAAGCACGTGGCTGGCAGGGAGGGGGCAGTGCTGGTGGCTATTTGTTTAGGCATGTCTAGGGTTGGTATTTATGGTTCTCTGAGCTGGAGTCTGTCATTCTTCTGATTATGCTGAGACACTTGATGGGGGGAGCAGGGGTTCCTGATATTGCTGTTTGCTTGCTCCATTGCACTGGAGCTCAGGATCTGCCACTGGTTTGCTGAAGTTGGGCTTACTACTGGCTTGCTGGCATGCTTGCTATCCTAGACTGCACTCCTCCATTACCAGAGTAAGAGACTTTCCTGTTGATTTTCCAAATTTCTTGGGTTCAAAGACTGTTTCACCCCATCTTTTTGCTGGTTCTGATGTTTTGGGATTTTTGAGGGGTGCTATTTTATGGGAGTTTGGAGGTGAAAATGAGATAGTTTAGGTGATTTAATGCTTACTTCACCATCTTGTCTGCCAGAAGTCCTCATATTTGATCTTTTGCTTTGATGATTTTTAAGAAAGGAAAGAAATGAGATGGGAAAATAAATATGTTAGGGAAGAAAGGAGGAAGAAGGAGCAATCTAATATAGTTTGTAATTGGGTTAGATGAGAAAAATACTATTAACATCTACTACAGGAGCAGCTAGGTAGTGCAGTGGATATAGCTGCGGCCTTGGAGTCAGGAGGACCTGAGTTCAAACACGGCCTCAGACACTTGACACTTACTAGCTGTGTGACCCTGGGCAAGTCACTTAACCCCAATTGCCTCAGCAAAAAAAATAAAACAAAACAAAACAAAACAAAAAACAACAACATCTACTACAAACATCTCATGAAACTAACTCTAATTTGAACTAAACAAAGTGGTGGAATACAGATACCTGACCCAATGATTTTGGTTTAGAAATATGTTTTACATGAGGCCTCACTATCACCTCTGACCTCACTGGTCTCACAAACAGGGCTTGGCATGCAGCCACCTTCACTGTGTGATTGGAGAAGGGGAGGGGTGGCAGTTTCTTTCTTATCCCAGAACCAGGAGAAGGAATAAGGAGAAAGAGAGTTAGCTTGGGTACGTGGAGGGAAGATAAAATATTTAGGGGGGGAAACTTTATTTTAGTTACATGATGCAAGTTGGGTGGAAAGGAAGGGCAGGAGATGATTCATTTTTACAAAAAAAAATCACAAATGCTTTATTTCATATAGCTAACATTATAAACAACCTTTATGTCTAGCAACTGGAAAATTCCTGATTAAATTATAGTACATTAACATAATCATAGAATTACAGATTTAGAGATAAAAGGTACTATATGTCTAGTCACACTATATATCTAGTCCAACCTGTTTATTTTATAGGTGAGTTAACAGAGGCCCAAGGTGACTAAGTGATTTGACTAAAGTCATGCAAGTATTAAGTATCAGAAGCTAGGTTTTTACACAGGCTTTCTGACTCTAAGATGGGCTCTTTCTTATGGTGCAACATCATAGAATATTATTGCCTCCAAAAATGAGAAATATGAAGAAAATCTTGGAATATGGTAAAGCCTATTCTACATGATACATCATGAAAATCAGTAGAACTAGATCTTATATAAATAACTAAAATTACATTAAATTTTAAACAGAAAAAGGGTATAATTTTTAAAAAGAAGAGGGAATGAGAAAGGAAACAATAAAGCCATAAAGTTGTGGAAAGAGGCTTGGCTATTAGTCAAAGAGCAAAAAAGTGCTTTATTTTGTTTTTAATTATTACTTGACTTACATGATTCTCCATTATTAAACTTAAAAGTAGGGAGTAATCAATGTTTCTTGTTCATATATTGATTTAAATATTTTAAATTTATAAATGGCTATGAAGCTTACAATTAAAAAAAATGAAAGTACTCAGTGTTGCTTACCCATGCCAGTGTCTTTAGACAGTTTCCTCTCTTTTTCCTCAATGGAATTATTTCCATTTATATCTTCAGAATTTCATTTTGGAGAACTTTCAGATCATTCTTGGTTGACTTCTCCTACATACCATTCTAGGCCTTGGGTTATCACTTATTCTGTCTTTGAAATTTTCAATCTTGTTCTCCCCAAATCTAGAATGTACACCAGACCACAGCAATCTTTTCTCTTCTCTGTCATCACTTATCACATGGGATTGTCACTTTCCTTCTTCATGGTTTCTATCAGTTTTACCTCAGCAGATAGTTCCTCCTTCTGGGTAAGAATCAGATCAAGAACAAAGTCCCTCTTGTTGTTTCCTCCACCACTAGAAGACGGAAGATATTCTTAAAGAGTACAAGGATTTTTCAGCTTCTGTTTTGTGCAGAAAGAGAGCTTCTCCAGCATACTGATTAATTGAAGTCCCTCAGCAATACTATGTCATAACTTTTTGCCAGGTTTGTAATCTGTTTCCCATGCTCCTCATCTGTTTCCTTCTACTTTTCAGATTTTCTGTTTTACACTCCCAAGGCAGTGTCATTTCCCTTTATTTCACCATTGACCCTTACCTAATGCTTTCCACAATGCTAACACTTTTCAGTTCCTTTGTTTCCTTACATTATACTTTGTACTTATCTATTATTCTTCACATGATTATACTTTATTCTGAATAAACAATTCTCCTGGTTGCTTTTTCTACTATTTTTTTATTTTGAATGTTATACTTTTTCAAAACTGCATTCCAGTCAAAAGTCCTAACCCCAAAAATCTGATAATTCCCATGATGTTATATTTGTCTCCTTGCATTAGAACCTCTAATTTTAGATTTTTAATACTACTCATACCTTCTGAGTTTATAGATAGACATTGCGAAGTTATTGCTTTCCTTCTTTTTTGTATCTTTTTTTATTTTTATTTTTTTTTTTTTGGTGTTGTCTACCTTCTTGGATTTTGCCTTCATTGAATTACAGGTCTTTCTATGTTATAGTCTCTTGTTTGATATATAAATATATGACAATTTTCAACTTCTATTTTCTTCTCAATGTAAAACTTTTTTGATTAGATTCACAAGACTCCAGTCCACTACTCTTAAGGAGTGGGCTTATTGAACAGTCCCCTGTTCCACTAAGATTGGAGAAAATAAAATAGTCTCAATTGGCAGCAACACGGAGTTCATATAGGGGGCAGAGTAAGCATGTCATAAGGATGAAAAAGTATGCTGGGGCCACAGTATGAATTGTCTTGGATGTCAGGTGAACCAGAATGTACATCATTTAAGAGCAAATTTTTTTGAGCAGGAGAGTGTTGTGATCGGAGTGACAAATTAGGAAGAATATTTTGGTGGTAACGACAAGGATGGTTTGGAAATTTGAGACACTAGAGTAAGAAAGATCAGTTGGGAGGAATTTATTTAGTGCAAGGGAGAGTTGTTTAGGATTTCATTTAGAGTTTTTGGTCATGGTCTTCTTATTTGAGGTAAAGAGTTATAACAATAAAGAAAGAGTTAAGTGGCATGTTGGAGAAACTACTGGTGTTGGAGTCAGGAAGACCTGAATTCAAATTTTGTCTCAAAAAGTCACTAGCTACATGGCCCTGGAGAAGTCACTTTCATCTCTCAGCCTGTTTCATCTCTAAAATGAGAGTAAATAAAAAATTTGAATGTATGTACATATACATGTATACATATACATACATACACGTGTTTATGTGTGTGTGTGTGTATATATATATGTATATATGTATTACTTCTGCAATCTTAAAATCTTACATAAGCATTAGCCATTTTAGAGGCCAACTAGGGGTATACATTAGGTAAAGCATTTTAATTTATAATATTTGTGGGACAGGTAGGTGGCATAGTGGATAGAGTAATGGTCCTAGAGTCAAGAAGGCCTGGATTCAAGTCTGGCCTCAGACACTTGCATGACCCTGGGCAAGTCACTTGAACTCTGCTTGCCTCAGTTTCCTCATCTATAAAATGGTGTTAATTATAACATCTGTCTCCCAGGGTTCTTGAAAGAATCAAATGAGATATTTGTAAAGCCCTTAGCACAGTGCCTGGCACATAGCAAGCACTTTTATAAATATTAGCTATTATTGCACTCCTTCAGGGCAGTAGAAAAATAGGGTTTATCACCTACTTAGTGAGAATAATTAGTTAAAATAGAAAGCTTCCAGATGGTGGTCATACTTTTCCTCTCTCCAGCCTGAGAGGACACTGTAAATCAGCTTTTCCCCAGTCAGTCTTCTGGCTTTCCGTGGTGAATTCACCCAGCAGCAGCCTTGCTTTGCCCTGGGTATCTTCCCGTTGATGCCTTTTATCCTGAGGTCAGGGTTTCTCCTCAACATTAACTTTATCACAGCCTGCCTCACAGTCTGCCTCAAGGCTTTTTTTTTTTTTTTTTTTTTTTGGTCCTTGTCTTGTTTGTAAGAATTGCTAGTTCTGGCTCTCTCCAAATGTAGTCTACACTATGCAGCAAAATGAAGACAGAGTATTCTAATTACACTCTAAATTACCCAACCAATTCCACATTCTGTTCTTGTTTATTCATCCTATGGTGACCTATACATAATTTTTGATGCATTTATTCCTAACCAAACATTTCTAATTTTGTGTATGGGAAGTTGGCTTCCCTATTTCTTGTACCTGCTAATGTTCGATCATTACACATTAACTTTTACACGTTGTCAGTTTAGAAAAACTTCATCTCCAGTGATATTCTCTGGGTAATATTTTATCTTAGTATGGTAGCACATTCTACTTAATTTATTCCTGAAAAAGAAGAGGGTAGGAATAGGGGAGACTTGAGGGGAAAATGCACCCCTCTATTCAGGGAAGGGAAGGAGCATAGCATAGTGGAAAGACTGCCAGCCTTATAGACAGGAAAACCTGGGTTCAATTCCCACATTTGACACATACTGGCTGTGTGATCCCAGCAAGTCACATAATCTATAGGTTCTCTGGGCATCTTTCTGAGATTATAAATTGAAGAATAAGAACCGATACAAAGTGGTCCCTTACCTAGAAGTCTCCTAAAGCAATGAAGTCATAGGTAGAATTACAACCCAGATATTTGGCTTTTAATTGTAAAAACTGAACTGCCACCCTAGAAGACAAGGGAACAAAACCAAGGAAACCACTTGCAGGATCAAAATAAGACTGAATTTTGGGTTCTAGTTTTGCTGCCTCATGCGTCAGGCAGACAGCACTCTGTTTGCCTCCATTTTCTGTCAACAAAATGAGGGAAGAGCTTATAGGTGCAGATTTCCATCCTTAATTTTCCCCTAACTTAGGGGAAGTGAAACATCCCCTCATCTTCCAGTCTTGCCTTTGAAAACTCAGCCTCAAAATAGGTTTTATCCCTAGTGATAGTTGTTCAGGAAGTTTTCTTTCCTGGCATCAGGACTCATCCTATTGATACTTATTGGGACTGAATACTTGATAAAAACAAACTTGTTATTCTCAAAAAACAAATCTATTTAGATTGTTGTTTTTTTATTCTTTTGTGCTGCCTCCTGGAAAATAAATTTAGGAATGAGTATTTTCTTTCATTTTTATACATTAAAGGAAAGAACTAGTTTTGGGTTTTAAAAAATAAGTTTAAAAAAGAGTAAACACACTCATACACTCTAGTTCACCAAATACCACTTTTTGTTTGATGGTAAATACCTCCTTCTCCCTTCTGTTGCTGTTTTATAACCAATTTAGTTGTACAAGTGAAGCAGAAAATACACTAACTATAATGAGTGAACATATCTTTTTTTTTCCAAATCTCACTATAAGATGACTTTGATCAGGGACAAAACTATTCCTGTCTTAATATAGAATCAGAGAACTGCTGGGTAGAGCAGCCAGCATATTGATATGCTTTGGTTCTAAGGCAGAATGATTACAAAAAGTGGATTCAAGAGGAATCTTGTTTCCTTGGAAGGGTGTAGAAATACAATAAAAAAATCTTTTCTCTCTCACACACAACAACTACAAAGCATTGATTCAAGGTCACCGTAGACCCAAGAGGCTGGGAATGTGACAGAGTATGCAATTAGTCATAAAAAACCAATTCATTGGGTAGGAAAACAAAAACTTCAAATATATGCATGCTCAGTGTTTTAAGGTAAGAACATTACTCAAATGTGTGGCTAAGGCTTGCATTGTTTAACTAGGCTGAGAGATTTTGCTTTTTTTCTTTGCGTCTTTAATGTGATTTCTTAATTTCATGCCTCCAAAATGTCAACAAGGGTAATAAAATAGCAATTTAAGGCCACATTAAAAGCTGAACTAAATGGCACCATTCTACTGAAGACATTAAAACAAAATTACAGTGTATCCTCCTATCAGCAGACATCTTTGTAACTTTCATCCAGAATGTAAATCTATCTTACTCCTCACCACTATCCCCCACCCTTAACCATCCTCCCTGGAAGTTTTGACACCTGGATGAGTCAATTAGTCTTATCCCAATTTCCTTCCTAATTGCATTCATGTAAAGGATTACACAGTTCTCTTTCTGTTGAGATAATTAATTTCTTTCCTAGAGTGGCCATTTTGTGAATTGTGGGAAATAATGATGATGATGATGATGATGATGATGACGATGACGACGATGATGACAAATACCCTTTGACTCAAAGATTTTACTGCTAGGCATATATATTAAGGTGGTCAAAGATCAAAAGAAAGAACCTATCTACATGCATCAAACTATTTATAGCCCCACCTTGGGTAATAATAATAATAAATTATTTACTATGTGCCAGTTATTGTGCTAGGTGCTTTACCTTGGGAGCTAGTCTCTATTATTATCCTTATTTTTTACAGATGAGGAAATTGAGTCAAACAGAGTAGTTTTCTCAGGGTCACAGAGCAAGTAAGTAACTGATGCCTCATCTGAACTCAGATCTTCCTGGCTATAGAAACAGAACTCTATTCACTGTACCACTGTACCAAAGATCCTAAAGGAAGCAAATGGACATGAATTGGGGAATGACTAAACAAGACATGGATGTAATGAATATTACTATCTTATAAGAAATGAGGAACATAGTGACTACAGAGAATCACAGAAACACTTGCATGAAGTGATAGAAAGGAGAGTAAGTTAAACCAAATAATACATATGATTACAACAATGTAAATAGCAAGAATAACAGCAATAAGACAATTGAAACTGAAGGCTGTGAAACTATAATGACCAAATTGGAGCCAATTCCAATGGCTCCAAAGAAGAACTTTAAGAGAGCACTTGTCCCCTTCTTTGCAGAGGAGGAAGATTATGGGTATGGGATATTACAGATAATGTTAGATGTTTTTAATTTGTTCTTTAGTTTTACCAAACATTTTTTTTTGTTTGTTGTTCTAAGCATTGGCTCTCTGGGAGGGGCAGAGGGAGGCATGAACTAGGAAATATAGGTGATTAAAAATATATAAAAATATATTTTAAAATAATAGCTTGTGTATATTGCACTTCAACATTTGCGGTATACTTTATATTCATTATTTCATTTCATCCTTAAAACAACTATGTGAGGTAGATGCTACTATTATTCCCATCTTATAGCTGAGAAAAGTGAGAAACTGTCAGCTAGATTTTCCTTGTTATTGACAAAGGGACACTAGCAGAGTACTTACCTTGATGCTCCAAAAAAAAAAATTCTCGTTTCCCTTTGACCATATCAATTTAGCTCTCAGTTTGCTAGTACCAGTTCCCTTATTCTTCCATTACATAAAACTCTTCCTCTGCTCAGAGATCTTTATCTATAGTAAGCATTCATTATAATCTGTGAATTAATTTGAGCATTTATTCTAAAGCATACCATTGTCCTCATGTCTTTGTATTATCTTCTTCAATATTTTCTGTTTGAGGCTCACTAATATTTTACAATCTAATATCTCACTTAAAATGGATATATATTTTTAAAATTGTCTATGACACCACACAGAGACATGGTGTGGTGAGAGTACTAAGTGGTATGAGGCTGGAAGAGAAATAGAAACAGTAGGTAAAAGGAAGAATACCCATATGGTCCCTGAACCTATTTAAAACATTTATTGAGTGTCCATATTACATAGCCAGTTGTACTGAGAGGGTCCAGATTAGTGTGAAAAAAATGAATTCACTGAAGTAATCATACTATTTATATTGACACTATTAGAAGTTATACTGCAACTTTGAATTGTCTAAAAATATGGTAATTGGTGCTAGCACAATGGAAACATTCAATGGGGATTTGAATACAGTTAGATCCCATTTTGTGAGGATAATTAATCTACTGAAATATTGCATTACTTGAATTTTTAATTCATATTTCCATTGGGCTGGCACCAATAACCACTTTTACAGTTATAATTTTTAACAGTAAAGCTTCAAATACATGGGGATACTTCAAAGGATTCATTATTCACACTAATCAGGACCTGGCTGGTTTCATTAATGATTTATAATGAGATAAATTGGGCAGTAGAAAACTTTGGCAGATGTGGCTTAAACACTTAAAGAGAAACTTGAGAAATCAGGTACTTGTACATACATTGTTTCATAGGACGTGAAATTCTATGGAAACACGAGTATATTTCTATTTTCAACTGGGACAGCAAACAAATAAAGGGGATAGTTGCATCTCCATTTAATATGGAACACAGACTAATTGTATTTGTATTAGATCAGAGTGAAAATTTCATAATTTTAAGAGAGTTCTATAGAATCATTTTATTTATATATGTAATAATAAATTGTCTTTGTGTTATTCATTAGGTGTATATTCAGATCTGGCAGGGACATTCTAGGTTATCTAGGCTAAATCCCTCAACTTAGAGAAGAGAAAACTGAGGCTCATGGAGGTTAAATGACTGGCCAAGCTTCACTGGATTTGATTCTGGGACCTCTGGCTCCAAAAATATGCAGCCTTCTTTTTACAGTACCAAACAGACTTCATGATAATATTGTCTCCCAAACATGGCTCTACCCTACATAGAACTTATGGTCAACTTGACTTTTTCAAATGTGATTTAAAAAGCCAAGGATTATGTTTATATGATTGACACAGTATTTATCACAACTGAAATATCCATACAGTTTGATTTATGGTGGCCCCATCTACTGCGAAAGAAAGACAGAGAGAGAGACAGAGACAGAGACAGAGAGGCAGAGAGATATGGAAAGATAGTTACAGTTTATTCTAACACTTAAGGAGTGGGAAGGAAAGAGAGAAAGAGAAACTGAAGATGACTAATTAGGAGAAAGCCATTGCTGAGGAGAATTCAGTATAGAGAAGATATTGAGCTAAAAGACTTTAGTGGCAAAAATACATTGTTACAAGGTGATATACTTAAAACGATATTAGTACTGGTTGTAGGGGTGACATATATTTTCTGTGTGACCTTAACCAGTCACTTGACTTTTTTGGACTTTAGTATAGTTCTCTGTATAATGTAGGGTTGATGACCATATGAGATCACAATAATAATAATTTACATTGATACAACACTTTAAGTTTTAAAAAGCTGTTTCTTCTAACCAACTTCTTTCTTCCAGAATTAGAATTGCAAGATGTTTCATGCATCTCCTCTTCCCTGATCCTGATACATTCTCTAATCAATTCTTTTTTTATTTAGCATTTTATTTTTCCTTAATTACATGTAAAAATAATCTGCAACTTTCATTTTTTTAATTGAGCTCCAAATTCACTACTTCCTTCCCAACCCCCATCATTGAGAAGGCAAGCAATTTGATATAGGTTATACATGTGTAGTTATACAAAATATTTTCATATTTTATATTCATATTTTCATATTCATATTATATATTCATATTTTCATAGTCATGCTGTAAAAGAAAACAGATAAAAACACAAGAAAAGTAAAGAAAGTAAAAAATAAAGGATGCTTAAATATGCATTCAGAGTCCATCCATTCTTTATCTGGTGATGGGTAGCATTTTTCATCATAAGTCCTTCAGAGATGTCTTAGATCATTTTATTGCTGAGAATATTGGTACGTACAATGTTCTCCTGGTCCTACTTATTTCACTTTACGTCAATTCATGTAAGTCTTTCTGGGTTTTTCTAAGAGCTTCTAGCTCATCATTTCTTATAGCATAATAGTATTCCATCACAATCATATACCATAAATTATTTAGCCATTCTCCATTTGATGGGCATCCCTTCAATTTCCATTCTTTGTCACCAGAAAAGAGGTGCTATATTTTTGTATGTATAGGTCCTTTTCCTTTGTTTTTATCTCTTTTGGGATGCATATCTAATAGTGGTATTTCTAGGTCAAAAGGAATGCATGGCTTTATAGCCTTTGAACATAGTTCCAAATTTCTCTACAGAATGGTTGAATCACTTCACAGTTCCACCAACAGTTCATTAGTATGTCGATTTTCCCACATCCCCTTCAACATCTGTCATTTTCCTTTTCTATCCTATTAACCAATTTAATAGGTATGAGGTAGTACTTAATTGTTTTAATTTACATTTTTTTCAATCAATAGTGATTTTAAGCATTTTCAATATGGTTATATATAGCTTTGATCATTTCATCTGAAAACTGTTCACCTTTTTGATCATTTATCAACTGGAGAATGGATCTTATTTTTATAAATTAAACTAATTTCTCTATACATTTGAGATATGAGACCTTTATCAGAGAAATTTGCTTTGATTTTTCCCCACAGTTATGATTGCTAACTGTGTTTTCTTTCATCTTATTCCCCCCCAGTTTATTCTATTCTTTCTCTCCTTTTTCGCCATCCCTCCTCAAAACTGTTTTGCTTCTGACTACCACCTCTCCCAATCTAGCCTCCCTTCTATGAGCAACCCCCCTTTTCTTATCCTCTTCCTCTCTTTCTTTCCTGTGGGATAACATTTGCAATTGAGTGTGTATGTTATTTCCTCTTTGAGCCAATTATGATGAGAGCAAGGTTCAAGCAGTCCCCCCTAGCTCCCCCACAAATCCCTCCACTGTAAAAGCTCTTTCATGCATCTTCTTTGTCAGATAATTCACCCCATTCTACCTCTAACTTTCCATGTTTCCTAGTGCATTTGTACTTCTCACCTCTTAATTTTTTTTAGGTACCATCCCTTCATATTCAATTCACACTTATACCTTCTGTCTATATAAACTCCTAACTGGACTAATAATGAGAAATTTCTTATGAGTTATAAGTATCACCTTCCCATTTGGGAATGTAAATTGTTTAACTTTATGAAGTCCCTTATAATTTCCCACTTCTGTTTAGCTTTTTATGGTTTTATTGAGTCTTTCATTTGAAAGTCAAATTATCTATTCAGCTCTAGTCTTTTCATAAGGAATACTTGAAAGTCCTCCATTTCATTGGATGTCCATTTTTACCCTGAAAGATTTTGTTCAGTTTTTTTGAATAGGTGATTCTTGGTTGTAATTCTATCTCCTTTGTCCTCCAGAATATCATATTCCTTTAATGTAGAAGCTGCTAAATCCTGTGTTAACCTGACTGAGGCTCCATGATACTTCATTTTTTTTTTCTTGCTGGCAGTTTGCAATATTTTTGTTTGACTTAATTTGACTATAATATTCCTGGGAGTTTTTATTTTGGGATCTCTTTCAGGAGAGATTGGTGGATTCTTTCAGTTTCTATTTTACTCTCTGAATCTAGAATATCAGGACAGTTTTCCTTGATAATTTCTTGCAAGAAGATGTCTAGGCTCATTCTTTGATCATGGCTTCCAAGAAGTTCAATAATTTTAAAATTACCTCTCCTGGACCTGTTTTCCAGGCCAGTTGTTTTTCTAATAAGATATTTCATGTTGTCTTCTATTTTTTTCATTCTTTTGGTTTTATTTTATTGTTTCTTGATGTCTCATAGAGCCATTAGCTTCCACTTACTCAATTCTAATTTTTAAGTATTGTACCTCCATTTGGCCAATTCTTCTTTTTTTTATGAGTTCTTTTCGTCAGTAAATTTGTGTGTGTGTGTGTGTGTTTGTGTGTGTACTCAATTCTAATTTTTAAGGATTGTACCTCCATTTGGCCAATTCTTTTTTTATGAGTTTTTTTTCTTCAGTAAATTTATGTGTGTATACATACATATACACACACACACACATATACACACACACCCATACACACACACACACACACACACACACACATATATTCCCATTTGGCCAGTTCTGTTTTTTAAGGCATTCTTTTCCTTGCTGGATTTTTGTACTCCTTTTAGCATTTAGCCTATTGTGTTTTTAAGGTGTTATTTTCTTCAGTATTTTTTGTGAGTCATTTACTAAGCTGTTGACTTTTTTCATGATTTTCTTCCATCACTCTCATTTGTTTTCCCAAGTTTTCCTCTACCTTTCTAACTTGTTTTTTTTTAATCTTTTTGGAGCTCTTCCACAGCCTAAGACCAATTCTTATTTTTCTTGGAGGTTTTGGATGTAGGAATTTTGATTTTGTTGCCTTATTCTGAATGTGTTTTGATCTTCTCTGTCACCATAGTAACTTTGTTGTCAGAATTTTTTTCTGCTATTTGCTTATTTTCCAAGCCCATTTCTTGACTTTTAACTCTTTGCTTAAGTGGGGCTCTGCTTCCAGAGTAAAGGGGGCACTGTCCCAAGCTTTGAAGGTTTTGTGCAGCTGTTTTCAGAGATACTTTTAGGGACCTGTAAGTTTTTGGTTGTTTCAAGGTGGTATAATCTAAGGAGAGGTGTGTATATTGCTCTCCTGTCCTGTGCTCTGGTCAGTGAGCAATCATAAGCACTCTTTTCTGTCCTTGAATTGTAATGAAGATCCCTGCTGCACTGGAGCCCCAAACTCTTGTATGCACCTCCTCTCCCTAGGACTGCTACCCCGGACTGCTACCTGGATCCAAATACGGGCAAAGCAATAGGATCTTGCTCCCAGTGCCAACAAAGAGAACCCTGCAATCTTCTTCTCACTAGTTCAATACCTTTACCTTCTGTGGGATGAGAGCTCTGGAAGCAGCCACTGCCACTGCTGATTCACTTGCTCCCAAGGCCTGCTTGTGGTTTGCTGGGGCTGGGTCATTCTGCACTGGTGTAGCCTGAACTGGTCTGTACTCTACTCTCAGCCTCTATAGACCCTTCCTGCCAACCTTCTATATTGTCTTTGCCTGGATAATTATTTTATTCCATCAATTTTTTTTGTGTGTTCTGCAGCTCCAGAATTAGCTTTAGGATACTATTTAAAGATTTAGGACACTATTTAAAGTAGGGGTTTTGAGGAGAGCTCAGGATATTCCTTGCCTTTTCTCTGCCATCTTTACTCCACTCCCTCCCCCCCCAAAAAAATCTTACTTATGATGTTCATTACTTATATGGATCTATGATCTCATGGATATGAACTACCTCCAGTGATACAGATTCATAACCCATCAATACTTGCCCATCTTGTTCAACACTTATCCTTCTCCTCCTAAAAGTTTGCCAGTGCAGGGTATCCGATATGCTGAAGATCTTCCTCAACTTCTCCTTGAAATTCGAGGATAACAGTGAAGCATTGTTGTTGTATCACCTATGACATATTTGCTGTTGCTCAGTTTTTTTTTTCAGTCATGTTTGACTCCTCGTGACACAATTTGGGGTTTTCTTGGCAAAGTTACTGAAGCAGTTTGCCATTTCCTTCTCCAGCTCATTTTACAGGTGAGGAAACTGAGATAAATAGGGTTAAGTGACTTGACCAGAGTCCCCCAGCTAACAAGTGTCTGAGGCCACTTTTGAACTCAAGAAGTTGAGTCTTCCTGACTAAAGGCCCTGCAGTCTATTACCTTGCCTCCTAGTTGCCCATGACATTTATAAGTATTTTAATTTCACTTATTATAACATTTATTTTTTGTTTCTATGACTGTCTACATATTTAACAGTTTATGTTATCTTGCTGAATCAGTTGAAACAGACTGCATGTTTGCTGATTTTAAGCTATATTAATATAATTAGAATGTTTGCAAAGAGAGAAATAGTAAAGAACAATTAATCTTATAATTCTTTAATCATGTTTATAATATTTCATCAATAATTAATGGGATCTGGTACTCCTTTCAATGGTATAAATTCCAACCTATCCATGTAATGCTAACCTGTGAAATTTTCAATCATGTCATCCCTGCAGTCCTCTCTAGAAAATCTATTCAATGTCCCAGAAGCCTTCCTGTTACTCAGACTGAGTTTCTATTGCCCCTTGATCTCACTGTTCCACTCCTGTGATCAAATCTTGTGATAAAATCATTGTTGGAAATCTACCCTAGCTTATGTACACTGAACACATATCTCTTCATTGCCTTTTGGACCTCTGACAGAAACTACTTTATTCTTCATTTCCCACTGTACTCTGCTGGACTTTATCATGCACTCATCTCCTGTACCTTGGAGTCTCCAGTTGTCATGATCTACACTGTACCCAGATGACTCTGGAAGAGAAAGTTAGGCTGGTAACCTTGCACAGCACTCCCTCACTTATATCCAATTTATTTAAAAGTCATGGCTTCTTCTGACTGATGTCATGGTCCTTTTCAAGAAGGAAGGACAAACAACAACCTGTGAATAGTCTGAGCTACCCGACTGGGGACCCAATTGGACAGTTCCTGTTGAGTAACTCTGCTCTTTTCCCCTCCCCTCCCTTCTCTTCCCTTCCTCCCTCTTCCCTTCCTTCTAATCCCTTTCCTTCCTTTCCAATCCCTTTCCTTCCTTCCAATCCCTTCCCTTCCAATCTCTTCCCTTCTATTCCTTGATAAGCATTTATTAAGCACCTGTTATGGACCAGATACTATGCTAAGCATTGATGATACAAAGAAGCCAAAAGACCAACACTGTCCTCAAGAAACTTACAATCTAATAAAGGAAAACAACACTAAGAAGAAGCTAAAAAGAAAAAAGGAGGAGAAGGAAGGAGAGGGAAAGGTAGAGGGGGTTGTTGTTTGCCCTTCTTTCTCAAAGAACAACAATTGCTTATCAATTAACTGACTACTCCATGAATTAGCAATATAGAATCAATGGTAAAATACTAATCTGTTATTAATGCCAAGAATCAGTTTAGACTCATTGCATAAATGAAGTACAGACCACTTGAATGTTTATTTTAATTTCTTTACTTAAGTCAGATCGTTATGTGAAACATAGTACATATCAACCATGGTCTGTAGTGTAGCTATAGATTTCCCTGGACTAAGGCTAGCTAGCTTGATCACATAGAAGATTTGAAAGTTTGTGAATCAATATAATTGGCTTTTTCTTTAAGTAAATTTCACACAACTTGCATCAATTAAATTCAAGATTCAGTTAACATTTTCTTAGATTTGGTTCTTATATTTTTACAGGATATTTCCAAAGACCTATTAATTTTAATCAATTATCCATCATACTACCAATTTTATCCTAGCTATAGTCTTATTAACATAAAGTCCAAATGAAAGAAAACAAGTGGAATTTTGATCCTTAACTGCACAACTAATTAAACCATATTGGATTCATTGAGTTAGATTTCACTTTATTACGTACATTTATCTTACTATTTTATTTGAACAGAACTACTGACTTGTAAATCAAATATATGAGGCTCAATTTTGCCAGCATTAATAAGGAGATATTATTTCAAAGGGAAAAACAGATCAGATGGGTAATCAGAATGACAAGATTAGGTCACATTCACATGTCATGCCAGCAGAATCGTTTGTTGAATGTTAAGACTGTATCTACCAGGCAGTGGCCCAAGGGCAGATTGCAAGTATCACCAGCCTGTATCCTACATACTGTCACCACAGTCACCAGAAGTTTAATAACTTCATTTTCCTGTGTGCTCTGTGGTTTATAAAGCATATGTTCACAACATCCCTAAATGTCTAGCAGTGCAAATATAATTATTTACCTTTCACAGATGAGGAAACTGAGGCTGAAAGTCTTTTTTTTCATATCAAGTCATGCAGTTAAAATAGAACTGAATCAAGGATTTAAAACCAGATCTCATCTCTTCCCAATGCATGTTGTTGTCTTTTTGCTGGAAGGAACCTGACAGAATCATGAGTGTGATACATTGAAAGCCAAAGGAGAAAAACATTTCTAGAGATGTAGGGATATGAGCTAGACCTGTGATTTCTTTGCTATAGAGAACTCTCAGACAGGAAACTTCTATCAATGCAGGTTGGTAATCTCTTTGAAATTTATAGTCTTAGAAAGTTGCCTAAAGCACTGACAGTTTCAGTGACTTGCCCAGGGTCACATGATGAGTTTGTTTCAAAGACAGGATTTTAACCAAGGTTTTTCTGTTCTGAAGCCATCTCTCTTTTCATTATATGAGGGAGTGCAAAATGCTGCAGAGAAGTCAAAGAGAAGAAAGGATTAAAACAAAATCACTGGATATGACAATTAGGTCATTAGTGACTTTGAGAGGGAAGTTTTATTATAAAGATTTCATATCAGGATCATTTCTGCTAGAAATCATAGTTTCCCATTGTTGATCTGTGATACCAAGTAAGAATTACTTTACCAAATTGTGTTGTTGTTACTGTTGTTTCGTTTTCAGTCATGTCTGACTCTTTGTGACTCTTTTTGTGGTTTTCCTGGCAAAGATACTAGAGTAGTTTGCATTTCCTTCTCTAATACCAAATTTCACAAAAAGTATAAATTGTGGAATAGAGATAAGATATGGTAAATAGAAGAGGAGGAATGACATGTGAGCATATGTCCAATGATTGGAATCATATAAATGAAATTATTAGAACTTGTGTCAAAATTACTTGATCAAAAAAATGTTTTGGAGAAGAATAGTTGAAGCTAGCTCCTAATCATCAAACCTAATAGTCTTGACACAATAGTCAAAATCATAGGTTTTCAGCAACACAAAAAGATTAGAAAACATAAATAAATGTTCTCCATAGATTTGTACTTCCTATTACATAAATGATTTCAACCTTATGGTAGTTTCTTCTATCAACATAGATACCAATAGTACTTGTCAGAAGTAAGGCTTAGGGTATAAACACACTAGCAAACGCTGCTTTTAAATTTCATAATAGTCTCTCTTAGATAACCTCTCAGAATAAGGAAGAGAGCATATGTAACTTGATAAAAATAACAATTTCTAGAATAAGCAGTCAAATAATAGACATTACTTGTTTATGTCAACATACAATATTACCATAAATAAACATTGAGTACCTTATAAATATGGGACCCTATAAGATAATGTGTTTTTCTCAGAATAACAAATTTCAGCAATTTATCCAAAAAATCAAGGATATGCTTTTCTACGGTTTTTCACCATATAGTTTTCTTGATAATTATCTTCTGTTTTTCCTCAATAAAATGAAGAAATATATAATTTTACTCAATTTTATACTTGAAAAAAGTTATTATTGGGGTTTTTTGGAATAAGTAAATCATCTGATTATTAGGAAAACTCCACTTCATTTTTAAATTAAAGTCCCTTAGGCAAATTAGAGACCAGATAAGTTATATAAGATCATATACTACAGGGATGCATATATTGTCTAGGTATTACCTAGGTATAGAATACAGGTTACATCACCATTTAAGGTCTCTGGGAGGAAATGGGAGTTGTAAAATGAGATAGATCAGTGTGAATTAAAAAAAAATCTGAATTACATTTAGAATATGCTTAAATAAATTAGCTTTATAACCTCTAATTCCTAATCACATAAGATTAATAACATTATTTTAGAAAGTTTGTGTTGGATAGATAGAGGTTAATATCAACAATTGGGATTTGCTCTATCATTTTAGTATATGAGAACAGCTATCCCTAAGGTGCTTGAACACAATTTGCTTTTTAAGGTAGTTTAAGGATGATTCCTTAAATCTTTTTACACTTTTAATTTTTAATAATTTTTTTTATAACAGACAGTGTAAAGATAACTATTTCCAGGGCATCACTAGTTATGGGAAATGGATGTGTAGAAAGAAGGAAGAAAAGGAACAAACATTTATTAATGTTAACATGGCTTACCATGTGCCAGACACTCTGCTAAACATTTTGCAAATATTATCTTATCTATTTGATCCAGGGATGTAAGTGCTATTATTATCCCATTTTACAATTGAGTAAACTGAGGCAGATACTGATTAAATGACTTTGCTACAGTCAAACCTTTAGTGTCTGAGGCCAGATTTGAACTTAGTTCTTTGTGACAACAGGCCCAGTGTTTTATCTGCTATGCTACCTAGTTGCTTCTAAGGAATTAATAAGGTATAGATTTAAGTGAAAGAGGGCTGGATTTTGAGTCAGATAACATGGCTTTGAATCCTAATTCTGCCACCTTACTTTCTTACTTGTGCAAACTTGTACAAGGTCCTGAAAATTTCCAGGTGTCAATTTCCTCATGTGCAGTGTAAAAGAGAAAGAAAATTGATCTAACTGATCATTAGCATCCTTTTTAGCTCTAAACCTCCAATCCTATGATTCTATGACTCACAGAATAAGTGAAATGCCTTCCTCATTTCTAGTCCGCAAATTTGCCTTAGTGCTAACATTAATTTAACAGTTGGGAAATTTCTTCTCTGAAGGAAGGTTTAAAATAACTTGTGTTTTATAATTAATAGGAATTTTACTATTAAAATAATTCAGAATCTACTGAAATGAATTCTCTCAAAGTTCTAGTAAAATAGCACAATAAAGTTAAATTAAAAATAACATTTAAACTACCACATTACTGCAACATCTCAATTTCAGTACATATATATATATCCTTTGTCTAGCTTAACAATATGACATAAACTAATATATGCTAATTTATTAAGAGATTAAAAAATGCCGGAACGCAACCATTTCCTTGTAATAACAAGTCAAGTGGCATTTGAGTGGCAGGTATCTTAAAAAAAGTCACTAATTATAAATCCTTTGCTAGTGGGTTTTCTGGGTGGTATGTTATTCCAATGCTGATGGAATCAAATCTAACAAAGTAATTGGTGAAATAAAAACAACTTAACTTTTCTTATACCTTTGGATTATGGTACTGAAAACTGTTGACTTGAACCACTCCTACAACCTGCAAGGACAATTGTGTCAAAAAAGATAAATTGTTAGGGACCAGTCTTTGGAGGAGGAAAAACCTAGTTAGACACTATCTTTTTTCTTCCTCTTTACTTCCATGTAATTGATTTCCTTTCTTTCTACTTGTTCTTCCTTCTAGTAGCCAATCATTCACTTTCTCTCTTGTCCCGTTTTCCCTTCATTGAAACAATATTCCTTCTACTCAGAATTCTGAATGGGGATTCTAGCTTGTATTCTCTCTATCTGAATTGAGATAAGAGAAAGGTGGTCTCTCTGCCCCATTTCTTCCTCTAACATGGTTAGACATCATTGATCTTAGAATGGCTTTGTGATCTCATTGATGAAAGAATGTCCTTCCATTGGTGCAGATCATAATCCATTCATACCTGACCATCCTGTGGATCACTTGTCTATGTCCTCCCATCACTACTCCAAAGAGGGCAACAAACCTGATAAGGACTTTTTTCTAAACCTCTCAAGGTCACATGGAGACCAGTAGAACATGAGAGTTATCTATTGTTTATATTTTTCTCTTGCTATGCTACTGGTTGATTTACTATTTTTTCCAGTCATCCATCTCTCTGATGATATCCTTCATACTACTTTTGTGCAATTCTTGGCTGAATTATATTGAATCCTAGTATAACAATATTGGGCAGCTAGTTGGTGTAGAGAATGAGTGCCAGGCTTGAAGTCAAAAAGATTCATCTTCCTGAGTTCAAATCTGGCCTTAGACACTGACTACTGTGTGACCTTAGGCAAGTCATTTTACCCTGTTTGTCTAAGTTTTCTCATCTGTAAAATGAGCTGGAGAAGAAAATGGAAAACCATTGCAGTATCTTTGCCAAAAAAAAAATCCCAAAATGAGATCACAAAGACTTGGACAAGACCAAAAAGACTGAACAGCAACAGAGTATAAAAATAAGCTTCTTCACTTAGTGATAACTTGAAGATCAACCTAGAGGCGTGGATAGAGAATTGGACTTTTAAGTCAGGAAAACAAGAGTTCCAATCTTACCTATGACACCGACTGATTATGGGACCCTGGGCAAGTTCTTAATCTCTCAGTGTCCCCAGACAACTCTCTAAGACTACAAGTTGCATAGTAGATGCAGATGCACATTGGTAATTTCCCTACTGATATCACATGTCCAGTTAAAAAATAAACAAAAAAACCCCAAACATTTAAACAAAAAAAAGAAACAAAAATACTCTTGCATGAATGCATTAAAAAGAAATATGAATTCAAAATTCAATGTTACATCTTTTTTAATGGAAGTCATTTATTTAGAAAATTCAATGACTTAATACACTGAGAGAACCACAAAATAAATATATCTTTCAATGTCCAAGCTATTTCAAAAATCAACCTCAGTACTTATTAGCTTCATTCTATGCTTTCCCAGAACACAAAAAAGAAACTAGAAACATGACATTAAAGGCTTATAGAAATTTAGAATAGGAAAATACCATTTAACCTAATCAGCAAATTTGAAAAATGAAGAAAATGAAATCTAGGGATGTCAAGTGATTTGCCCAAAATCACATAGTTAGTGGCAGGGTTTGATTAGAAAGGGAAGAAAGGACTAAAGAAAGGAAGGAAGGAAGCATTTATTAAGTACCTACTACATGCAAGGTAAGATTCCAAACATTTTATGAATATTATCTTTACAAATATCTTGGGAATTAGATGGTATTATCGTTCTCATTTTACATTTAGTAAGTGTCTGAGGATAGATTTGAACAAAGGTCTTCAAGTCCTTTGCTGAATCCACCATGCAACCTTGGTGTCTAGAACCCAAGTATCCTGACTTTAAGACAGCTATGCTTGTAACTTTTCCTCTGCATAATAGAGGGAATTAGGAAGGATAGAGTGCCACTACATGCAGATATTACTGCATTTAATGTAATCAAAATTATCCATTTTGCATTTCATAATGTTCTCTATCTCTTGTTTGGTCATAAATTCTTCTGTTCTCCATAAATCTGATAGGTAAACTGTTCTTCGCTCTCCTAATTTGCTCATAATATCAGCCTTTATATCTAAATCGTGTACCCATTTTTTTTTTAGGCAATCGGGATTAAGTGACTTGCCTAGGGTCACACAGCTAGTAAGTGTCAAGTGTTTATCCCGAGACCAGATTTGAACTCAGTTCCTCCTGACTTCAGGGCCGGTGCTTTATCCACTGTGCCACTTGACTGGCCCTCTGTGTACCCATTTTGACTTTATTTTGGTATAAGGTATAAGATATTGGTCTATGCCTAACTTCTGCCATTCTTTTTCTAGTTTTCCCAGCAGTTTTATCCCAGAAACAGGTGTCTTTGTGTTTATCAAACAGTGGATTACTATAGTCATTGACTACTGTGTCTTGTGTACCTAACCTATTCTACTCATCCATCACTATATTTCTTACCCAGTACCAAGTAGTTTTGATGATTGCTGCTTTATAACACAATTTAAGATCTGCTATGGCTAGCATCTTCTCTAGCATTTCTTTTCATTAGTTCCTTTGATATTATGGACCTTTTGGTCTTCCAGATGAATTTTATTATTATTTTTTCTAGCTCTATAAAATAATTTTTGGTAATTTGATTGGAATGACACTGAATAAGTAAATTAATTTAAGTAGAACTGTTATTTTTATTAAGTTAGCTCAGCCTACTCATGAGTAACTGATGTTTTTCTAATTATTTAGATCTGACTTTAATTGTGTGAAAGTGTTTTGTAATTGTGTTCATATAATTCCTGGGTTTGTTTTGGCAGATAGACTCCCAAATATTTTATAATGTCTACAGTAACTTTAAATGGAATTTCTCTTTCTATGTCTTGCTGTTGAGCTTTGTTAGTAATATATAGAAATGCCAATGATTTATGTGGGTTTATTTTATGTCCTGCAACTTTGCTAAAGTTGTTTATTATTTCAAGTAGTTTTTCTTTACTTGATTTTCTAGGTATGTCATTATATCATCTGCAAAGAGTGATAGCTTTATTTCTTCTTTGCCTATTTTAATTCCTTCATTTTCTTTTTCTTCCCTTATTGATAAAGCTAACATTTCCAGTACGATATTGAACAACAGTGATGATAATGGACATCCTTGTTTCACCCCTGATCTTATTGGAAGTGCTTCTAGCTTATCCCCATTATGTATAATGTTTGCTGATGGTTTTAGGTAGATGATACTTATCATTTAAAAAAAAACACCAATTATTCCTATGTTCTCTAGTGTTTTTAATAGGAATGGGTGTTGTATTTTGTCAAAAGCTTTTTCTGCATCTATTGAGATAGTCATATGGTTTCTGTTAATTTTGTTATTGATATGGTCAATTATGCTGATAGCTTTCCTAATACTGAACCAGCCCTGCATTCCTGATGTAAATCCTACCTGGTCATAGTATATTATCCTTGTGATAAGTTGCTATAATCTTTTTTGCTAATATTTTATTTAATATTTTTAAATCTATATTTATTAGGGAAATTGGTCTATAATTTTCTTTCTCTGTTTTGATTCTTCCCAGTTTAGGTATCAGTACCTTATTTGTATCATAAAAATAATTGGTAGGACTCCTTTTGTGTCTATTTCCAAAATAATCTATATAGTATTGGAATTAATTGTTCTTTAAACATTTGATAGAATTTGCTTGTAAATCCATCTCACCCTAGAGATTTTTTTCTTAGGGAGTTCATTGATGGTTTGTTCAGTTTCTTTTTCTGAAATGACAGACCCTTCCTGTTGACTTTCCAGGTTGTCTTGGGTGGGAAATCTGCCTTACTCTGTTTCTTTGTTTGTTCTGTTGCTCTAGAATTTGTTCAGAGTAACTTTTTAAAGTTATTTGAAGGGGCTTGAAGTAGAGCTCAGGTGAGTTCCTGCTTTTACTCAGTTATCTCATATATGGGATATCTTTTTCCCTAATGATATTACATAAATTTCTGAGTCTAATTTCTCTACTTCTTCCTTAATTTAGAGGAAACTGGGCAGTGCAGTGAATAGAAGTATTGGCTCCAATGTCAGGAAGACATGAGTTAAAATTTGACCTCAGATACATTTTATTCAATTTTGTCCTGCAATAGACTTTGAATACAAAGATGAAAAAGGACAAGCTTATTCCTTTCAAGGAGTTCACCCTCTAAGAGAGGTCATAGGACAGGGAAATAAATAAAATAGCAGGTAGAATGTGATAGGTACAAAGAATGAACTAACAAAGTGACCAATGACAATTTTAGGAGGGAGAAACAGCTTTCAGTTGAGGTTGAAGGAAGGGGTGATCAGAGAAGGTTTTATCTCAACTGCATCATGTGAGATTCATTTATTCATTTATATGGGGAACTCTGAATGGAATCCATTGCAAGAGTGCCAAGAAACATCAGGGACATGTTGTATGGTTCAAGACTATGATTAGGGCTTTTTATTGGCTAGGCAAAACAGAGAGGTGTCTCTATGATATGATATAATTGACAATGAAATACCTCCTTCCCCAGATATGTTCTCCACTTAACCTGTCAGAAGGTAGGAAATTCCCAGAGTTACTGATTCTTATGGCTTAAGACACTGACTAACCATGTTAAAGTGAAATTGTATTTGGGAGATACGATATATTAAGCTATTTGCAGACATCAATATCAAGTAATTTTTCCATTATCAATTAGTGTATTAGACAAGCTAGTCAGTCATCAGCAGGACCTTATGGGAATGGTACATAGCATACATGAGTTTTGATTGGTTGGCAATCAATCCTTTAAATATTTTTAAAATACCTAATATGTGTTTTGTGCTTAACTAAGTGATTTGGGAATAATAAAAATATTATGAAAAGTTTTTCCACTCAAGAATATTACTGGGTAATTGGACAGATGAGGCCAACACAAAGGAAATAATATTAAACAAGATAAAGATTTGATTTTTTTTCTAAATTAGAATGCAAATGACAGAGAAAGAGAGAGAGAGAGAGAGAGAGAGAGAGAGAGAGAGATCTAATGTGTAATCAGAGAAAAAGCTTATTTCATAGATGAAGTAGAACTAGAAGATATCTCAGAAAGATGATAGATATAGAGATGGAAAGGATATTAGAAGTCATCTAGTCCAGTACTCTCATTTCACAAAGTAGAAAAGTGAAGCTCAAAAATTCATATGAAATGTCCAGGAGTCAATATTTGAACTCAGATCTGATGCTAGACCCAATATCTTGTCTATCACCTCTCTGGCAAGAAGTGAGTGACCTCTCTCACCTTCAGTCTGCAGGACTCATGGTTTGTCATTGCACTGGTCAGAGTCTAGGAAGTCTTTCAAAGATTATCCACATTTCTCTTTAATGATGTCATCATAGAACTAGTTCTTCAAGTTCTGTTTATTTCATTCTGTATTTCATAGAATTCTTAGTAGGTTTCTCTTAAAATGTCCATGTTAGGGGAGTGGAGCCAAGACGGCAGAGTAAAAACAATGACTTGCTTGAGCTTTCCCCCAAACCCTTCCAAATACCTGTAAAAAATGGCTCTAAACAAATTCTAGAGCATCAGAACCCACAAAAAGACAGAAACAATTTTCCAGCCCAAGACAATCTGGAGGTGGATTAGAAAGGTCTACTGCACCAGGCTGGGAAAGGAACACATTTCAGCACGGGTGCATAGGCAAAGACCAGGCTTCAGTGAACCTGGAGCAAGCCTCAGAAGGCTGAATCATGGGCAGCTGTGTCAGTTTCCAGATTTCTCAATCCACAAATGCCAAATATTTAGAAGGTCAGTAGGAAAAGTCTGTGACTGTGGTGAGAGAGAGGTTCAGTGCCAGCCCTAGTCCAAGTACAGCCCTGGAGTGGTGGATGCATCTGGAGCTTGGCCCACAGAACGAGGGGGAATCAAGTGGCTTATCAGAGATGGGATTACAGGGATCTCTTTGCTGATGCTAAGGCAGGAATCTCTTACTTTGCTTGTGCTTGGATCTGGGTCACAGTTCTGAGGGGTGGTACTGGGGTGAGGAGGAACACTGGTGTGGTGGAGGAAAGGGAATCCTCCTCACAGTTCCAAGCCAGAAAAAAGTGCTTGTGGTCACTCTTAGACCAGAGCACAGGCCAGGAAAGGAGTAAATATCACACCCTTGATTGTAACACCTTGGAAAATGTGAAATTTTACATGTCCCTAGAAGATCTCTAAAAACAACTGCACAAAACCCCCGAAGCTTGGGACAGTACATTCTCCACAATGGAAGCAGATCCCTACCTTAACAAAACTATATAACTCAGGTAAGGCTGGGAACATGCACAAACTTGCAAAAAAAGCCAGACTATAGAATCTTTCTTTGGTGACAAAGAAGATCAAAACATACAACCAGAAGACAGCAAAGTCAAAGCCCCTACATCAAAAGCCTCCAAGAAAAATACGGATCAGTCTCAGGCCATGGAAGAGCTCAAAAACAATTTTGAGATGTAAGTAAGAGAAGTAGAGGAAAAACTCAGAAGAGAAATGAGAGTGATGCAAGAAAATCATGAAAAACAAGTCAACAACTTGCTAAAGGAAACCCCCCCCAAAATACTAAAGAAAGTAACACCTTAAAAAATAGTCTAACCCAAATGGCAAAAGAGGTACAAAAAGCCAATGAGGAAAACAATTCCTTAAAAAGCAGAATTGGCCAAATGGAAAAGGAAGGCCAAAAGCTCACTGAAGAAAATATTTCCTTAAAAATTAGAATGGAGCAATTGGAAGCTAGTGACTTTATGAGAAATCAAGATATTGTAAAACAAAACCAAAAGAATGAAAAATAGAAAACAATGTGAAATATCTCATTGGAAAAACAACTGACCTGGAAAATAGATCCAGGAGAGAGAATTTAAAAATCATTGGACTATCTGAAAGCCATGATCAAAAAAAGAGCCTAGACATCATCTTTCAAGAAATTATCAAGGAAAACTGCCCTGATATTCTAGAACCAGAGGGTAAAATAGAAATGGAAAGCATCTGCCGATCATCTCCTGAAAGAGATCCCCAAAAGAAAACTCCTAGGAATATTGTAGCCCCAGGGTTCCCAGGTCAAGGAGAAAATATTGCAAGGAGCCAGAAAGAAACAAGTGAAGTTTTGTGGAAACACAATCAGGATAACACAGGATTTAACAGCTTCTACGTTAAGGGACCAGAGGGCATGGAATATAATATTCTGGAGGGCAAAGGAGATAGGATCACAACCAAGAATCACCTGCCCAGCAAAACTGAGTATAATCCTTCAGGGGAAAAAATGTATATTCAGTGAACTAGAGGACTTTCCAGCATTCTTGATGAAAAGACCAGAGTTGAATAGAAAATTTGACTTTCAAATACAAGACTTAAGGGAAGCATGAAGAAGTAAAGAGGAAAGAGAAATAATAAGGTGCTTATTAAGGTTGAACTGTTTACATTCCTACATGGAAAGATGATATTTGTAACTCATGAGACTTTTGTCAGTATTAGGGTAGTTGGAGAGGGAAAATATTATATAAATGTATAGATAGATAGATAGATAGATAGATAGATAGATAGATAGATAGATAGATAGATAGATGTCACAGGGTGAGTTGAAGGTGAACAGGTGATATCTGGAGAATAAAATTAAGGGGTGAAAGTGGATTATACTGGGAGAAGGAGAAAGGGAGAGGTAGAACGGGGTAAATAATCTCACATAAAACAGACAAGAAAAGTCTTTTACAGTGGAAGGGAAATAGGGGAAGTTAAGAGGAAAGGAGTAAATCTTATTCTCATTGGATTTGGCTTAAGGAGGGAATAACATACATACTCAATTGGATATTTAAATCTATCTTAACCTACAGGAAAATAGGGAGGAAGTTGATAAGAGATCAGGGGGATGATAGAAGGGAGGGCAGGCTTGGGGAGGAGGTAATCAGAAGCAAACACTTCTAAGGAGGGACAGGGTCAAAAGAGAGAATAGAATAAATGGGGGGTGGGATAGGATGAAGAGAAAATAGTTCGTTTTTTACAACATGACTACTATGGAAGTGCTTTGCATGACTATACATGTATAACCTGTATCAAGTCATTTGACCAAGGTCACACACATGGGATTAACTCCTAGTACACTATAGCCTGTTAGAATTATATTCTAACTATGAAATAATATGTCTTGTTTTTTATATGACAAGTCTTTGGGTAGGCAGCTCCTGAGTTAGATAACTTCCCCTAACAATGCATGTTGGCATCTTATCTTTAACTTGTGGTTTTAGAGAGGTGCCTAGACTGACATCTTAACTGACCTGCCCAGAGTCACACAGAACCTGTCACAGATCAGAACCTGTCAGAGGCAAGACTTGAACCAAGGTCTTCCTGGTTCTGAGACCACTTCTCTAGCCATTATTACTTACCTCTCATTTTCCAAGCACTGTGTAAATATATAGCCATGTACCTTTTTTAAAAAAAGAAATATTTTAATGGTTTTTCAGGAAATTTCAACCAATATTCTGTAAATCTATTTTATGGATATCCTAAAATCCTTTTTTCCACTTAGCTATGATTTTCCTCTTTGTTTTCAGGATCATTATTTTATTATTGTTTTTGGTCTACTGCATTTAGCAGCTATTAACCTATGGCCATAAATAATGTAACTCTTTCTACATTTTGCCTAACTACAATTGTTTCAGGAGTGGGAGGAGAAGGTGAAGTGCTTCCTGCAACTTAATATAAGGTGAAAATTAGGAATTTAGCTATCCCTTCCACCCTATGAAGATACCGATAATGAAATAAAAGGAGAAAAATAACTTACAAATTATTCTTTCTTAGATGAAAACAATATGGAAAGCTAAATAATTGTTTGAAAGGACCTATATGATATCTAATTCAATCCTCTCATTTTACAGAGGATCAGCAAACTGAGGTTGAGAGCATTATTGTGTCTTCTTGAAAGCTATACAGATAGTCTATGACATGTGACTGTTGCTGTTAATGTTGTTCAGTTGTTCATTTGTGTTTGACTCTTCCTAACCCCATGGACCATATTATGCCAGGCCCTTCTGTCCTTCACTTTCTCTTGACATCTGTCCAAGCTCATGTCTGTTATTTCAGAGATGCTATCTATCCATCTTATCCTCTGCTGTCCTCTTTTCATTTTGCCTTCAATTTTTTCCCAACATCAGGGTCTTTTCCAATGAGTCCTGTCTTCTCATTATGTGACCAAAGTTTTTAAGCTTTAGCTTCATTATTTGACCTTCCAATGACTATTCTGAATCAATTTCTCTAAGTATTGACTGATTTTATCTCTTTGCTGCCCAAGGGACTCTCAAAAATCTCTTCCAGTCCCACAATTCAAAAGTATTGATTCTGCAGTGCTCAGCTTTCCTTATAGTACAACTGTCACAGCTATAATTGTTACTGGAAAAAGTATAAATTTGACTATATGGAACTTTGTTGGCAAGGTGATGTCAGCTATCAAATCCTAAAATCTCAGACTTCTGGAATTTAGAGACTGTCTTAGAATCAGAAAGACCTGATTTCAAGATTTCAAATCTTACCTCTGATACATAGGAGTTATGTGACCATGAGTAGGTCACTTAACTTCTGAGACCTCTAAGAAACTAAGACTATTAGCAACAAAAGCACTTAACAATTTACATTAATGTAGAAAGTTTTCAAAAGGAGACTACCCACATAGAGTTGAAATCTGAGGTCAGACCAAATGTTTTTAATATTTAAATATATGTTTCTGGGAACTAACATATATGTGAGAATACATATAAATATTAGCATGCATGTGCATATATGTGTGAATGGGTGTACATTAAGACATAAGGGAGAAGGCAAGGAATAATAATAATAATAATATTAACAATAAAATATAATAACATTTATGTAATACTTTAAGGTTTTCAAAGAGCTTTATAAATATTATCTCATTTTATCCTCATAAGAACTCTGGATTGTAGGTGCTATTATTATCCTCATTTTACAGATGAGAAAATTGAGGCAGAGAGAATTTAAGTGACTTGCCTGGTTTCACAAAGCTAAGAAATATTTGAAGTTGCATTTGAACTCAGGTCTTTTTTGACTTCAGGTCTTGAACTCTATCTTCTGTGATACCTACTGCCTCATATTGAAATATTGAAAATATGATCAATGGATCAATTGGAAAGGGTAAGATAGAAACTGTGAAGGGACAATCTGAATGGAGAAAATTTCAGAGCTGGGAATGCTCAGTGGTGGTTAATTTTCTTTTAGACTTTCCTACATGTGTGTCTCCTTATAAGGTTTATGCCTCCAGGAAAATTGGAGAATAAGACTGAATACATATTGGAAAGTGGAGAGAGGGAAATGAAAATGAATGAAAATTATTTATTAAGCTTTTACTGTTGGTCAAATATTCTGTTAAGCACTGGGGAAAATAGAAAAAAGACAATCTCTATTTTCAAGATGTTCACAGTTTAAATAGGGGAGAATATACATATAAGAGGGTTCATCTACTGAATCAATAAAAAGGACCTAGATTTCCAAGGATGCAACAGAGAAAAATACAGAGGTTTTTAAGGTACATTAACAGGTAACATGGCATAACTCAGGGTCTAAGGTGTGTAACAGCCAAGCAGATGGAAAGACCTGGAAGACCTTAGAATTCTTTCATACCATCTTCCTTGGATAGGCCTTCAGGGCACTTGAGGAGGAATGAAGAGGGAGAAGGAGTCAGAGGAAGGCCATACCTTTTTGTAATTCTTCTTCCTACCCCATGATTGAATACAATGGAGTTATTTTGATAGCTCTGTTAGATTGGGGTATTGCTTGAATCTACAAACAATGAGGCATTTGGGGAAAAGAAGTGGTCAATGCAAAAAGTGTAAGGTCAAGTGTTCAGTGATGCTGTTACCCCATGGTACTGGTACTTGTATTAAATGGCAATTACATTTACTCTTGCTGAAAAGAACAGGAAAGAAATTAGTAGAATAGCAGTTTGCTGACTAGCATGGTTTACTGATTACTTCATTTCTAATTAATTCAGTAATTCATTAACAAGCCTTATTTCTTCATGCAATACATTTCAATTACAGGAAGCAATGAATGAAGGGCACTCATCACCAGCTTAAAAGCCATCCTTGCCAACATCTGCAAATGTATCCCCTCCCCAGTCCACATTTTAATTTGATTGGTTGATCCTTGATTATTCCTGGAAGGGTTTATGGCCTTTGTCTTGGCACCCTGAAGGGATCCTTTCTGAGTCCTATCTTTCAAAGGAAAGAAGGTGTTGTTTTTTGTAAACATGGAGTGAACTGGGCCCCTGGTATCTGAAAATGAAAAATCTTCTGCAAACTTCTCCAAGTTGCTGCCACTTCAGAGGGAGGACTTGAGTGGAAAATCATGGAGGGCCTCAAAAAGACTCAAGACTAAATTTTATCACTCAGCTGAATCAATAAAAAATGTTTTATTATTTGCAGGACAGTGGCCAGAGTTCATCTCAGTATTGTGCAGTCTGAATTTTCTCTTTAGTGATCTGTGATTTCACTGCTGTGACTTCCATTTGCCAACAGAGATAATGATTTCTTTACAATTTAATAAATTATTTTAAAGATATTTGTTGTAGTTAAAAATATATATATTGTACATATTTCTTGGCAAATATGTCATAGTGATAAGGTATGTGCCCAAGCTGAGACCTTTACCCCTTACCCCAAAGGGAATCTGCTCCCATTTGTCTACAGGTCTAGCTCCTTATCTCCCTTTGAAAGCCCTAGCCCCACCTTTTGATCTTATTTAGATGCCTTTCAAACTTTTTCCTTCCAGTACCTCTCATTATTTATTCCCTTTGTCTATTCAATCTCTTAGACATTCCAACAGGGATTCTCACCTAGACCCTTTTCCCAGTCCCTTCCCTGGACACTCAAAGTTACTTTAGTGTATGTAAGATCCACCCTGGCCCCCATTCAAAAGCTGAGATTCTATCATGCCCAAAAGACTGAGCTTTTCTCATGCCTGCTCATCCTTACGGGCATCACCTGGACTACATGATTTCTCTCTAACAAACTTTTTCTCTGGCTGAAAGATTTGGGTTGATTTCATTCAGGCAGGGCCCACGTGTCGCGATCTCAGGGTTCTCGCACCCCTAAACCTCTAGAGCTCATCAATAGGATCACAGATTTAGAAATGGAAAGAATCTTTGACATAAGCGTATGTGTATACATATGTATGTGTATATACCTCTATCTTTTTATCTATCTATCTATCTATCTATCTATAATAAGCAATTTGGTGATGGATAGAAAACTGGCCTTGAATTGAGGAAAACATGGGTTCAGGTCTTGCTTCTCCTCCACACAGGTTGTGTGTCTGTAAGCAAGTCATTTAGCCACAACTTCTCAGAGCCCAAGATAATTCCCTAAGACTACTTCGCAGAATAATCAATGAAGTGTATTTCTAGAGGTTTTCTCATTGGGTGTTTAGTATACAAATGAAGTCATGGATCTAGACTGCCCACCTTCCCCCATACAAAAATAATGTTTATACACACATGTACATATGCATATCAATATATGTGTCCCTGCAACACAGAGCGCATATACACACACATACCTTGATATATATATTTCAAGGATCTCTAATTTCATTGATGTGGATACTCCATATATAGATTCAGATTACAACTCTTCTTTAACATAGTAAATACAAACATAGTGATTAGCTTTTCAGTACCTACCTAGGATAATCATCACAGTGCCAATGTTCATTGTCAAGAAGCTTATATTTGAAGTCTTTCCAGAATTATCTGCCAGTTCTATTCCCCAGTAATCCAAATCTCTTTGATCCTATTTTGATAAGCACCTTTAGCAAGAACAGCTATTGGAAAATTAATGAGAAGAATTATGACAATTCTTTATTTATTACCCTAAAAACAAGCAGATGGAGCTTTGTCGTCTATATTTTTAGAACCATCTTCTTTTTAAATCTATGAAAGGATAGATCTGGTACCTAATCTGATGGCAGATCACTCTAGTTTAGTATTATAGATACAGAATCTGAAGGGGCCTTAGAGTTATTCCAGACCTGTCATTTGATAAATGAGGAACTGAGACACACACACACACAATATTATGATTTTCACATGGTCACACAACTAGGCAGTCTTGGGACCAGGATTCAATATAAGATTTTCTGATTCTACATTCAGTGCTATTTTCACTGTACCATGCTAAGCATCTATTGTAATGTAGAAATGAAGATGAAGTGCAATTATAAATGGATTTAATGGATTTATAAAAGCAATTAAATACCTATTTTACAAGTAAATTTTGGAAGCTAAGTTTGCAAGTTAAAAAGTAAGGAAGTAAGTATTTTAGAAGCTTCTTTTTTACTGATTTCATTTCATTCATTTTCCATTCCAGAGAAATTTAATTTCTCCCTGGTCCCCAGTCAGATTTCTTCAGAACTTTATTTGTGTCATTCTCCTTTTAAAGTTTGTTCTATACAAGACCCAATGCAAGAAAATAACTATGGTGAAAGAAAAGGCAATACTATTTTTTTAAAAGATTAATAAATATGTGCAATATCTTGAGCAAAGATCATATAATCATATACTTTTTAAGCTGGGAATCTCTACTGCAAAATTCCTGAAGAACTGAGGGCAGTCATTATTTTAATGTTCTGTCAACACATCTTCTATTTCTTCTTCTACTATTGTGTCACTTGGATCTTGCCAACTAGTCTTCAATAGCATATCAAGTTTCCAGGTTACTATTAAAAAAAATACAGACTCTTTTGCTTGGCATTCATTGCCTTTCACAATATGATCCTGATGAGGGATAATCTAGCCCATTGTCTAATATATATATATATATATATATATATATATAGAAACAGGTTCAGAAAATGTAAGTAACTTACCCAAGGCCACAGAAGTAGAAAGTGAAAGAGACAAGATTTATACCCAGGTCCCATGTCTTTACGTCCAGCTCATTTCCACTGCATTTCTGTTAAAAAATGAAAGTGTGTAGACAAAAAAGCTGGCTTTTAATAAAAAGAGTAGAGAAATGGGATAGAAAAAGCACCAGACGTCACCATGAGAAAAAAAATAGAAATTTTGAACTTTGAGTCAGATGAGATCACTTGATCAAACAATGTATGTAAGCCTTTGTTGGGTTTGGAAAACATGCTATAATTACCACCAAAATAATGAAAAGGTCAGAACATGTTATAATAAGTAAAGTGAAGCTTAAGTCAATGTGTAGCATTTCTCTGGGTCTCTGCTTTAATTGGCATCCATACTTATAAAAATTCTGTGACATTCATACTTCAATTAAATATGATAAAAATGTTAACCCATTTTAAAAAAAAACAGTAAACCAAAAATAAAACAGTTAGAAATAATAATATGAAACTGGAGACAGTAAAATGTAGCTCCAAAATCATGTTATGATACCCGCAGCCAAATTCAGACTAGAGCTACATGAGGTTCATGTGGCATCACTAATTGACAAATTCGGTCAGACAGTTGTGTGTATGTGTATGTGTGTGTGCGTGTTTTAACCGACATGACAAGTTGTTTGAATATGCTGAATAATTGTTTTGATGGGTTGACATAATGTCAGTCTCTCTTTTTAGTGCAGGATAACTTGGGACAGTTCATCTTGGTGTTCAACAACATATTGTGTCTCCATGATGCCTAGAAAAGTAAAGATAAAACTTCGTGCCCTCGCATTCAATGCCCTTCATCAGTGCTTAGCGCCATGACTGACCTATAGTAGAAGTTTAATAAATGTCAATTAACTGACTTCACAATCTGACCCTTACCTACTTATCCAACCCATATTAACCAAACTGTATACAATAGTCAAATGTTCTACTTTCATTTCTCTAAACAAGCCTTGTACTTTCCTGCCTTCACACCTAACTTCTAATGGCCCCTCCTTCTTCCTCTCAACGGAGGGAATGCACCAAGATAATAGATATATGCTATCAAACTAGGTTGCTATGTCAGCATAATTCATTTCTCTGATCTTTTTTTCTTTGTTATACAGGATGGCCTTGCTCTCCTCCAGGACTGTCTCATGACATTTCTCACACCTAGAATTCACTCATTCTTTTCCACCTCCATCCCATCTCTGCCTTTCAGAATCCCCATCAAAATGTTTCCTCCTTCACTAAATTATTGTTAATCACCCTAGCTGTAAGTTATTTCTTCTAACTTCAAATTCTTTTAGAAGTCAGTACCATTATATGATTTGTCACGTAAGATATTACCGTATAGCTGTCTCCATGTCTTATCTTCCACACATAACAGCAAGTTCTTTGTGGTATGGTATTTTATCAGATGAAATCAGTATTCTATACCACCCCTAGCATGTGATAAGTATATAGGTGACCCTCATTAAATGTTTGTTGAGAGAATGAAATTATAAAATTTGCCAAATCCTCTTGGAAATAGGCAGGATATAAATTGTAAAAGGCAGATGCTACGAGAGATAAGTGCCCCCCAAATTTGATAGATGGGATATAATCACAGGGTCACTTCTTAGGAAATGTGAATTCAGGGGAATGAAAGAGAAAACTTTAAAATACCACATAGAATGCACTATTTTAAAGGACCTTGTTGTTAATAAAACCCAGCAAGTTCTAACTTACCATACACAATTCTTCAAAAATAATTTGTGTTGTGTCTTTGTATTTTCAGCACCTAGCACATTATAGAACACATAGGAGACATGTAAGAAATGATTGATTGAAAGAAGGCAGTTTTTATTCTGCCTTGTTCTGAAACTTATATACCTTATTCTCCCTGTGATCTTATCTCCTCTCATTTTCTTCTTCTTCTCTTGGCCTTAACTTGGGACCATTTATCTTTAACTTATAAAAGATCCTTCCTGATACCCACTAGGCCCTATCCTTGTCTGCCCTCCGTTTGTTGAACTTCACCATGAGCCAGAAGAGAATTAGAAATGAATGGCAGATAAAAGCTAGCTGGGAAAACATAGGAAAAAGAAAAGTGTGCTACCAAAGACAACAATTTCTGGTCTTTCCTTTTAATGATGTCTCTTTCCTATTGTGATATTATTGAATACATTGTACTACCCTGAAGTATATAGTTGGGGGTTTACTTCATGGGAGGATTGTTCTAATGAAAAGAAACTAATCATGGAGTAGGAAACAAAACTAATTCTAAATGGAGTCACTGAAAAAGAAAAGCACACACATGTGTATACACAAATCACACACATAAAAAATGGAGTGACCACCTACGTGGCCACATCTATGTGAATGAATCTAAGCACCGATGGCTATTGATTCTATTGATTAAACATCTCAAATAAGATATCCTGGAAGCAGCTCAAATTCAGCAGGCCTGAAACAAAATTCATTATCTTTCCAGTAGCTTTCTCCTCTATAAAACTTCCTTATTTTTGTAGAAGGCAGTAAGATTCTTCTCAGTCTCAGATTCATAATCTCACCATTTCCCTAGATTCCTCACTTTGTCTCATCCCAAATATTCAATCATTTGCCAAATATTGCAATTTCTACCTCTCCAATATCTCTTGCATTCTGACTTTCATTTTTTAGTCATTCAGGTACCACCTTAATATAGACCCTCATACCCCTCAACCTGGACTATTGCAGTGGTCTCCTAATAAAGTTCCCAGCCTTAGTAATAATAATTGTTAATCTTTATATAGTGCTGTAAGGTTTGCAAAGCACTTCGCAAATGTTATCTCATTTGATCTTCAGAACAAACCTGTGATGTAGGTGCTATTGTTATCCCCATTTTTCAGATGAGGGAACTGAACTAGACAGAGGTTATATGACTTGTCCAGAGTCACAGAGCTAATAAGTGCTTGAAGCAAGATTTGAACTCAGGTCCTCCTAACTACAGGTCCAATACTACACTACCACTTGGCCTCAACTCTCTCTCCATTCTAATTCAGTCTATCCTCCGAGAATCTGCTAAAGTAATTTTACCTAGTCAAAGACCTGATCTCGTTTTTCTCCTATGTAATAAACTCCAGTAGTTCCCTATTGACTATAAGATAATATATAAACTCCTCTGCTTGGTTTTTTTAAGCCCTCCAAATTCTGGCCCCAACTTAATATTCTAGTCTCATTAACATTATCACAATAATGTTTCTCTGTCCAAATAAACTGGCTTCTTCTCTATTCCTCATACAGAGCACTCCCTCGATGTCAGTGACTTTGTGCTGGTTGTCCCACAAACATGGAATTCATGTACTCCTTACATCTGACTTTCAAAATACATCATTTTGTAAATATTTTACCATCTTCTACATTTCTTGAATATTATTTTGAATTTATTCTGTATGCATTATATATGTAAAGGTTGCCTTCCCAAAAAGAATTTGAGCTACTTTAGATTATGGATTTTCTTTTCTTTTCCTTTTTTGTATCCCCAGAAATCTAGTACAGTGCCTGGCACATAGAAGGAGATTAATAAATGATTATCAATTATGGAATGATTGATATAGAAACAGCAAAACTCAGAATCTCAGTTTTGATATCTCTATATTGGTTTATCCATCTCAAATCCATCCACATGAATGTTTCCAGATGAATTTTTATGATTTTTATAGAAAAGCATTCTACCATTTTAGAGATACTCACTGATTATTTAAACTTTTTAAGAGGACAGAGAAGAAAGGTGGATTAAGAATAAGCTCTCCAAATTCTAACTCCTTCACTAATCCCATATTTGAAATTTATTCTTTGAATCACAGAAACTGATTTTGTGTGTGTGTGTGTGTGTGTGTGTGTGTGTGTGTGTGTGTAACTGAATAGTTTTATCAGGGTGTTCTACAGATGATAAGTTCAATAATATTAGCATAGTAAATTAAAAGTAATTGTCTGTGATTAATACCATTGTTTTCTTCTCTTATTCTGATGAGCATTTATGGGCTCAGAAATTTATAGTGTGGAAGTGACTTTGGGAGATCATCAAGTTCATAGGTTTCAAGCATGCAGCCTACAACAATTCCAAATGCTGCCTGAACAAGATTAAACGTAATTGGGAAATGTTTTTAACAAAATAAGTAAATAAACAGTAAAACATAAATAATATTGCATTTTTAAACTTATGTATTATTTAGTGGATCTCATTTCTATATGAGTTTGGCACTGTTTATCTAGTCCACCCCCATTGTGTTATAAATAAATATATATGTGTATATGCATATTTGTGTGTGTGTGTGTGTGTGTGTGTGTAAATATGTGTATGTGTGTATGTATTCACTTATTTACCCAAGGTAATATAGTTAATTATTAACAAAGTTAGTGTTGGAACCAACATCTCCTGACTTTTAACTCAGTATTCTTTTACTTGTATTATACCTTTTTTCATGCATTGGGATTCTTTTCCTAGGGGAAAAATACATGCCAGTATATGTATGCTTGTGTATATTAATATTGCCAAAATGCAGGGTGAATGGCAAACTTTCTCTCCCTGAGATCCAGATAGTACTTTTGATAGGAGTTGATGGTATGCTGAAATAATTCAAAAATAATGAAAAGAGGAAATATACCCCTGGTGATCTATATCAGAATATGCAGAAACCCAAGGGTCAGCCTGAAGCAAGGTCCAGGGTACATTCTCCTAAATTATAGAAAAATATAGGAAACCCTTGAAGCCCTGAACTAAAGTCATTCTCCCTTCTTTTTTTTCCTTCTATATTGTCCTAGGAAATATTAGATTTCAAGTGGCTAATATTATCCCCAGCAATAGCAGGATATCTAATAACCACAACAAATAGTTTAGAAAATAAAGATGGTTTATTGTGCGGTGGTTATAAATCTATCTGGCCAGATGGTAAGGAACCTTCATTGAATTCCAGTTCAGATTTCTCAGAATCCCACTTTTTCAAGGAACCCCACCACTCATTTTCAGGAAGAGAGAAAAGAATAGATGGGAATGAATAAAATTATAATAATTTTATTCAAAAAGGATATTTTTCCACTAGTTACAGAGAATATGGTTTTTTTTCTTGGTGGAAGCTTATAGAGAGTTGAGTGATAAGGAGTAATTCAATTTAAATTCAACAAGCATTTACTAGGCAATTTATTACATATTTATTATTGATTTATTATTAATTATAAATTAAATATTAATTTATTAAGCATTTATAATTTATTGTCGGTAACTGGATATGCTAGCTTTTCTGGATCTTTTGGACACTGCTTTCTCTCCTTGTATTTATGAGACAACACTTTTAAAGCTCCTTTACTACTTCATGGACCTCTTCTCTTCTCTTTCTACACTTTCTTATATTGGAGTCTAGCTCCCAAGTCTTCCAAGTCTCCCAAGTTTAGCTTTCCAGTCTACCAAGCCCCTAGTATCTCTTAAGTTCCAGTTGTGAATCACCCAAATCCTATTTATTGGATATTTCAAATTGCATATCCCAAAGACATTTCAAAGTTAACATATCCAAAATATAATTTGTAATCTTTTTCCCGAAATTCCTCTTTCTTCTGAAAATCTTTATTTCTGCAGAGTTGACCATTATCCTTCCATGCTCCCAGGTTCACAATCTCAATATTTTCCTGGACTCCTCACTTCACCTTACCTCACACATCCAAACAGTTGCCAAAATCTGTCGTTTCTATCTCTACAACATTTCTTGTATCCCCCCCAGCCCAACTTTCACTATTTGCACAGTCCTTCCCTTAGTTCAGACCCTTACCACCTCTGGTCTATACTATTGTAATGGACTCCTATTTCACTCCCTGCCTCAAGTCTCCCTCCACTACAATTAAACCTCCACACAACTGCCAACGCGATTTTCCTTAAACCCAGATCTAATAATGGCACTCCCTTAGTACAGTGGTACTTTATCATTTTTAGGGGAAATATAACTTCTGTTTATCTTATAAAGCTCTGCACAACCCACACATTTTTTCTAAGTTCAGTATTTATTATTCCCTTCTTCTCATTATTCCAGTAACCAAACTAACCTACTTGCTTTTCCAAATATTATTCCACTTTCTGTTCTCAGGCTTTTGTATGACCACTTCACACATCTGTAAGGCACATTCCCCTAACCTCTGCCTTGTGACATCTCTCACTTTTTTCATTACTCGTCTCAAGAAATATCTTCTACATGAAACCTTTAATGATTCTCACCTCCCCATCTAGTAGTTCCTTCACATCCTAAAAATCTTATATTTATTTTGTATTTATTCCTCATATATCATAAAATATATATGTATGTACTATGACTATATACTATGCTTACATGTTATTTCTTCAGATATTGTGTAAGCCCCTTGAGAACTGGAAATATTTTGTTTTTGTCTTTGTAACCCTAGTACTTAGTACAATGCTGCTTAATAATTCAAAGATTCTTGATTGAAGTATAAAACAAAACAATCTCTACACTCAATATATTCTATTGAAGGAAAATGAAATTTTGAAAAAATAATTGAAAATATTGAAAAATATAAATTAAAATAATTGCATGAAAAGAGACATGTTCTCTCCACCATGAGGGTGATTGGGCAGCAGAGGAGGAGACATTGTTCAAAAAGGTGGAGGAACAAGAACTTTCCAATGGTGTACAGATGAATCACAGATCTATCCTCTAACTATAGTCCTTCATCGATTGCTGCCTATTGGCCACCATTGCTGATATGTGTCTCAAAGTCGGCATTTCGAAAATGGAACTCATCACCTAAAGACAAGCACCCCTGCCCTCCCCAGACTAGTGGTCCTATTTCCAGGCCAGTCCCCATGGCAATCATCCCAGTAAGAAATTTCTGTGGAGAAGGGACCAGCCATCTCCTCCAACTGACAACTAACTGCAACCCACAGGTCAGGCAAACCAGTGGAGCTGAAGCAGCAAGGGAGAGATAGGAAATAGCACATGTCAGACAAGTCAAACAACCAGCATTACTTTGACCACCAACTCCTCTCAGATACAGATGGAGACAGGCCAGGAGCCTAAACCCAAGAGCTTTAGGAATAGCAATGATTCCTTCACAATTCCTGTAGCCAACATACTAGGAAACAGTCCTTGCAGAGATGCAGTCTGGTAAGTGCTCCTGCTGGGGTTAACAGCCAAAGCAAAAAGGAATTGAAGGTCAAGTGACTTGAGCAAGGTCACACAGCTAGGAAAGAGTCAGAATCATCATGAGAGCATTAATAATATCTGATATTTATTTAGTACTGTATGATGTACAAATGACTAAACAGATATTACTATATTTAATCCTAAAAATACCTATGACTCAGTGAAAGAATTTTGTCTCAGGAGTCAGAGGATCTGACTTCACATCTCATCTCTGATGCTTATTTACAGGTATGATTTGAAGCAAGTGATTTAATTTTCAGGGAGCCACAGTTTCTACACTTGTAGAAAGGGGAGTTTGGACAAGATGACCTTAGAGATACCATCCAGCTCTAGATTTCTAATCTTATGAACTCTGAGCTTATATGACTGGGTTGTTATATACTCCAACAATGCTCATACAACATTTTCTAATTCCTTATGATTTTTATTGTTTATTCTTTAGTTGTTTCGGTCAAGTCTGACTCTTCATGACCCAATTTGGGGTTTTCTTGGCAAAGATACTGGAGTAGTTTGCCATTTCCTTCTCCAGCTTATTTTACAGATGATGAAACTGAGGCAAACAGAGTGAAGTGACTTGCCCAAGGTCACATAGCCAGTAAGTGTCTGAGGCCAGATTGGAACTAAGGAAGATGAATCTTCCTAGCTTCAGGCCCAGCACTTAATCTACTGTGACACTAACTTCCCCCTCCTTATGCCACAGAATGAAAAATATTAATGCACAAATATAGCTTCTACACCTGTTCAAGGTTTAGCTCAATTCCCAATTTCTTCACAAAGCCTTCATGACTCAATTGTCACTTTCTTATCTGAATTTCTACAACTCTGAATCTGAATCACACAAAAATATCATGAGCTCATATCTCACATTGTTTTCTTTGATAATCAGGATAAAGTATATTGCATGCTGAAAAAAATGTTGTTTCATTCAAATCATGTATCCTCACAGATTGAAAATATTTCAAGGGCTGGGACTGTGATTTGCCCTGGGATCCCTTACAGTGCTTAGAAAAGAGATCAGTACACAGTAGATAATCAAAATAATATTTTTACTCCATATAAAAAATACTTATTTCAAAGTAAGCAGGAGAACATTGTACACAGTAACAGCAATATTATATTGATGATCAACTGTGAAAGCCTTAGGCATTTTGATAAATTCAATGATACACAACAATTATGAAAAATTTATGATGAAAAAATGCTATCCACCTCCACAGAGAAAATTGATGAACTGATGGTACAGATTGTAGGGTATTTTTTCACATTATTTTTCTGGTATTTTTTCTGCAATATGACTAATATGGAAGTATGTTTGGCGTGATTCCATGTGTAATATAATGAGTATCATATTACTTACTTTCCCAATGAATAGGGTAGGACTTGGAGAGAATTTGGAACTCAAAATAAAAAATAGATAGATAGATAAACAGACAGACAAATAGATAGAAAATACTTGTTCTTTGAATCACAGGATCATTTATTTAGACCTAAAAGTTACTTTAAAATTCATCTAAACTACCCTTTCCTTATTCTATGAATGAGTTAGTTAAAGTCCAGAGAATTAAGTAACTTGGCAAGATATGAATAGAAAATTAAGATTTTTAAACCCAGTTAATGTGACTTCAAATTCAACATCCTTTGCTGATTCTTCACCAGATCAGGGGGTTTGTGCAATGGCACATGAGTCTTTTCTGAGTAGGCTGAGAAATCTGGTAATCTTTGTTGGAATTCTAAGTCACATTCAACACTGTTGTGTACACAGAAGATGCTCGTATTAAATGCCTATTCACTGATTGACCTCTTTTCTTTATGCTAAGCATTTAAAAAATGAGAGGCATTCTCTCAGTAAAGGTGAATCATTTTAAAAACACATTTATATTTACTTCCTTACCATAAATATTTCCTATTTAATTCTGTCATTCATCCTGAACCCAGAAGATATCCAATTTTGTATTTGCTTTAAAGTGAACTTTTAGTGATTAGTACAAACTAAGCATTCACAAATAGATATCTAAAGAAAATTGCTTTAAATATATTAAAATGTGTTAGGAATATCAGTTAATTCTACGAGTATTCCTGATTTTATCATATAGCAATTACATCGGAGTGGAATCATGATATAGTATATATGGCAACTGGCCTTAGCATCAAGGTGATCTGAGTTCAAGTCCTGCCTTTGTGACAAAGTGACTATGTGAGCCCTGAATAAGTTCACTTAACCTCTCTTTGCACTCAAACAAATCTCTCCCATTTTTGTAGAGAAGGTAGGGAAGAAGTGCCATCTTTGGACCTAAGTGTGGTAATTTAGTTTGGATAGTTTCCTTGTTATTTCCACTTACATCACCACAGTCATTGTGTGTATTGTTTACTTGGTTCTGGTTCTTGAAGTCTTACAGTCATATAAATCTTCTAAGATCATATGTCTCCCATAAAGTCTTGTAATGCTTCTCTTTATTACATTCATCATTTTTATGTTGAACAGTCTCATATTCCAGAAATATAGACAAATAAAAGAAATATATGATCAAAAGCTATTCTCCAATGGATAAGTGGTCAAAGGATATTAACAAACATTTTTCAAAATGAGAATTACAAACTCTTAACCATGACATGAAAGAATGATCCAAATCACTAATAGTAAGAGTAATGTACATCAAAGGAATGCTGATGTTGCACCTCATAGACAGCAAGTTGGCAAAGATTACAAATGGTGAAAATTTCAAATTTATCTTGAAAATAGTTTTTTTATACCAAGTTATTTGTATGTTATCTCCCCCATCAGATTGTCAGCATAGAAAGAGAAGGTGATTCTTTTTTTTTAACCTTTGTTAATATCTCTAGCACTTGGCATAGTACCTAGCTCACAGTAGGCAATACACGCTTATTGACTGATTGACTGACTGGAAATTATCAGTGTGGGAGAGGTCATAGAGATAAAGGTACTCTATGGTACTGTTACTAAAGCTGTGAAATACTGGAGCCATTCTAGAAAACAATTTGGATTTATATGAAGAAAGTAAATAAATTGTCCATTTTCCTTGACCAAGGGCATGTAATGCTAGGTATGCATGAAGGATGTTTAGTGATGAAAAGAAAGTTTCAAGCAATATAGATCAATCCATTTATAGTAGTATTTTTATGATAGAAAAAATTGGAAACAAAATTGATGCTCATTGATTAATGAATGGTGATACTGGAATTAAATGAAAAATTACATTACCTCCATTTACTTAAAAATGTTTATTAATTCCATTTGTTTTCATGTAAAGATCATTATATACATATATGTGCATATATGTGTGTGTATATATATATATGTTTGTGTGTGTGTATGTATACGTGTATATATGTATATTTCTGGATAATCCACCAACATCTCTCAAAATGAGTATTTTCTTTTGTGCCAAAGAAAAATAGCTGAAATCAACTAACACAATGAATCTGTCTGATGATGTGCATAACATTTAGCAACTACAATACCATATCTCTACCAAAAGGAGAGAAATGATTATTCAAGTTTTCTCCAGGAAAAGAATGATCATTCTAATTTGTTAGCTTCATTTTGTTATTTACATTTACACTATTGTGTTCTTATAAATATTATACTTATAATTCTGTTTGGCATAATTTATATCAATTCATAGATGTGCCCCCAGGGTTCTCTGAACACCTCATATGCCTCATTTCTTACAGCACAATAGCATTCAATCACATTGATATGCCACATTTTGTTTTGTTTGTCATTCATTTAAAAACCTATAATAAAGACCAAGTTCTATTTCACATCAGCTACTCTAATGTAAGGGCCAAATGAGTAATTTACTGAAGTTCCCTCTGTATTCCTTATTTTTCTCTTTCTTTCCAAGGACAATATTACCCACCAAGAAATCCCAGGATAATGTGGATTTCAAATGCTCAAAATATTAGTCATGTGTCTTTCTATTTTGAAATCTCCTACAAAAGCATAGCTTTTCTAACTACTGACTAAACTTCAGTTCCTTACTTACTCTCCTGCTATTTGTAGTTTAACTCCATAAATAATTTCAGGGTGGTGATTTTATAAGTGATACAAAATAAAGCTTTGTTGTATTATTTTTGTGATATACCTGTCAGACCATAAATGCCATAGACATCTTTTCTCCTGATGTTTCAGAACTTCTGTCTCTAATCTCATATTCAAGAACTATATCAAAAATGTCTTTTTTAACAACACATTTTTAAATCAGAAAAAGGCATATTTTTTGAAACTTCCAAGCTTTATATGTTGTTCTTTCGTTGGATTTATGTTTGAATGTACAAGTTTCAGATAAATTCTTATTTTCCTCAAATAATTTTATGCACCTTGAAATAATATTCATGAAGGATCCAACCTTCTTGGAGAGCAATTTGGAACTATGCCCAAAGGGATATAAAAATGTGCATACCCTTTGACCCAGCAATAGCATTTTTAGGGCTATATCCCAGAGAGATCATACAAATGGGAAAGGGACATACATGTACAAACATATTTATAGCAGTTCTTTTTGTGGTGGCAAAGAATTGGAAATTGAGAGGATGCCCATCATTTGGGGAATGACTGAACAAGTTGTGGTATATGAATGTAATGGAATACTATTGTGCTAAGAGAAATGATGAACAGGTTGACTTCAGAAAAACCTGGAAAGACTTGTACAGTCTGATGCTGAGTGAAAGGAGCAGAACCAGGAGAACATTGTACACAGTAACAGATATGTTGTATGATGACTAATATTGATAGACTTAACCCTTCTCAGCAATACAAGGATGTAAGACATCTCTCAAGGCCTCCTGACGGAAAATGCTATCCACAAAAAAGAAAGAACTATGGAGTTTGAATGCAGATTAAAGCATGCTATTTGCTATTTTTTTTTCTTCTGTTGTGTTTTGTTTCCTCTTTTTGGTGATTCCTCCTATTGGTTCTAATTCTTACCTACAAAATCACTGATGTGAAAATATGTTTAATAGGAATATATATATATATATAGCCTATATCAGATTGTGCAACCTCTTGGGGAGGGAGGTGGGGAAGGAGGTGGAGAAAAATTTAAAACTCAAAAGCTTATGGAAATGATGGCTGATAATTCAAAATAAATTAATTAAAAATTTTTAAAAAGGAAATAATATTCATGAAGTTATCAAAAAAGTGAATAAAATATAGCCATAAAGAACATCTTAAATTTCCTTTAATTTTTTAAAAGAGCAAAATTTAAACCCCAAATTCTCTGTTAAGTCTCCTAAACAAATTCACTTACCTTAAAAACAGGTGAAATATGGAAGGGAATAAATGTTTCTATTGTGCTTACTATGTTCCAAGCTCTGAGCTAATTACTTTTACAAATATTAGTATTATGATTCCTTTACCTATGGGTACTTTCTTTATCCAGGCAGATTAGAATAGTCCTATATCTTAGTAGGAAATTTTCATGGATTGTATTAAACAAAATATTCATCATCTGGGGTTCAAACTTGTGGTGATGATAAATGGGTTCCTTTAGGATATTTCATGATTACATAACAACATCATAAGATAATCCTTTATCTTAAGCAGAGATTATATTTAGTCCATAAATTTAATTTGAAGGAAAACTCTCCAGTGACACTGTGTTTCTCAGTCATTGTCATACTTTTGCTCTTTAATAAGAACTGAGATTAATAACTGAAAGGACTTTATAGTCTATCTAGTCCAAGCACCTCATTTTTTACAAATGAGGAAAGTGAGGCCCAGTAAAGTTAAGTGGCTTGCCTATGGTTCACACAGATAGTAACCATCAGAGGTAGTACTGATTCCATGCCTACTAATCTGCTTCTTTCTAAACATGATTAATACGAAGTTGGGTCATTAGCAGAGATATCAAATGATTGTAGCTGGGATATGTGGAAATCTTAATGAAAATTTCAGAAATTCCAGGGATTTCTCCATAGCATAAGATAACCTAAAAAGGGGAGGAGGGAAGATTCCATTCTTCTGGGTAACTTGAATCTTCTTAATGAAATCCCCATTAAGCATCAACAAAGTCTCACAGGATTCCTAGTACAGTGAGTAATATCTGTTCCCTTTGCCTGTCTTCTGTAAGCTTTTTGTGGTTTTCAGAAGCTAACTTCAATTTATTAAGGAAAATCTGGCTCTTTTTTTCTGTCTCACTGATTGCTGAACACACTACTCTTGTAAGAGCCTTTTTTGAGGGGAATGATCTAAGACATAGATGTAGGATTTGATTTAACATCTGTGTTTTCCTAAATTTTATTCTGAAACAGAATTGGCTGCTTTTCAAATCCTATTGTTTGAATTGAAATAACTTACAATCATTGATTTTTTTTTTACTAATTTTTGAGAATTTGGATTTTGCATGTTTATGTATGGATGGCTTGTTCTTCATCATAAAAAAACAAGCTTAATTTTTTTTTTGTCTTTGTAGAGACATTACATAGTGGTCAGAGTACAAAATTAAAGAGAAAATAAGGCCAATTTCCACTTATAAGACTTCCTATCTCTGTGATCCTAAGGAATCAACTTACCCTTTATTTTCTTTTTTTTATAAATTGTTTTTCAAACTTCCTAGAACTTATAAAAGCACAGAACTTTTCCAATCTGCTCATCTGCCCATGTGCCTTGGTAGACATCCTCATAGGATACTTCAAGGGTGAGATATCCATAAAAACTTAGTACTTCATAAAATGACTTAGAAACTCAAAATATGGATGTGGAGCCAAGATGGTAGAGTAAAGGTAGAAATTCAAAATAGACTTAGTGTAAGGTAACAAATGTTTGACATAAACTTCTTTATCAAATATTAGAATAGTAAATCCTGTTTGACTCTAGTTTGAGAATAATGAGCTTTTATACCAGCTCTTTCTATATAATAAAGTGAAGTAAGTGGAAATAACTGAGTCTTGCATTTACAATATTACCTTGAGATATTTGTTTTTAGTTTTCAATTGGGAGGGGAAGTTACTCTTCCAATTAATTGAAGGAGAACATTATGCTTTCTAAATTATTCTTTTTTTGAATCATTACTAAATTTTATTTTTAATTTATGGAATAAAACAAGCATTTCCATAGCATAGTACAATAAAAAAAAGATGATTGCACATGAAAATGCAAATATGTTATGCACAACTTACTATTCCTTTTAAATATACAAAAAATTATTATATAAATTTATTTTTTCTTCCCCTACACCCTAAAGATGGTTATCATTAGACACAAATAAGTGTGTGTGTATATATATATGTATTTGTGCGTGTGTATGTGCAATTATTCTATACACATTTCTATTCATCAGTTCTTTTTCTGAAAGCAGATACCATCTTTCTTCATATGTCCTATGTAGTTAATTTGGGCATTTTTAATAGTCAAAATAACTTATTCTTTCAAAGTTTTTCTTAAAACAATATTGCTGTTTCTGCATACAATGTTCTCTTGGTTGAGACCATTTTATTCTTTATTATTTCATGCAAGTCTTTCATTGTTTTTTTTCTAAAATCATTGAGCTGATCATTTCTTATAGCATAGTAGTATCCCATCACAATCATATACTACAACTTGTTCAGCCATTCCCCAATTGATGGGTATCGATGCAATTTCCAATTCTTTGAATCTAAGCAAATGGTCCCTTTTCATTTAATCCAGAAGTTAGAAGGCTACATACCCATTATACATTTTGAGAGCAGTGTGGTTCCACTAACCTTTACTTCAGCTCTTATAGAAAATGGAGTACAGACTTTTTGAATAGCATCTTCCCAGTTCTGATCCATTCTTTTAATTCTTCTCACAAAGACACAAAACACAAATACACAGAGATACTGTATGCACATACTAATTTACCACACAATTTCAGTTACTCCTTTTACTGAAGGTCTTGGGTTCCCTAGATTTCACATTGGCCTGCTTCTGATACTCACTACTGTGGCAAGAGGGGCAAGGGTAAATTGGTGGTGAATTATCCTCACTAAATATAGGCTCTTCCTAAATAAGGGTTATGACTCCAAAAGAAACAATATAGGTATCTATACAAACATAGTTAATCAATAAGTAAATAAGCATTTATTAAATACCCACTGTCAGGCACACTGTTAAATGATATGGATAGAAAGAAAGGATCAGAGGGGGTGGAGCCAAGATGGTGGAGGGAAAGCAGTGACTTGCCAGAGCTCTCCCCCAAACCCCTCCAAATACCTACAAAAAATGTCTCTAAACAAATTCTAAAGCAGCAGAACCCACAAAAAAACAGTAAAACAAATTTCCAGGCCAACACAACTTGGATGGCTGATCAGAAAGGTATATCGTGAGGAGCTGGGAGAAGAGCGCAGGTCGGCACGGGTGCACAGGCAGCAGCGAACCTGGAGCAGGCCTCAGAGGACTGAACCACAGGCAGCTGTACAGGTTTCCAGACTTCTCAACCCACAAACAGCCAAAGGCATCTTAGAAGGTCAGTGGGAAAAGTCTGTTACTGTGATGAGAAAAGAAGTTAAACCTCAGCTGCACCAAGGGCAGCAGCTGGCTTCTGAGCTTCACAGACTAAGGGGGAATCCAGTGACTGATCAGAGGGGCATTGCATGGATCTCTTTGCCAGGGCTGAGGCAGGAATCTCTTGCTTTGCCTGTGCTTGGATCTGAGTCACAGTTCTGAGGGGCGGTCCTGGGGTGAGGAGGAGCTCTCGTGTGGTGGAGCTTCTTGTGGCTATGGAGAGGAAACACCTCACCCCCCCCCCCCCCCCCCCCCCCCCCCCCGCCCCCCCGCGCCCCCCCCCCCCCCCCCCCCCCCCCCCCCGTCTCATAGCACCTTGGAAGAACTGACACTTTTCACACTTTTCAGGTCCCTAGAAGTATCTCTGAAAACAGCTCTACAACCCCCTGAAGCTTGGGAAAGTACATTCTCCACATAGGAAACAGACTCTTACCTTAACAAAGACTTTAAAACTCAAGTAATTGGTTGGGATCATGAGCAAGCAGTGCAAAAAGAGTCAGACTATATTATCTTACTTTGGTGACAAAGAAGGTCAAAATATACTACCAGAAAAAGAAAACAAAGTCAAAGCTTCTACATCCAAAACTTCCAAGAAAAATGTGAATCAGTCCCAGGCCTTGGAAGAGCTCAAAAGGGATTTTGAGAAGCAAGTAAGAGAAGTAGAGGGAAAACTGGGAAGAGAAATGAGAGTGATGCAAGAAAATCATGAAAAGCAAGTTAACAGCTTGCTAAAGGAGACCCAAAAAAATACTGAAGAAAATAACACCTTGAAAAATAGCCTAACCCAAATGGCAAAAGAGGTCCAAAAAGCCAAAGAGAAAAAGAATTCCCTAAAGAGCAAAACTGGACAAATGGAAAAGGAAGTCCAAAAGATTACTGAAGAAAATACTTCCTTAAAAATTAGAATAGAGTAATTGGAAGCTAGTGACTTTATGAGAAATCAAGACACTGTAAAACAAATCCAAAAGAATGAAAAATTAGAAAACAATGAGAACTATCTCATTGGAAAAACAACTGACCTGGAAAATAGATCCAGGAGAGAGAATTTAAAAATTATTGTACTATCTGAAAGCCATGATCAAAAAAAGAGCCTAGATATCATCTTTCAAGAAATTATCAAGGAAAACTGTCCTGATATTTTAGAACCAGATGGCAAAATAGAAATTGAAAGAATCCACCAATCTCCTCCTGAAAGAGATCCCCAAAGGAAAACTCCTAGGAATATTGTAGCCAAATTCCAGAGTTCCCAGGTCAAGGAGAAAATATTACAACCAGCAAAAAAGAAACAATTCAAGTATTGTGGAAACACGATCAGGACAACACAAGATTTAGCTGCTTCTACATTAAGGGACAGCAGGGCATGGAATATAATATTCCGGAGGGCAAAGGAGATAAGATTACAACCAAGAATCACCTACCCAGCAAAACTGAGTATAATTCTTCAAGGGAAAAAATGGTCATTCAGTGAAATAGAGGACTTTCAAGTATTCTTGATGAAAAGACCAGAGCTGAATAGAAAATTTGACTTTCCAATACAAGACTCAAGTGGAGCATGAAGAGGTAAACAAGAAAGAGAAATCATAAGAGACTTATTGAGGTTGAACTGTTTACATTCCTGCATGGAAAGATGATATTTGTAACTCATGAGACCTTTGTCAGTATTAGGGTAGTTGGAGGGAAAAAATTATATGTATGTATATATATATATATATATACACATATAGATAGATAGATAGATAGATAGATAGATAGATAGATAGATAGATAGATAGATAGATAGATAGAGGGCACAGGGTGAGTTGAAGATGAAGGGGTCATATATGGAGAATAAAATTAAGGGGTGAGAGAGGATTATACTAGGAGAAGGAGAAAGGGAAAGGTAGAATGGGGTAAATTATCTCACAAAAAAAAAGAAAAGAAAAGGCTCTTACAGTGGAGGGGAACTGGGGTAAGGTGAGAGGAAATGAGTGAATTTTATTCTCATAGGATTTGACTTAAGGAAGGTATAACATACACACTCAATTGGGTATGGAAATCTGTCTTACCCTACAGGAAAATAGGAGAGGAAGGGGACAAGAGAGTAAGGGGATGATAGAGAGGAGGGCAGATTGGGAAAGGGGGTAATCAGAAGCAAATACTTCTGAGGAGGGACAGGGTCAAAAGACAGAATAGAATGAATGGGGGAGGGCAGGATAGGATTAAGGGAAATAGAGTTAGTTTTTCAAAGCCTGTCTACTATGGAAGTGTTTTGCATAACTGCACATGTATGGCCTATATTGAGTTGCTGGCCTTTTTAATGAGGGTGGGTGGGGAGGGAGGAAGGGAGAAAATTTGGAACCCAAAGTTTAAAAAACACATGTTTAAAAAAAATGTTTTCACATGCAACTGGGAAATGAGAAATACAGGAAATGGGGTACAGAAATCTATCCTGCCCTACCAGAAAATAGAAGGGGAAGTGGGGGAGAGATAGCAAAAACAAACTAAGGGAAGGGGTATTCAGAATCTTGGGGTGGTGGGAGGGGTGAGATGGGGTGAAAATTTGAAACTCAAAATCTTGTGGAAGTAAATGTTGAAAACTAAAAATAAAAAAAAAAGAAAGAAAGTATCAGTTTAATGGAAGAGAAAATATGAAAAAAATTATATTCAGATAAGATATACACAGGACAAGGTAGAGATAAATAAGAAAGGGAAGGCACTAGCATTAAAGGGGATGAGGAAAGACTTCTCATAAAGGTAAGAAAGCATATAGCACTGAAGACACTAGATTTGGAAATAGATAAGATTTTAAATCTAATCTAATCTGAATCCCTCATTTTACAGATAAGGACACTAATATCCAAAGAGGTTTAGTAGCTTACCTAGAGTCATTCAGGTAATAAGTAGGAGAATTAACTACATTAATTCCTCTGACTCCAAATGCATTGTAAGCCACAGGCTTTTCATGTGAGCTATATTTAGACCAATGTAATAACTTACTTTTCAACCTGATACATTAATCCATGCACCAGATTTTGTTTTTGAGATAAAACATTTAAAAATTTTGAGATTGTATTTTGAGATATAATATTGGAAAATTCACTTGATATATTTTATATGTCTCTTCTTCAGGCAGAGTTAATAACATTGTAGAAGTTAGTAGATCCTGATGAATGCATCTCATCAAAATCTATCATGTCCATCCCTTCTTTCCTCTTAATTCCCACTGACACATAAACTATAGTGAAGGTCTTCATCACTACTGTCCTGGGCTATTGAGATATCCTTATAGATCTTCCCATTTCTTTTTTTCCCAAATGAAAGAAAGAAAGAATGAATGAATGAATGAAAAAATGTATATTAAGTACTGAGGACATGAAGAGAAAAAAGCAAGATAGTCTCTGCTCTCAAGACAGTCACACTGTAATCACAAAAGTCAGCATACAAAAGGAAGTTCAGGCATAGACATCTTAAGGGTACAAAGACAGTGTAGGTGGCACTGGTTCTTAGGTTGCATCACAAGGTCAGATGACCATGGTGGGGGTCTGTTGGTTATAGAACGAAAGAAAATGATAAGGACTGGATAACCTAGGGCAGGACAAATGGTAAGGAAGATCTCGTGTTATTCCATTTCACCAGAAGGAATAGAATGAGTGATATCCATCTCATCCAAGTGGAGTGAATGTTCAAGGAGTTTGGATGTGTTATGGATGACTGAGCTCAGGGGAGTGAAGAAAGGAGGGTGTGCCTGGGGATGGTGGGCCTTCCTTGAATCTGGGAATCCTGAAAGTATTTTGAGTGGAGAAGCAAGGCAATAAGGGCACTCATGATGACTACAAAACTTTATGCCACTGCCAGAATTAATTTTCTTAACAACAAATCTGATCACATCATTCAGTTCAAAATTCTTAGTTAGCTTTCTATTGCCCCCTAGCTATAGTTAAAATGCCTTGGCCAAACATTGAGTTGTTGTTGTTCAGTCATTTCAGTCATGTCAGGCTTTTTGTGACCCCATTTGGGGTTTTCTTGGCAAGGATACTGGAGTGGTTTGCCATTCCCTTCTCCAGCTCATTTTACAGAAGAGGGAACTGAAGCAAACAGGGTTAAGTGACTTGCCCAGGGTTATACAGCTAGTGCCTGATACCAGATTTTAACTCAAGTCTTCATGATTTTCATCTCAGTGGTCTATTCAAGGAGATATCTACGTGCTTCTCAACATCATTAGTTCCTTCACTAAGTCTTCATATGGCATAATCTTGGTGCACGTCACTATCCTGATCACATTTCCCAAAGTTTGCTATAATTTGTCAGTATTCTTTCCATCTTCTGCAAGAAGCCTTTTCTCCTTAAACTTATTTCTTTCCTTTCGAGACATTCCTCCCCACAAAAATCTATCCTGTAAATAACCTTGTTTGTACAATGTTACATAGATATTTATTAGTAGTTGTCTCTCATATTAGGCTGTGAGATCCTTGAAAGTAGGGACTATCTTTCACCTTTATTTGTATCTTTAGCACTTAGCACAAGGCCTAAGAAATAGTAGTTATTTAATAAAGTACTAATAGTTGACTGACTGACATAGAACCAGTCTTCTATTATATTTCCTCCAATGTCTTTTCTGAATAGCCCCTTTATCTACCCCCATTTCTATTATCTTTTTATTTGTTGTCTTCCAAATTAGAATTTAAAATCCTTGAGAGCAGAGACTGTTTTGCTTGTTTGTATTTCTATCCCCAGTAGTTAGCACAATTCCTGGCTAAAAAAATAAAATAAATTATTGTTTTGTCTGTCTTTTTGCCTATCTGTCTTTCATCAACCCATTCTCTATCTCTTTTATTTTAATTATGATCAGTGATTTCACAAGTGAGAGGAAGCCCTGGTCAAGAAACTCCCTCTTTCAAGACAGAGTGGTATCTCTAATGAGACTTACAGTCTTGGATAATAGGTGAGGCACTGAAGGATTCCCTCCCCCACTCCGGAGTTAAATAACCAGTATGTCAGAGGCAGAACCTGAACCCAGTACTTCCTGACTTTGAGCTTAACTATCTACTATACCATCTTTCCTCACTACCTTTTAATAACTGTGCTGTAGTTATCAATACCAATGTTTTATTTTCCTATTAGACTTCCAATGGCAGTTAGGTGGCACAGTGGAAAGAGGGCTAGGCCTATAGTGAGAACAACTCTCCTTCCTGAGTTCAAATTTGGCCTCAGACGTTTACTATTTATGTGACCCTGGCAAGTCACTTAACCCTGTTTGCCTCAGGTTCCTCATCTGTCAGATGAACCAGAGAAGGAAATGGAAAACCACTCCAGTATCTTTGCCAAGAAGACTCAAAGAGTCAGAGACAACTGGAAAAACAAAAACAAAAAAAACAAACAACAATGATAACAATAACAAAAGATTTCAAATGTTTTGGAATTAGGAAAGACTTATCTGTACCTTATGTGTCCCTTGGCACTCAGGACAAGGCTCTATCTACAATAAATAGGCATTTTATGAATGCTTTATTATTGGTTGTTGAATGTTTGAAGTATGGTCTGGGGTCCAAAATATCATGATCTTATCCAATCTATTCCAATTCCATTAGCATTTTTTAAGGGAAGACAGTACAAGGGACTGTGTTAGGAACTGGGAATAAAAAGAGAATGGGAAAAGCAGTCCCTGCCCCCGAGAGCTTACTTCATAGTAATAATAAAACTAGATAGCATACAAAGTAATCCATTTGAAATCCCAAGGCCAATAACTGGTAGCCTTTCATTGTACAAATTGAATTTTTTAAAAAGACCAGCTATTAACCCAAACGAATATCTAATGTGTTCATTTTTAGACAGTATGACAAAGTGGGAAGTTTCATATTCTTTTGTGTTGTGGGGGGAGGGCATTTATGTGGAAAGGAGATGGGCAATCTGTTTGACATCCTGCTAGAGAATCAGGTGACTGAATTTTTGAGTAGGCTTGTGTTATAGGAATTTAGAAGGCCCTCTGATAGTCCTCAGATCATCTTTTGACCCCTTTGTGTGCCTTGAGATATGGAAAGAATTTGGGACATCGAGCCTTGCTTTGTACCAGTCAATTGCATTGTCTTATATTGTACTCTAAATTCATTTAAGAGCATGCCTTTGCTAAACTAAGGAATGAATTTCAGTAGTCATTAGTATTATTACTTAGAAATCAGCTCCTAACCCTCAATTGACACATCTGCTCCAAAGAAATCTAGTGAAATGGCTCTTCTAAAATCCCCTGACTATAAATAAGAAGGGCATTGGTTAAAATATTGTACCAAAAAGTATACTTTTATTTTAAAAGGAGTTTTATTTTATGCTTGAAAAAAAGACTCTTTAAAAGTTTTAATACATAAAACATAAGATTTTATTATCCCAAAGAGAGGCATCCTATTATGCAAATATATTTAAATCAGTAGCTGGGATAAAAATTTTGAGTAGAGAAAGAGATACAGTTTAAATATGAGATTTTATGTTGAGGGATTGCTGAATATAATAATGACCTTTTTGCTAGTTCTTGGGTTATATGTAGGTTTTAAAAGATGCTTTATTAAGACTTTTTAGCTGATTAAGAATGCAAACTATCACCTCTGACTATAAGCCCAACAGCTTTGTGAAACGGAAATCATTATTAGCAGATATATGTTAATCATGTGTTTCATATGGCAGTTATACTTTATGTCCTGAACATAAAAAAGACTGATCATAATTGTTATACAATATTTATATTTGATAAAAACCAATAATATTAATTACTGGGAGAGAAGCTTCTTTTTTTTTTATCAGAACTGTTGGCATAGCTGGAAAGCACCCAGACAGATATTAGGTTTAGACTAAAAGCTTTTAACATAGGCCACAATTAGCACAAAATGGATATATGATCTGAATGAAATGATCATATAAAACAATAGAAGAGAAAAAGATTAGGTACCTTTCACAACTATGGCTTAGAGCTGAATTGTTAACCAAATCAGAGATAGAGTTCATAAAAGATGAAACAGACAATTTTGTTACATCTATCTACCTACCTTTTTATCCATCTATATCTATCTATATATTTTAAAATTATTAGTATCACTTGTTTTTCTTTCACATTTATTTTCAAATCTATCCACCTTTTCCCCATTCCATACGAGCAAGCCCTTGTAACAAAGAATGAAAAAAAAGGAACATAATAAGAGCAAATCAGAAGAAATAACCAACACATAAAATATATTACATAGTAATAGTCCCAGGCCTCTACAAGTAAGGGAGGGAAGTTCATTTTTTTTAACTTTTCTTTGAAGCCAAGCTTTTTCACTATTATCAGACATTTAAATTATTGTAATCATCATCCACTTCATTTTCCTTCTGCTTACCTCAATCTGTATCAGTTCAGATTTGTCTTTCCATGCTTCTCTGAACTCTTCCTATTCATCATTTCTATGGTTCTTGACTACATCAAAGAAGAAAAGACTTTTGCCCTAAGGAAATAACCAAAGGCAATTGAAAGAAAAATGAAAAAGAGGGAAAATATCAAAGAAGTGTGACAACATATGTTTCACATCCATGGTCCCTCATCTGAAAAAGAGAGAATTATATTTTCTCCTCTCTTCCTTGGAGCTACACTTAATCAATTTTATTACATCTTATTTAGGTTCTTTTAATGTTTCTTTTCAACTTAAATTGTTATGGTCATTGTATCTATTCTTTTCCTGGTTCTAACCCCGTTAGTTCATAGCTTCCCATAGTTCCCTGAGTTCATTATCTTCCTTTATTATTAGATGCAGAATATAACATTACATTCACGTATGACACCCATTGATATCTTATAAATAAATTGCTGTGTAACCCTCTTCTCTTTGTAAGTTAAAAAAAACCTTTAATTTTCATTTTTTTGATATTTTAATTTTTCCAGTTACGTGTAAAAACAATTTTAACATTCTTATTTTTTTTAATTTTGAGTTTCAGATTCTCTTCTTTTCTACTCCCCCTCCTCTTGCAAAGGCAAGCAATTTGATATAGATTATACATATGCAGTTATGCAATACATATTTCCATATTAGTCATGTTGTGAGAAAAAAAGGTCAAAAAAAAGACATAGATGTGTTGTGGTTGTTGTTGTTGTTGTTTTTAAGTATGCTTTTATGTTCCCTCATACTTTAACAGTTCACTCCCTGGAGGTAGATAGCATTTTTCATCACAAGTCTCTGAGAATTGTTTTGGATCATTATATTGCTGAGAATATCTGTCATTCATAGTTGATCATTGTACAATAGTGCTGTTACTGGGTATACTTTTCTCCTGGTTCTGACCACTTCACTTTGCATCAGTTTATATGTCTTTCTATTTTTTTTCCTGAAAGTATCTTGCTTGTCAGTTTTTATAGCACAATAGTATTCTATCATAATCATATACCATAACTTGTTCAGCCATTCCCTAGTTGATTGGCATCCCCTCTATTTCCAATTCTTTGCCATCACAAAAAAAGCTGCCATAAATGTTTTTATATATAGATTCTTTTCCTTTTATTATCTCTTTGTAATACAGATTTAATAGTGCCATTGCTGAGTCAAAGGGTATACATGGCTTTATAGCCCTTTGGGTATAGTTCTAAAATACTCTCCAGAATGGTTGGATCAGTTCATATTTCCACCAAACCTCTGATTTTTTCAGGACTACTATTTCTACATCTAAAAAACTATCTATATTTAAGCCACATTCTACCAGGGCCCCTAACTGACACTCCTTCCCTCCCCCCTTCTCTGCCCTTTTGATGAAACCATTTATATCTGAAATATATTGTAGTTATGTATGAATCTTCCAGGCTAGAGATTTTCAGTTTACTGGCTAATTGGGACCTCTCTGTCTGTGACCTCCAAAGGTGGGAATCCAATCAAACTTAATTTAGTGGAACTCAATTTCTATCTATAAAACACCTGAACTACTCTGATATATAGAGTAAAGATGAACCCAGAAATCCTAGCAAGAGCTTTATGCAAGGATATATTAAGTCCTTTGAATAGCCCATCTTAATATGATTTTGATCTCTGATTTCTCATGGCATCAAAATCCTTACCTGAATGTCCCTAGAGATATTCCCAATTTATCTCTTCCTTGCCCTTCCATGTCCCACTTTTGGAGCTATAACTCTTGGCTCTAAAGGAGTTCTTGAGATGCCTTAAATTTGATGCTTTCAGCTAATCCCACAGCATGGGGGAAAGTAGGTTGTATTCTGCCCTAAGTAACACATGTCTAACTCATCTGTCTTGACTCTGTTGGATTAAAGTAGAAGGTGGGGAGCATTAGAGGGAAAAATGAGGTCTGTTTTGTACATATTGTGTTTAAAATGCCTACTGGACATCCACTTTGAGATATCTGAAAAGTAATTGGAGATGCAAGCTTGAAAGTAAACAGAGAATTTAAGGCAAGATAGGTAGATTTGAGGTAGTTAAATACACAGGACTTGATGCCAACACCAAGTGAAGTGGTATAGAGGGAGAAGAGAAAAGAAGAGAAGAGAAGAGAAGAGAAGAGAAGAGAAGAGAAGAGAAGAG
>NW_020954723.1:9361648-9387391 GCF_900497805.2 Vombatus ursinus
AGAGAAGAGAAGAGAAGAGAAGAGAAGAGAAGAGAAGAGAAGAGAAGGGAAGGGAAGAGAAGGGAAGGGAAGAGAAGGGAAGGGAAGAGAAGAGAAGAGAGACCAGGAACCTTGAAGGACACATGTGGTTAGATGGCTTGATTTGGAAGAGGATCCAGCAAAGGAGACATAGAAAAAGCTGACAGATAAGAGGATAACTAAGAGAAAGTGACACCCCTAAAATCTAGAAAGAAGAGAGTATCAAGGAGGGGAGAAAGACCAACAGTGCCAAAGGCTGCGGAGAGTTCAAGAAGAATTAAGAATAACAAAAAGCTCATTAGATTTTGCAACTAAGAAATCATTGAGGTACAGACAACATCTTAAAGGAATTCAGCTCAAAGGGCAGAATAACTCTATAGTTCGTTAGAAGGGCTGAAAGGATCAAGTGAGGATTTTTGAGGGTAGGGGAGACATAGGCATGTTTGTAGATAGTAGGGAATCAGCTAGTTGAGATGAAGAGATAGCAAATAAATGAAACAATGGGAATGCTATAGGAGGTAATCATTTAGAGGAGATGAGATGGAATGGGATCAGTTGAACAAGTAGAGGGTTTAGCCTTGGTAAGGAGTAAGTTCACTTCATGTGAGACAGGGTAAAGGAGGAAAGAGTGACAGAAGGCATCTGAATGACAGGAGATCAAGAAGAGGGAGGAACAGAGAGTTCACAGTGAATGGTCTCAATTTATTTTTTAAATTCATGACAAAGTTCTCAGCTGAGAGATTGGGGGAGAGAGAGCCATGGGAGGTTTGAGGTGGGATAAAAATGTTTGGAAGAGATGCTGTGAAGAGTGGGAGATAAGTTGATAAGGGAAATACAGTATGATTGTCAAATTACCATGAATTGATAAAAATTTTGGAGGAAAAGATGTTCCTTTATGGCATTGAAACATAGCATTATTTATTTGAATTTTTTGTCCTTCCTCTAGATGAACATGCACTGCCTTGGATCTGTGTTTTCTTTATGCATAGCTACAATCAGTGCTAATATCCATTTTACCTTTTAAAGGTATACTGCCTTAATTAGATGCTTATTAAGTGGAATTAAATGTATGATCAAACTAAGACCATGCTCAAGATAGAAAATGTAGATCACTAAGGACAGTCTGTCACAATTATTTTTTTTAATCACTGTAGAATTTTTATGTTTCTGGTATCATTTCAGTATTTGCATCTAAAACCTTTTCATCATACTGTCATTGCTAAATAAATGGGTGAATAAATAAGTAAGCAAATGAATGAATGATTAAATGAATGAATGGACACACAAAAATGGATGAATGAGTAAATAGGTGGATAAATATGTAAACAAACAAATAAAATATGTCTTTTAGTGCCACACACAAATATTTTGGTCTAGTAAAGTTAGAGTGTTTCACAGCAAGTGAGAATTTAAGTGCTGGAAGTGACATTCCAGTTCATCTAAGGAGAGGATTACAGATTTTGAGCTAGAAGAGATCATAGAGATGATCTAATCTGGACTCTGTTTCACCCTATTCCCTCCCTCCCCCCAAACTCCATTTTTTCACAGGTGCAAACTGAGAAGAGTAATGACTTGCTCAAGGTCATGCATCTAGTAAGAGGAAAATCCAGTCATAAGACTCTAAACTGATTTTAGAGTCAGTGCTTCTCCCTTCCTCCCAATATAACCCATGAGCTAGACCAGCCTCCTGCTTTAAAGATCACAGGATCATAAATTGAGAGCTAGAAGGGACCTTGGAGGCTAGCTACTTCAGTCTCTTGAATTTACAGTTGAAAAGACGGTGACCCAGAAAGGTTTTGAGAAAACATTTCCAGTGACACGGTTTGCCCAAATCACACAATTTGTTATTGTCAGGACTGCAGTTAGAATCCAGGTTTCTTGAATCTCTCTCCACCTCCCCATCACCCGTGCTATTTTCATTTCACAAAGTTCCCTTGCAGAGAACGGTTTCTCAGTAGTTTGCTATTTCCTTTCCAAGGGCTATGAAATGTTTTGCATTCTAGTTTGGCTTGCATGGAGGACCTTGAAGAACTACATTAACCAGAAATGATGAAAAGTCTTTGTTTTCCCCTTGGATCAAGGGAGTGTGTGTTAGAATTCTATCAACAAAATGTATCTTCAAAGCTGTTTGAACAAGTCCAGTTATTACTCACATGGGTTCATGTTGTGAATAATATTCCTTAGTTGTACCACCATTTGTCTTTCAGTGATGCTCTCATCTAACTTAGAACAAGTTATAGGAGTAGAGAGGGCTGGATATAAAATATCTAATCTACCCACATGAAATCACTACTTTCTCCCCCTCTGTTTCAATATCAAAATGACTGCTTAAAAAAATCAAAGATGTAAAAATACTAATTCTGATGAAAAATCAGAAATAGACATTTCATTATTGACAAATATATATATATATATAATATATATATATATATATAATAAATTCCTTGCTCTTTCTCTCCACTACTTAATCCTAGCAATAACCATGGTGAGCATGACTCCACATTGGCTCAAATCAGTCAGATGCAATAGAATCTATAGCATCACATAGCAATTATTAATTTAACTTCACGAAAGTGCCTCCTCCCTTCAACTGAATTAAACATGTAAATATTATAGGTCTATTTAAATAGCAGTCTATTATGAATGCCAACCTATCACAGGAGAAGGAGTATGCTCTAGTCTGTGTAAATGTGAGTTTATTTTTTGAAATGTTTCATATTTATAATAGCAGTGATCTTCCTACCACTTGCCCAGGCTGCATTATGCATGCCACGTCACCAATAGCAGGCTTTGTCAGTCAAAGAAAGGGCTCTGAAACTGTTTATCCCCAATACAATTATTTACCAATGTCTTCTGTCCTATTAATCTGGGTGATTCAGATGCAGCTCAGATCCCCTTGCACACAGCCTGACTGCCAAAGGGATTTCAAGCCTATTTGTACTAAACAACTAAGTTTATTTCTCTTCTGTTTAGCAGGTTGTGCTGTCTGGAGGATTCTATGGGTACTACTCATGAGGTCCATAAGTAGGAGGACAGCAGTGATGTATGTGCCTTGTTTTTTTTTGTTTGTTTGTTTGTTTCTTTCTTTCTCTCTTTTGCTCTGTTCCAATATTAAATTGATTCAAAAAAAAAAACAAAAACGAAGATTTGAAAATGTCATTTTGTTTGAAAATCAGAAACAGAAGTTTAATTATTGGCAAATGTTGGGGGGTGGGGGAGAATGGTTAGTGGAAGGAAAGGAAAGGGGAAACTAAGCCAGTTGGGTGTGAGGATTTGTTGATTTTTCAAATGACATCTGAAGGAATTGAGGCTAGGTGAAATGACTGTCATTGCTAAATTGTCATTGCTTTTATCTTTCACAAACTCTAATCCTTTCTTTTTCTTGTTTATCCCACTCCTCATCATTTGAGGAGCTTTCTGGCCACTATCTGAAACATGCAGTCACACAGATCATACTCCAAAAAAAGACATTTTCAAAGAAACTCATGTGAGTTTGATAACCTTCATTTTCAAATAATAGCTAATGCACTGAGGTCCCCGGAAAGGCAAATGCTTATAAAGTCTGAGTTATGCACACTGGTAACTGGGCTGAAAGACAAATTAGATTGGAGCCTACTGACTTTATTTTCCAGCTTATTATGAAGACAGGGACAAAGGAAACAAGAATAGAGGATATCACCCCCATAGAAAATTATAGATTTTCAATGAAAACTTCTTGTTAGAGAAACATTATGCAATAGGGGTGAAATTAAACTCTTTGACAATATTGTCGGCAGTAAGGAAAAGAGTTTAATATTACTGCAATGGGAATGATCAGGGATTAGAATGACAAAGGCAAAATACTTATTTGCATTTTGTTATGCACAAAGTAGACTGGATTAAGAGCAGAAATAAAATGCCAATGAGAAAAACTGGTTTGCTGCACTGTAGTTTAACTAGCATCTTGATTTGGGTGACATTCCCATTCTGATTTTGAAACTGTTCAAATTCAAATCTCTCCACCTACTCTATAGAAACTAAATTCATCAGTTTCCTTTGCTCTTTTGATGTTTAGACATTTTTTTGAAAAAAATTCTTTACAGAATATTAGACAAATTCTTTACAACGAATAAGAATAATTCTTTAAAATAAATTAGACAAATTATGTACAATAAATTCTCTGAGGTTTGGCAATCACCAGAAAAGTATTTTGCAAACTGATTTGCATGGCCATTTTTCCACAAAGCTTCAAACTAGGTGGATAATAACGTAAGAGATTGATTAAGAGCATTCCTTGCCTAACCTCAGTTTTCATGATGACAAATGTGTGTTCATACTTTGATTTGTTTCTTCATATGAAAGATTTATTCATGATCTTGTTAGTCTTTGAGAAATGTATGCAACAAGTCACCTAGAGCATGTGGAAACCACTTTAGTCTCAGCAACTGAGGAGAAATATTTTGGCTTGGTCTACTGTCAGCTAGAGCCAACCCTTTGTGTTGGGCTTATGAAAAAGAGAATTCATTACAGAATAGTCTTAATATGGAAAGATATTTTGAACTCTCTAGGTGGCATAGTGAAAAGAAGACTGGCCCTGGAGTCTGGAAGATCTAAGTTTAAATCCTGCCTCAAATGATTATAAAATGTGTGACCCTAGACATGCCAATTAAACTCTACCTCCTGCTTCCTTATCTGTAAATTGTGGAAAATAACTCCTAAACCACCCAGTTATTATAACTCAAATTAAATGATACCTATCAAGCACTTTGCAAACCTCAAAATAATATATAAACGTGTGCTATTATTGTCCTATAACATCGTTTTTGGGGGCAGAGGAAGGATCTAGTAAGCAGAATGGAAGACTCAGGAAGGGGAAGAGGTAGGCTATGGAAAATTATTTGGCAAATACTAACTCATTTATATTGGGAAGAGAGAAATAAGTTCCTTTCCCCAGGATTTCCAGTGATTTATTTGTTGTGTAAAACCAAGGGAATTTCTACTCTATGCTGTTCATTCCTCGTCTCTCGGTATTTCCTTTCTTTTTCTTTGACTGGATGAAATCTGACACCATAATGTGCTCACTTTGTGACTAATGATCTATTAACACTTGTTGGATATATAAAATGTGGTAGTGAAACCTTTATAAGTCATTTTTCTAGGGACCAATTACTCAAAGGTTAAACAAGAAAATTCCTCAGAAGGGAAGTAGTGATATAGATGGGGCCTAGAGATATAAATGTATCAAAGAACAAGGTCTAAAGGGGGAGTACCTTAACAAAGTTTTATTGTATTTTCCCTACCTGCAGCCTTAGGACATGTTGACTTTCCCATCATAAATTCATCAAAGAATATAGACTAAAATAATAGGCACAACATGGATTCTGAGATTACAAAAGAAAAAAAAGAAAGAAAAAAGAAAATGTGGATGTCTGTGCTCATGTCTATTGGTAGTTTTTAGGGGCAAAAAATCTTCTTTGTTAAATTCCTATAAGATAAATGCATCTAAAAATGGTATTCAATGACTTTTGATTCTTCTTTTAAGTTAGAACAGCTATTAATTTTGACTTCCTCCCATTAAGACCTTTCTGTTCCTTGGTCTTGCCTTTCTCATCATTAACTTATGTCCCTTCTTTTTGTTCTCTTATACCTAGTCACAGTCTAAGCAACTTTCCTTTCCCCATGGACATAGATAAAAACTTTCAGTTTTCCCTTCATTTTATTATTTCTCATATGAAAGAAATTGCCACTGGGGATTATGAGGACAAAAAAATCAGGAAAGATGAACACAGAGCTTGTCTTTTGGGTAAAAGAAAAATAAAAGGAAATCAATACCTCATTTTCATCTCATCACACATGTACCTTGTTTTAGTTTGGCTTTTAGGTTTAGGTTGGACCACAAATGAGTTATGGTTTAGGAAAAGCTCCACATTTTCTATGAAGCTTTCTACTTTTTTAGGATAACAAAAAAAATTATTGCTAAAGCAGCATAACTTGGTGGAAATAATGTCGACTCTGAAGTCAGAGGGCCTGGATTCAGATATTAGCTCTCTCCTTTACTACCTGAGTGACCTTAGGCAAGTCGCTAAGTCTCCCTTGGTCTCTGTGTCCTAATCTATAAAATTAGGTGATTGGCATTAACCAAGACGACCTCTTAAGTCTCTTCAAGTTCAAGGTCCAAAATTCTCAGAAATGTCTCTACAGATTCACTAAAAGAAAAAGCATTGACAATAAAAAAAGAAAATGGAAAAGGTAGGGAAGGGATTAATCAGAACAAAAAACAAGATATTTTTCCTTACATTTGAGTTGCAAATTGTTAAAATCTTGTAGCTTCTCAGGAACCATACAAGAAAGAAGCTTTATACGCGATTGAAGACAAAGGTAAATGTATATGAATATAAATACGTATATATACACATATATGTATACATATACATAATCACACACACTTATATATGTACGCATACACATATACACATACAGATAATATATACATACATTTGTGTATACACATACACCTATCCATACATATGTGTACATGTATCAATCTATCTATATATTGATATAGATATCTGATAATGAACTGCTACTAGGACTATGCCACTTAACCACAAAATCAGCTTCTAAACGATCCTCAAAATCAACTCATTCTTTCCTCCACTCACCATCCAGAAGGCATACTTCTTTGTCTTTTGAAACTCTGCTCATACTTCAAGGCTTGGTTCCCACCCTATTTCTTTATTTAAGTTTTTCTCATATTTCACTCTAAAATGATCTCTCTCCACAGATCTCTCATGACACTGTTTATATAGTACTCATACATTTATTTACCCATATTATATTCTGTCTTATTTGTGCACATGCCTTCTCTTCCTTACAGTTCTGTAAGCTTCTTGAAGACAAGAACCATTTATTCTTCACCTTACTATAATGGGGATATTTGAGTGAACTGCTCTACCAATCTGAACCAGTTAAACCTACCCTATAGCACGGAGGTGAGTCTTCTAAAACAATTGCAGGTATAGATATGCTAAGCAATGAAAGACTTTAGAATGATAAAGTAACCTTTGTCTTGAAGACAGCATCTAGCGAGTGGGGAGAAAGAAAGAAAGGAGGAGGAGACATCAAAAAGAACTGGAGAATGAGCTAGAACTTGTAGCCTGCCTAGTAAACATTAAAAGAAATCATTGCAACTTTTGGTATCTTCTTCAAATCTCTAATCTTGTAAGGACCCCACAACCTTCTCTCTAGGGCTTTTCATGGGGAAAAGAGTAGTTTTTACTCTACCCTTGGCACCTATAGTGGCTAACCATACACGGTAGTGAAAGTGTGTATGGTGAGAATGAAAATGGATCTCTAGGTGTTGCTGGTTTACTGTCCTTTGTATTTCTTTCCCTGACCATGGATGACTAAATAGTGACCCTTAAATGAACATTACCAATGTTGGTCACTATCTTTTGCCTAGATAGATTGGTCCAGCCTGAGTCACTGAAAAGTCTGAATGGCTGCCAACAGGAGATACTTTCTGTAATTGCTATAATGCTTCTTGGAGAAAATGACTACCAATCCAAGGATGAGCCTTATCAGACTTGTCAGAAGATAAGGATACTGAGAGAGGTGCTCAGATATTCTAGATTGGAGACAAATATGAAAGGCCTGTTCAGCAGTCCTGCAATATGTTTCAAGTTTTAATGTTATTTTTAATGTTTATAATGTTATTACATTTAATGTTAAATATCAGCTTCCTCCAAGAATAAAATAGAAGTTATTGATGATTGTTTCATACTGAAATTTTCACCAATATTTTTTCAATGATTTTTAGTTATAGAAAATATAAATAGCTGTTCTATACCTGATCTAACTTACACATTGAATAATTTTAGTCAGGCAATTCATCAATAATCATTTCTAAGCTCCTACTATGTGCCAGATACTGTGTCAACTGCTGAAGATACAAAGACAAAAAGGTAAAAAGACAGTTGCTACTTTCAAAGATCTCATAGCCTAACGAAGGAGACAATATACAAATTTTGTATAAATAAGCTATCACAGGATAAATTGTGGATAACCAACAAAGGAAACCAGAATAAAGAGGGTTCATGAAAGACTTCCTGTAGAAGGTGGAATTTTAGCTAGGACTTAAAAGAGTGCCAGGGGAGCCAGCAAATAGAGGTGAGGAAGGAAGAATTACTTGTGGTGGGGTAGAACATAGAAGAAAAAAAAATTGGCAGGGTACAGGTTTTGAAGGGGTACCTCGATGGTGTAGTGAATAGAGTGCCAGGACTGGAGTCAGGAAAACATGAGTTCAAATCTGGCTTCAGACACTTATTAGTGGCATGACCCTGAATAAGTCACTTAACCTTAATTGCCTCAGTTTCCTCATCTGTAAAATGAACTGGAGAAGGAAACGACAAATTACCCCAGCATCTTTGCCAAGAAAACCTCAAATGGGGTCACAAAAAGTTGGACACCATTCAAATGAGTGAACTTTTCAGGCTTTGAAGTCAAACAAAAGATTATTTTCTTTGATTTGGCAAGTAATCGGGAGCCGTCAGAGTTTAGTAAGTAGAAAGGTCGTATAATCAGATTTGTGCTTTAGTATGATTAATTTGGCAGCTGAGTAGAAGATGGATTGGGATAGGGAGAGATTTATTGGGAGATCAACTAGTAGGCTTTTGCAATAATTTAGGTGTGAAAAGATCTCTAGAAGGGCTCTTATTGATCCATTTTAGAAAGACCCTAAGCATGAGCCAAACTTAAGCCCTGTGGTAGTGTTTTTTTTTTTAATCATTTCATCAGAGTTCTATCCTGGGGTGCTGGTATAACGAGCCAGAGACATTATGACCCCTCTCTTCAGTGGGCAGGCTCCTTTGGGATTAAACATAGTCCATTTGAGCTTTAATCCTGGGCCCATTAATGGGAGAGGGTGGCCTGGGTCAGGGTTTTATTTGTTTTTTGTGTTTTGTTTTGTTTTGTTCTGTTTTTTGTTTTTACATTTTCATTATTCACAGGACCTATTTCATTACCTTACCCACTGTATGTACCTAATACATGTTTACTAAATTATATTTATGTAACAAGTATGGACTTGGTATACTTTGCCCCAACAAGTAGATATGAAGACTTGCAAGGAATTCAGAATCAAGAAATTATTCTGAGGATCTTCCATATGAAGACACTTCAATGTCTTTCCCAATCAGTGTTCCATATGCATAACTAGATCTATAACTATAGAACAATTGCAGAACTTCAGGAACTTTAGAATGGTTTTTGAGTCTAGACCATAGGGCTACAAACCAAGGATGTATCAAGGGAAAACATAAACCTGAACTTGTACAAGCCTGGCAATGCTGAACAACCTATAATTGTAGGTTTGTGTATTGTTGATAAGTTTATGCCTTTTAAAAAAACCACACATTGAGCCATGTTTTTATAGCTGGCAAGGATGGCACATATTTTCTGACTCAGGCTCCTTGAGTTAGAGAAATAAAATGGACAAACCTTTAATTGCTCTTATGTTTCCATCCATCTCGATTACTGAAGTTTGTTGTTTATTTTTGTTTTGTTTTGTGTTGTCCCACGAGCAGAATCCAAACATCTTGTAGAAGGTAAGGACGGCAGCTGGAGTACAAAAAGAAGAGGAATGATATTACTGGAAACTGGTGTGGAGGACTGATTTGGGGAAAGATAAGGCAAAAGCTCACCTAACAGACCATGGCTTAGGGTAGAGTCTAAGCTATCAGTAGTGGGAAAATGAGGAAGATGGCCATAACATATATGGCATGGTGAAGGAATGATCTGAAAATGCCTTGAAGAGGAAAGTTCACTGATCTTAGGGTCAAAAGACCTAATCTGGCATCCCAGCTCAAACACTTACTAATTATGTGACCTCAGGGAAGTCATTTGAACCATATCTGACAGATATTCTTCATCTCTAGAATGAGGGTAATAATATTAGCATCACCTACCTTGCAAGGTTGTTTTGAGGAAAACATAAATCTAAAAGTGTGATGTAAATATGAATTGTTAATAATAATGATTATTATAGATGATTTGGCAAGCAGACAAAGGAGATCCTAAGATGGTTCTAAGTAGAGAAAATGTGCAGAACTGTAAAGAGGCCACCAGTAGTAGGGTCTTGGCAATACATACCTGATCTGAGATAATCATAACAATAATAAGTTGCAAATGAATAGTGCTGTGAGTGGCATTATGGAGTAGTGGATAGAGACCCAGCCTTGGAGCCAGGAAGACCTGGGTTCAAATCAACCACGGACACAACCAGACCATGTGATCCTAGGTAAATCACTTTAATACTCAATGTTCTAGGGAGTTCATTAAGACTGTAAGTTGCAATGAAGTTGTCAACCTGCATTGATAAGAGTTTCTTCATGTAGGATTTCTATATACCAGTGGAATTACAACTATAATCTTATCCCATAGAGCACATGAGGAAAGTTTAGACTAGACTTTAGTATACATATTATCCAGAGATATAAGGATGCAAATAAATTAGCCTTCTTGCCTCCCTCCAGGCAACTCATATAGGATCCTTCATTGAAACACAGCATTATAAATGAGAATGAAATTTGCATTATTTTTATCATAAAATAATGAAATCATAGAAGGCATTGTTAATTTTACTTAAAGACTCCTTCAACTCTTTCCCCTGTTGAATGAAAATTCTAGGCTAATTATATGTAATTTTCTATGATACTTAATGGGATCTGTGCTAATGATCATGGTTTTTAGACAATTGTGATCTTTTAAAAGCTTTCCTTTCTATTACTTGTTTTATTAGTTTAATATCAGTTAATTCCCCTTTGGGTTGTTTCTCTTAATTCCCAGCTGGATGAAATAATGCTTCTGGATTGAAAATCCACCTTTGTAGTCAATGAGAAGTATGTTTTTTATTGGTATATGGCAAGACAGGATTGCCTAGTGGATAGAGAACCATACAGACTTGAGTTCTAGTCCCATCTTTGACACACACCAGGCAAGTCATTTAACCTCTCAATATTCTATATAACTCTTTGATATCACTATTACCAGAGATGATATCTATCTGCATTGGTAGAGTAAATTTCCTCCTCCAGCATTTTTTTAAACCATTGAAAACACAAGTGCACTCTTTATCACATTATAAGACACATTTTAGGAAATCATTGTTAGATCTGAGTGCTCAAAAAAATCAAGTTAAAAATACTTTTTAAGGATCTAATATCTACAAGAGAGAGGTTTTCTTATTTAAAAGTAGCAACACAAATAGGATAGTAAAGCTTCTTTCTAGAAACTTCTACCCCCACCCTCAGACATAGAGTAAAAATTCTTGTTTAAATCTAATTCAAAACCAATGCTTATCTTTGACAAAGATATGATTTCTCAATGTCTCACTTTTCCCAATTGTAATTAAATCTGTGATTCTTCCCTTCCTGCTTCCCAGGATGTTTGTGTGTATTAGTGAGTGTCAGGATTGCTTTGAACATTCACTGTGAAATTACAAAGCATGTCATTGCTACCATGGCAGTTGTGAATGAAAATTATTTACAAACCCCTTCCACATTTCCTCAAGGGAAACCTGGGCCAAGCCAGTATGACCTTCTCTTCTTTTGTAACACTATCAAAAACTTTTCTTCACTGGAACTGTAAGAAGTTCATTAGTATTTCTCTTTTGCTGCTAAATTTGGGGCTTATAAACTTGAGTTTATATTATCAAATAAAAAATACAAAATTTTATTCAAAGAATTTAATGAATCCTTTCTCTCTACCTACGTATCCTCCCCAAAGCTTCGCTCAAATGTCAACTTTTTGATGTAACCATCTCTGATCATTCTCCTGCATTCTCAAAGGACTCTTACCTCATTTGACTACACAGTGCTGTGTACTCTTCATATGTACTTTTCACATGCTCATTTACATTATACTTATCTGTGTACATACCTTGTCACCCAAATGAAAATCCAAGCTCTTTGTAAAGAGAGAACAGGCCTTATTTATCTCTGTTGCCTGCAGAGATTATTAATGCAGCATGTTGTGCGTAATGGGGTACTGACAAAATGTTTGTGGCATGAATAAATGAACTTAGTGCATGTCAGTAACAATACATGGTAGTGTACCAACCATATTTATTTTAGCTAAGATATAGACATTATGAATGCATTTTATTGCTCATCAACTGAAGTTGATTGGCAGATTTGAAGAACGTAAGTCCCACAGACTGTAATCATCTCTGCTTCTCTCGGAGTGCCTTTCTGGAATCTCTGTATTAACCACAGCATTTCTTGTCTATATTCCCTCTCAACACTCAGAATTTCCACACTTTGTAGGCACTCATCACCTCTTGTCTCAACTATAGTAACTGTCTCTTAATTGATTTCCCTCCTTCCATTCTCTCATCTCTCTAATCCATTCTCTCCACAAGTGCCAAATTGACAACCCTAAAATACAGTTCAGACTGTTACTTCCCTATATAGAAATTTTCAGACTTTCTATTTCTTCTAGGGTAAAATATAAGATTCTCAGCTGGGCATTTAAATCCCTCCACACTTTTCATTCATATTTCATATAACTCTCTTCTATTACTCTCTATTTAAATCAAAGTAGGCAGCTCACTGTTTTCCATTAATAATGATGCTGATAATAGCTAACATTTAGATAGCACTTACTATGTGCCAGAGACTGTGCTAAATTCTTCACAATTATTATCTCACTTTATCCTCACAACAAACCTGGGAGGTAGTTGCTATTATTATCCCTGTTTTACAGTTGAGCAAACAGGAGTTGAGTGACTTGTCCAGGGTCACACAACTAGTAAGTAACTGAGATCAAAATTGAACTCAGGTCTTCCTGACTCCAGGCACATCACTTTATTCACTTTCTTTTCCTACTTTATGTCTCCGTGCTTTCCCACAAACTACTACCTATATCTAGAATGCACTCTAGCTTCACCTTAATTTCATAAAAAAACAAACAAACAAAAAACATTAGCTTCCTGTAGGGTACAATTCAAGTTTCACGCATTACACTCTAGGCTTTTTCTGGTTTATTCTCCTCTTTCCCCTGCTGCCCTCCCCCCCATTTTTAGTGATTAAATATCGCATGATCAAAATAACATACAATCAAAAATATCACATTGTAAAAAATACCTGAGTCCATGGATGCTGGGCCAGGGGAGGGGGAGGACAGATTTTTGCCTTTGCTAAACTACTTTCATGTATCTTAAACTTTGTAAATAGTCTCTCTCAGTTTTAATTATTTTGTGAAGTTATTGTATTTAATTAGCATTACTTACCCATTCTCCCAGTAGCATGTAAGGTACTTGAGGGTAGTGGCTAAGTCACTTTGGTGTTTATATCACTAACACTTAACCAATGCCTGATACATAATGAGGGCTTTTTCAGTTATTCAACCTGTCCAAGTCTTTGTGACCCCAGGCACCATAGTATGTCCATACCACGTCCTTGGGATTTCCTTGGCAAATAGACTGTAGTGGTTTGCCTTTTCCTTCTCCACTGGATTAGAGCAAACAGAGGTTAAGTGACTTGTCCAGGGTTACACAGCTAGTAAGTATCTGAGGCAGGATTTGAACTTCGGTCTTCCTGACTCCAGGCCCAGCACTGCATCCACTGAACCACCTAGCTGCTCCTTTATCATTGTTGTTGCTGTTCAGTCATCTTCAGTCATGCCTGACTCTTTCTGACCCTATTTGGAGTTGTCAGATAACAAAATTAAACCAAGGTTTCTGGAAAATCAGTTTGTCTCTCCATTACTCCTTGTTGCCTTTTTTAAATAGCGTGTTATAGTGTGTATTAAATTAAATATTTTGTTGTTGGCCAGTCATTTAACTTATGCCCAACTCTTCATGATCCCATTATAGGGTTTTCTTGCCAAAGAAATTGGAGTGGTTTGCCATTTCCTTCTCCAGCTCATTTTATAGATGAGGAAACTGAGGCAGATAAAGGTTAAGTGGCTTGCCCAGGGACACATAGCTACTAAGTGTCTGAGGTCAGATTTGAACTCAGGAAGATGAGCCTGGCATTCTATACATAGTGCCACCTACCTGCCCTGGCTGCCTCTTTAAAAAGTGCTTGTTGCTTGTTTAGTTGATTTTAAATTATATATATTTAGGCCAGTATTGGTAAACACTGAGAGTACTAGAAAAGAGAAGACCAAATAAAATCATCTAGGAAAATTTGAAAAGAGAAAGAACATTTTGTTTTAGAAGAATCAGAGGAAGCTTCCAAAGCACATGAGCTGGGCATTGATGAAAGAGTATGGGTTCTTCAAGCAGAGACAGAAAGTAATTCTAATATAAGGTTAGAAATCTGATCTGGGAATATCAAGCTGAAGAGAGAAGGCTCTCAGGGGTAAGGGTCATATGTTTTCATTCTCAACATAAAGCCTTTAATAAGTGAGTGACACCAATTCTCCATTTGGGAGAATCCAATGTACTGGAAGTGGCTCAAAGTTTCTTCTGTGTTTCTCTCTTTCTGACCCTAATTTCCTATCTGATGATTTCTGACCAGCAATCTCTATAGCTTTCACCTAGCAGATAGTAAGTCATATCTGTCTTATATTCCTGATACGTAGTCTTTTAAAGAACCTGCAGTTTTGTGGGGATTTTTTTTGTATTTTGTTGTTTTGTTTTGTTTTTCTCTCTAGCCCTGCGTTGACCTAGCTTCCTTTCTCACTCAAACTTTTGTTAAAACAATGAAAGAAAATTGAGTGCCAGGGATATGTTTTTTAAGATGCAGACACAACCATTCAATTTTGTGTTCAATATCCAGGGAGAGAGTTCTGAGGAAAAAGTATTGAGAATTTCTTGAAGCTATATTAATAAAAAGGACTAATAAACACACACAGACACACAGATTCATACATATGTATACATATATACATATGCATAAAATACATATCTATATATATATGTACAGATATACTTGTATATGAGTTATAAAATAAACCTGTAGGCTGAATTTTATATACATTCTCATAAATAAGAAATCAGAATCTATGAAACAGCTTGGATATAAAACAATAATTAATAGAGCACTGGGCCTAGAGTCAAAAAGACCTGAGTTCAAATCCAGCCTCAGACATTTATTAGTTGTGTGACTTTGAACAAGTCACTTAACCTTGGTTTGTTTCAGTTTCCTTAACTGTAAAAGGGGGTAATAATAAATCACCCAACTCTAAGAATTGTTGTCAGGATAAAATGAGATAATATTTGTAGTTATTAGTACAGTGTCTGTCTATATTAGGGTTTATATATGTTTGCTACTATTATTATTATATGAATAGATTATATTGGTTAATATTAGTTATTAACATAATTATTAATATTTACGTATAAAACATTGCCTTTCAAAGAATTTACAAAGGAAACTATTGTTTAAGGATTATTCATTATTTTGAATTGTATATGATAATGAAAACAATAATAATCCAATATAATAAGGACTTGAAACTCTTAAAAATCACATTTTCAAAATGTGCCAGTGTCTACTGATGCTCTGACCTGGACTAATACTGACAATTTTTTGCCTCCACTCATAGTCTTTTCTCAAACTTCTCAAAACATGCCAGCACTTATTCAATAATTCTGCTCAAACAATTTTTCACCTTTAAAATTCTTTAGGTCTTTATATTTGAAGAGCAACATGATATAGTGAATAGGGGACTGGATTTGGAATCAGGAATTTTGGGGTTTTAGTCTCAAGTCTGCTCCTTATTTGCTATGTGACCATTGTCAAGTTGTTTAGTCTTTCATTGTCTCAGGCATCTTTTTGAGACTTTGTTATAATACCAGTGGCTAGAATGTTCATAACAGGAATTTTCCTAACTCCATTAAAGCCAGAAGTTCAACAATAATAACAATGGCAAGAAGAACAACAAAAATCAATCAAAAAAAACCTTAATAAGAATATATATTTTTCTGGGTATTCTCAGTATTTTTTACTCAAATAATAGAAATGCATGCTGAAGATCAAATTCATAAGGAACTAGAAAGTCATACACTTTCCTTGCTCTATACTTCTTGTCCTACCCCTCTCTGTTACTCAGTGCTGAAGATCGACAGTGTGATATCTCAGACTGATGCAAAGGAGCTTTCTAAATATTAACTCTCATTTTGCCTCATTACTCAGGAAGGGGTATGCAGTGTTAATTTTCTTGTTGCTGTTGTTAAAATAACTTATAGCTGATATGGAGTGGGAAAGGGAGGGAAATACTATTTTCAGTTTATGAGTTGACTAACTGATTTCTGCAAGAGCTCCTAACTGAATGAGGTTGTAGGTTATAGTAGTATAGAATCATAAGATCAATGTTCCATTCCTAGGTTTTGATTTTATTAACTGGGTGATTTTGGACAAATGACTTAATAGCTACACACTCCCATTTTATCATCTGTAAAATGTCTTAGAGGAGAGAATGTAACACTATGTCTTTTAAAAAAATAAAATTGAAGGGCAGAGCCAAGATGGCGGAGGGAAAGCAGTGACTTGCTTGAGCTGTCCCCCAAACCTTCCAAATACCTGTAAAAAATGACTCTATACAAATTCTAAAGCAGCACAACCCACAAAAAGACAGAGTGAAACAAACTTCCAGGCCAAGATAACCTGGATGGTTGATTCGAAACATATATCGTGCCAGGCTGGAAGAGAAGAGCAGTTCAGTGTATACACGCAGGCCACAGCTTACCTGGAGCAGGCATCAGAGGACTGAATTGTAGGCAGCTGTGGCAATTTCCAGAGTTGTCAACCCATGAATACCAAAGACAACTTAGAAGGTCAGTGGGAAAAGTCTGTGACTACGGTGAGAAAAGAGCTACGTCTCAGCCTCAAGTCTAAAGCATGGGGCCATGGCTGTTTCCTGAGCTTCTGGCCCACAGGCTGAGGGGGAATTGATTGGCTGATCAGAGGGGATTGCAGGGATCTTTTTGCCAGTGCTGAGGCAGGAATCTTTTGCTTTACTGGTGCTTGGATCTGGGTCACAGTTCTGAGGGGCGGTCCTGGGGGAGGAGAAGTGCTGGTGTGGTGGAGCTTATTGTTGTGGTGGAGAGGAGACACCTCGCCCCTTATCAGAGCACTTTGGAAGAACTGAAAATTTACAGATCCCTAGAAGTATATCTGAAAACAGCTGTACAAACCCCTGAAGCTTAGGACAGTATATTCTCCACATTGGAAGCAGACTTTTACCTTAACAAAGAGTTTAAAACTCAAGTAATTGGCTGGGATCATGAGCAAACCTTGCCAAAAGAGTCAGACTGTATTATCTTACTTTGGTGACAAAGCAGATCAAAACATACAACCAGAAGAAGACAACAAAGTCAAAGGTCCTACATCCAAAGCCTCCAAGAAAAATATTAATCAGTCCCAGGACTTGGAAGAACTCAAAAGGGATTTTGAGAAGCAAGTAAGAGAAGTAAAGGAAAAACTGGGAAGAGAAAAGAGAATGATGCAAGAAAATCATGGAAAACAAGTCAACAACTTGCTAAAGGAAACCCAAAAAAATATGGAAGAAAATAACACCTTAAAAAATAGCCTAACCAAATGGCAAAAGAGGTCCAAAAAGCCAATGAGGAGAATGCCCTAAAAAGCAAAATTGGCCAAATGGAAAAGGAATTCCAAAAGATTACTGAAGAAAATACTTCCTTAAAAATTAGAATAGAGTAATTGGAAGCTAGTGACTTTATGAGAAATCAAGACACTGTAAAACAAATCCAAAAGAATGAAAAATTAGAAAACAATGTGAACTATCTCATTGGAAAAAAACTGACCTGGCAAATAGATCCAGGAGAGAGAATTTAAAAATTATTGGACTATCTGAAAGCCATGATCAAAAAAAGAGCTTAGACATCATCTTTCAAGAAATTATCAAGGAAAACTGCCCTGATATTTTAGAACCAGAGGGCAAAATGGAAATTGAAAGAATCCACAAATCTCCTCCTGAAAGAGATCTCCAAAGGAAAACTCCTAGGAATATTGTAGCCAAATTCCAGAGTTCCCAGGTCAAGGAGAAAATATTACAAGCAGCCAGAAAGAAACAATTCAAGTATTGTGGAAACACAATCAGGAGAACACAAGATTTAGCAGCTTCTACATTAAGGAACCGCAGGGCATGAAATATAATATTCTGGAGGGCTAACGAATTAGGATTATAACCAAGAATCACCTACCCAGCAAAATGAGTATAATTCTTCAGGGGAAAAAATGGTCATTCAGTGAAATAGAGGACTTTCAAGCATTCTTGATGAAAAGACCAGAGTTGAATAGAAAATTTGACTTTCAAATACAAGACTCAGGTGGAACATGAAAAGGTAAACAGGAAAAAAGAAATCATAAGGGACTTATTAAAGTTGAACTGTTTATATTCCTTCATGGAAAGATGATATTTGTAACTCATGAGACCTTTGTCAGTAATAGGTAGTTGGAGGGAAAAAATTATATGTTCGTATAGATAGATAGATAGATAGATAGATAGATAGATAGATAGATAGATAGATAGATAGATAGAGGGCACAGGGTGAACTGAAGATGAAGGGGTCATATCTGGAGAATAAAATTAAGGGGTGAGAGAGGATTATACTAGGACAAGTAGATAGGGAGAGGTAGAACGGGGTAAATTATCTCATATGAAACAGACAAGAAAAGGCTTTTATAGTGGAGGGGAAATGGGAAAGGTGAGAGGGAATGAGTGAATCTTATTCTCATAGGATTTGACTTAAGTAGGGAATAACATACACAGTCAATTGGGTATGGAAATCTGTCTTACCCTACAGTAAAATATGGGGGAAAGGGGACAAGAGAGTAGGGGGATGATAGAGAGGAGGGCAGATTGGGAAAGGGGGTAATCAGAAGCAAATACTTTTGAGGAGAGACAGGGTCAAAAGAAAGAATAGAATAAATGAGGGGGGCAGGATAAGATTAAGGGAAATAGAGTTAGTTTTTCACAGCATGTCTACTATGGAAGTATTTTGCATAACTGCACATGTATAACCTATATTGAGTTGCTGGCCTTTTCAATGAGGGTGGGTGGGGAGGGAGGAAGGGAGAAAATTTGGAACCCAAAGTTTGAAAAACACATATTTAAAAAAAATGTTTTCACATGCAACTGGGAAATAAGAAATACAGGAAATGGGGTACAGAAATCTATCCTGCCCTACAGGAAAATAGAAGGGGAAGGGGATAAGAGAAGAGGGGGAGAGATAGAAGGGAAGGCAGACTAGGGGAAGGGGTATTCAGAATGCATGCCATCGTGGGGTGGGGGGAGGGGCAAGATGGGGTGAAAATTTGGAACTCAAAATCTTGTGGAAGTAAATGTTGAAAACTAAAAATAAATAAATTTATTTAAAAAAATAAAAAAAATAAAAATGAAACATCAAGATTCATACAGAGTTTAAATGATGAACTGGAGTAGAATCTCAAATATCTTAGGGAAATTCAAAAAAGCTGAGGTGGCAATTATGCTCTCAGAAAAGTTAACTGTTAAAAAACAAAACAAAACAAAAAGCCATAATTAAAAGATAAACAGGAAAAGTACAGTACACTTAAAGGAATAGAAAATGATACAGTATAAATGTTTATATATTAATCAAATTATAACATCTATACTAATAGGAAACATTTATTGAAGCACAGGGATATGTAAATAGCAAAACTATAAAATTTGGCTGTCTCACCATATCCCTTTCAGAATAGATTATATTAAATCAGAAAATGAATTTATAAAGTGCTTATTATGTGTCAGGCACTTTTCTAAGCTCTGAGGATACAAATAAAAGCAAAAAAACAAAAAGAGTACATGCCTTTAAGGAGCTTACATTCTAAAGGGGGAAATAATTAAAAGGAGCTGGAAAATGCAGGTCCGCATGAGACCAAGATCAAAAGGAAGTTCTGAAACTCAGGAGTAGTAGTAGAAGTGAACTTGGCTGGTGTGGGCATTCTTCAGATTGAGGTTAATAAGAAGAATTCACCAGTTAGAGGAAATGGCCATAGGAGTGGAGGCATCTCAAGCAGGAGAAGGCCACTAAAAAAGAGATACAAAAGCAGTTTAGAGAGAGTCAGGAGGCTGAAAAGTTGTGCTCCTTTAAAGCAGAAATATTCTTGTTCATCTGTTTGTCTATTGAAAGAATGCGGTTAATAAAATCTGTATTGAAATATAAACAGCAGAAGTAAATCGATATTCTAAAAGTAGTCACTTCTTACCACTAGGACAGTAAAAAACAGAAATTTCATATTTTAGGAAACTTCAAGCAGCCTTAATTTCATAAGAATGAATTTCTTTATTGAATTTTTACATTTACCAGAACACCTGAAGAATCTAGGTGGTATATGTATATCATAGACTGCTTGGCTAGCAGTTAGGGAGAACCGAGTTTTAAAATGACCTCAGATACTTACTGGCCTCTGGGCAAATCACTTCCGTGCTGTCTGGCTGAGTTTCCTCAGCTATAAAATAAGAATAATAATAGCACTTATCTCCCAAGTTTTTTGTGAAGATCAAATGAGATCATGTTGTAAAGTGCTTAGTGGAGACTGGCAGATAGTAGGTGCTTAATAAATGCTTATCCCATCTTTCTTTTCCCCTGTGATTTCAGATTTAAATAATGAGCTAAAGCAAACACATATGAGTCTGTTGAAAAACATTGTGGCAGCTAGATGGTACTGTGGATGGAGTACCAAGCTTGGAGTCAGGAAGATTCACCTTCATAAATTCAAATATGGCTTCATACACTTACTAGAGGTGTAATCCTGGACAAGTCACTTCACCCTGTTTGCTTCAGTTTTCTCATCTGTAAAATGAATTGGATAAGGAAAAGGTAAACCACTCTAGTATCTTTGCCAAGAAAACCCCAAATGAGGTCACAAAGAGTCGAAACAACTGAAAAATTAACAACACAGACAGACATTCCTTATTTTCTTTGTCATGTACAGCATTGTAATATATTAATATCAAGTCCAAAGAAGGATATTAAAATAAAAATGTAATCCTAAACAAATAAAAATTTCCAAAAAGTGAAGAATCCTAGAAAAGAAATATGTGTGTGAAGAATCCTGGAGAAGAAATCCTTAACTGGTGTTTTCTGCTCTTTTTCCTTTATTTTTAAAGGTTAGGTAGGTGGTTCACCAAGTCAGATACTAAATGGACAAAACAAGTATAGCCTTTGGTAAGATCTCTAGATAAGGATTCCAAAAAGACTTAATTCCTGAATGTTTTTACTAAATTAAAAAAGCACATACTCATTAACAGCAACATAGGAGGTATTTACTTAGTGATGTAATAGCAGTAATGGCTTCTATTTAGAGTATTTCTAGTGAGTAGGAAATGAAACAATCATCTCCTCTAGAAGCAAAGATTTTATAGGTATCAGTTCTCTTGCTTTATCATTATTTCATTCAAGCCCTAGCCATGCGTAACTACTCCCTGATCTCTAGTCATCTTCTCTTCCTGATTGAGACAAAGTTAAAAAAGATAATTAAAAAAAAAGTTAGTGAACTAAATTGATTTTTAAAACTTTTGTACAATAGCCCTCCAATATTTACTCAATGTGAATAAAATTAATATACATAGTTATCCTCTAAGCACTGTCTTTTTACAAACATTCATCATATGTTAAGGCATACAAACCTTATAAGCAAATGAAGAAAAACAGAAATAGTAAATATGCCATTTGCTGACCACAACAAAATAAAAATCATAATAATATCAAAGCATTCAAAATAAGCATTGAAACTTAAAAGTAAACTAAATAATATAACCAAATAAAATGTATGGGTGAAAGAACAAAACATAGAGAAAATAGAAAATTTTATAAAAACAAAAGATGATAATGAAACAAACACTAAAAACTGTTGGAATTCAGTCAAAGTATTCTAGGGGGAGGGGAGAAGGGAATTGTGGCCCTAAATATTTAATCAACAACAACAACAAAAAAAAATCAAAGAACTGATCAATGGATGAGTCTGGTAACTTTAAAAAAAAAACTGGATTAATAACAAAGTAAAAAAAAAAGAAAGACTATAATCATAAGTAAAAACAGAAATTTCAAAAAATCAAGAATAAAAACAAAAATGAAAACAAATACTCTAATAAAGAAAACTGAACATTTGATTTAAAAAGTTAGATATTTAATTATTTTAAATGTAAAAGAAAATTAAATAGCCAAAATTTTAAAACAAAATACTGTTCAAAAATGATCAAGAGCAATTTTTAAAAAGAGAAATTGTGTTGCTCAATTGCATGCCAGCAAATGTAATAATTTAAACCAAATAGAATAATAATTACAAAAATATAGAATGTCAACATGAAACAAATAAACATAGAAAATGTTTTATAAATCTGGAAAAATATTGAACAAACTATAAATTTCTAAAGTGGGAGGAAAAACTCAGAACCAGATTTACAAATTAATTCCATCAAATATTCAAATTATAATTAAATTGAATTAAATATTACACATATTGCTTATAAACATAGGTAACAAATCCATCTACCTAAATTCCTTCCATGAAAAAAAGAGAATTTTGATGCCAAAAGCATCAAGAGACAAAGCAGAAGCCTTAGACCAACATCTCAAATAAAGATTAATGCCAAAACATTGAATACAATATCAGCAAAAATATTATAAAGCATCATAATTAAAAAAGAGTAGAAATTATAACCAGGTTGGGTTTATATGTAGAATGCTGATAATTAAATATTGGGAGTATAAATTTATAGCTCACATTAGTATCACAAACAATAAAAATCACATATTTTTATCAATAGATATTTTAAAATGTTTTTGTCAAAATGCAACCACTATTTACATTAAATACATGGAATTAATTGACTATTATTTAATTGGTAAACTATAATTATTTAAAACCAAGAGCTGTCATTATCTATTGTGGAGAAAAACAAACTTTTGATAATAAAGGTATGACATTTCACCACTACTATTTGATCTAGTTTTAGAAATGCTGAAATAATAAGTTTTTTTTTTTTAATGAAAGAAATAATCACAGGTAAGAAAGAAAATTACTTGTGGATAATGTTATTTAATAGACCTTAGAGATTTAACTAAATTTTAACAGACACAATTAGTAACTTCATTAAAGTAACAAGCTTTTTCTGTTTTGTTTTGTAAAGATAACCCCAATAAGATCTACAGAATGTGTGCTTCCTCTATGTGTGGAGGAAAGCAAGACCCCTACAAGCAGCTGATGTGTGATGAGTGTGACATAGCCTTCAATATCTACTGTTTCAGGTCCCTGCCGAGCCAGGTTCCAGATGATGAGGACTGGTATTGCCCTCTATGTTGGAATGATGCCAGTGAGCAGTCTTGGCAAGGGAGAAGTTAAAAGAGAGCAAAAAGAAGGCAAAGATGGCATCTGCCACAATGGCATCTCAAAGAGACTGTGGCAAGTGTATGGCATGTGTGGATCGTACAAGAGAGTGCACTATTGTGCCTTCTAATCATTATGAAGCAGCCCCTGGGATGCTACTGGTACCATGTGGAAGTTCAGAGTGCAGGTGATTGAATCTGGAGTCCATAGTCCCCAGGTGGCAGGTATACATGGCAGAAGCAACAGCAACATCTACTCTCTGGTCCTGGCAGCCTGGCAGGCTATGAAGATGATGTAGACCATGGCAACTCTTTTACTTATGTGGGCAGGGGGGGCAGAGATCTTTTTGGCAACAAACAGACAGCAGAGCAGTCCTGTGATCAAAAACTCTTCAACATGAACAAAATCTCTGGCTTTGATCTGCAGTGCTCCTATCAATGACTGAGGTTCAGCTGAAGCCAAGGACTGGAGAGCTAGGAAACCAGTCAGGGTGGTGAGAAACATTAAGGGAGGGAAACACAGCAAATATGCCCCAGCTGAACGGAATCAAATAATGGAATACATAAGGTCATGAAGTATTGTACTGAAAAAGGGAAATCTGGTTTCCTTGTGTGGCATTACCTCCTCAGGAGAGATGCTGATGAACCCGGCCCATGAACAAAGGAAGGGAAAAACAGGATGAAGAATCTTGGCTGAACAACGCAGTATCCTGAAGGATATTTGGAAGCAATTGCTAACAAAGATAAGGGAAAAGAAAATAATAAGAGCAATGATGAGGAATTGACATCTGCAATAAAGGAAAGGGAAAGAGGAAAAGGAAGACAAAAGGGGGTAGGGAGGTCTTTCTGTCCTCTCCTACTCCAAGAAAACTGAAGTGGAACCATACAAATTCATCTCTCAGCAGAAGAATCTTATCAAGAATGATGAATCCAGTGGAAAAATGTGGAACGAAGTATTAGGTGTACTGAAGGATGGACCAAAATTCCTGAATAAAGTTGAAGATATATCCAGGTATATTTGCTGTCGAGAGGTTGTGTCATCACAATATTTGCAAGGATTGTTTGGACCAATCCTTCCAAGCAGAAGTGTACAACTTCCCAGCATGTCAGTATGATCTGGGTAAATTTTACACTATACAAGTGAATCAGCCACAGCAAACCATCTTTAGTCAGCTCTTCTCAGGCTATGGCAACAGGCTGTGATTCTGTCTATCAAGCACTTCTTTCTTATTTGATGATAAAACTTGGCAGTGGTTTTCTGGTAGGCTTTATTTAAATGCATGACTTCACCTTTTCCCTGAAAATACTTGTCTTCTCCAGCATTTTTTTAAGAAGTCTATAAACTTTGAGGGATTTGTTTTATATGTGTTGTATCTTTAAAAAAATGTTGGATACTGCATTCAGTTTTTTTTCTAAAACCTACAGTTTATAAGCAAAAATTTTCCTACAGTAGTAAAGGCTGCTAATGAATCTGACATTGAGTTCTCAAAAGTTCCCTCTCTTATGTAGAATATGGCTTGGTTGCTAGAACAATCTTTGTAGAAACTGTGGATTTGGACTCAATGATAGAACTATGCTCAGCTCTTTGGCAATATTTTGATGTTCAGATTCTTTAAGATGGTTCCTGGTGTTTTTGGACCTGTTGCTTAGATGGTTTATTGAGAAGTTGTTTAAGGGGGGGGGATCATGCTTAAAATGGGTTAAGCTCTTTTTCAAGGCCATTCTCTACCATTTTACTTTTATGTTTAAAATAAATATAAAAAAGCTCTTGGCCTGCATTTTTCTAAGTGCTCAGGCAGTACAGAATGCTGCCTCAGCTGGACACTTCTTTTATTGAGGGAACTGGTTGTTCAGCCAGATGCTACCTCTGATCCAGAATGCCATTGTGGAACATATTAGAGCCATTTTTTCATTCACTTCTAAAAGACTGGGTCCTTTTTAGCATTGAAATGTTGAAATTGACAAGAAGGTTATACTTCTCCTTTGAAAATGGAAAACTGTAGCCAAACATTATTAGCGTGCCATTGCAAACCTTGAAACTCTTCTTTGGTAGGGTGCATTTTGGTAAGAATAATTTACTTTATCATTATTTTAAATGCATCCCCATTTCAAAATGAAAAATTATATAACTGAGAAAGCTTTTGGGGCAGCTAGGTGCCTTTAAAAAAGTTTTTTTTTTCTTTTTCAAGACACTTTTCCAAATGAATTTTTTTCCAGTTACTGTATATGAACCAAGAAAGATGTTTTAATTTTTTGTTTGTTTCGTGAATGGATATTCAGTTTTTCTGACAGTACCAATGTTTGCAGTTTAATATCCCCATATAACAGAAATAGTTTAACTCATTTAACTGCAGATAAATTGGAATTATAGATAAGTAGATAGATAGATAGATAGATAGATAGATAGATAGATAGATAGATAG
>NW_020954723.1:9387401-9454164 GCF_900497805.2 Vombatus ursinus
TAGATAGATAGATAGATAGATAGATAGATAGATAGATAGATAGATAGATAGATAGATGTAAAACTCTTTCCTTATGGTAGAATATTAATGGCTAGGATAAAACCAATGAAACATGGAGTAGCCTTTTTTTCTAAAACCTTCAGATGTTTTTGTACATGTGCAGACTTTAAATTCTCAAAATAAATGTGTTTAAAATGAATGAATAAATAAATAAACACTAGACTCTCTGAATGTTATCAGCTAAGTTCAAGAAGAAGAGATTTTTAATGTGATTTAAAATAACTACAGATTATATTAGTTACTTGGAAGTTTGTTTAACTGGACACAGATAAGAATTAAATGAGTAGGCTATAAAACACTCATTACAGAAATAAAAGAAGACTTAAATAATTGGATATATATTAATTACGCATTTTGGGGACAAGAATTCTTATCAATGCAGTGAGCCACAATGACTTCAAAAGACTAATGACCTCTCTTGCAAGAGAGGGCTTGGACTTTTGGTAAAGAATGAGGCATCCATTTTCAGATGTGTCCAAAGGGTTTATTTGTTTTCTTTGACTGTGTCTATTTATTATGTTTATTTTAAGGGAAGAGAGTTATGGGAGGATGGGATAAAGGACAGGGGTAGTGATGTAAAAAAAAAAGTGGAAAAAAGAGATGAAGGTCAAAAACACATTGATTAATCCACATAAAACAGTAAAAGGATGTTCCAAAGGGAATTCAAACAAACATGGTATTGTTGCTTCTATTATGTTAAATGTCATAAATATTTTTAAAAGTTGAGCATAATAGAAATTTAGTTTCATCTTTTTTTCTATTTTTGTTTATGTATTTGTTAAAATTAATCATGTTCAATTTTAAAAGAATTTAAAATAAAGAAACAGGATTAACATAGATATTGACATGAATTATAAATTTATTTTAAAGAAATTTAACTAATTTATGTCAACTGCCATAATGAGAGAATCAATCAATAGTAAACATTTCATCTCCTTGTCAAGTAGAGAAATATGGCAACTATGAGCAATACTGGTCTAAAAAATAAATTTATTCATTACAATCTTACAGAGAAGAATGAAAGATTATGAGAATTATTACCTCATTAAATATCAGAAAGCAGAAGGGGCAAAGATAAGTATTTATAAAAAAAGTTTAGTGAGACACAAGTAGGCAAAGTTGTTCTGAGAATATTTAAAATTGAAACTGGAAAGGAGAAAACAAAGAGATTAAAAATAAAAAAAAACTGCTCAGATTTCTATTGCAAGTTCATTTCACCATCAAGAACTGTGTAATCACTTCATTTGGATTCTGACATCTTAGTATGGGATATGATATAAAGAATGGTAAATGACCCTATGAAAAACAAAGATGGAAATAACAGTTAAGGATAGGCTGAGTAGAGCTGCAATGGATGAGACACAATTTTGAAGGTATTGAAATGATCAATTTTAAAAGTACTTTTCTACAAGAGTAGAAAAACCTCAGATCTTATTATTACCACAAAAAAAATGGTCACCAAGAGAATATCTTAAAAGGAACTTCCATATTTTTACAAAATTTTATGAGACTAATCTTTCTATATCAATGATATCACAGTTTTATCTCCACTTCTCCCCCCCAAAAAAACAGGCTACCCGTGCTTTAAGATTATCCTTGATAATATGAGAAGGAAATCAGCAGGTTGCAATAAATAATAATCTATAGTATGACACAGCTTTACAGTTACACAGTTGAATGAAAGATTCAAAATATAAGATTCTATTTTGCATATTTTAACATAAAATATTTGAAGTTAATAAAACAAAACACATCCTTAAAGGATCTTCTTAACAAAATGTTTCTCATGCATATGTCAAAATGATACAGAATTTTGAAAGCTACAACAATAGAAATAAATATTTGATGATCTTTTGATTATAAATATCAAGTGAAACATAAAACAAGGAAATATGTACCTGCTGAAGTTTTTTGCCACTGTCATAGAGTTCATTACATGTAAAGTCCAAATGGTAGGGAGATGTATTCTAAATATTAAGATCCCATAGATAATTCTGCTAGTGTAAAATACTGTAATGATTGCATTAAGTCCAGAAGATTACAGAACGTGTTGAATTCCATAATCACTAAGAAGAGTTTGGTCTAACTATACACATTTTTAAAGTGAAAGAATGATTTTTCTTATCTAGAGAGCCCATAGAACTCTTCCATCATAGGCACATATATCTTGAAAAGATACTGCAAATAGACAATGAGCTGGACCCCAAAATTAACAAAAAGTCAGAATCTCTTCCCTTTGGTGAAGGTAAAATTCTTTTAAGGATCCCAAGATCATCCCTGAAGGACAGGTCAGTCTTTTTAAAGACATTATTCTAGTCATATTCATAGATATATATTTTGTATTTGGGGGGAAATTATTATTGGCCTTTTCCTTCTGTGAATGACTATGGTGATATTTTATGACTATAAATCATAGAATACCATATATTCTTCAAAGAATCAAAATTAAGAATCAACCAAATATTAGCATTGGAAGTCAGATGGTAATGCACTAAAGCAAGAATGGGGAACCTGCAGCCTGGAGCCACATGTGGCTTCCTAGGTCCTTGGGTATAGCCTTTTGACTGAGTCCAAGTTTTGTAGAACAAATCCTTTTATTAAGGGGATTTGTTCTGTGAAGTTTGGATTTAGTCAAAGGGCCACACTTGAGGACCTAGAAGCACATGTGGTCTGTAGGTCTCAGGTTTCCCACTCCTACACAAGAGAATTCCATAGCAAAAAACTGCAAATGTTATCATCAAAGAAGAATATGACTGAAAAAGATAAATTGGCTGTGGGTTTATTAACAGTAAAGGATAAACAATGGGTATATGTTCCATTGCTATTCATACAATGTCATGAGATCTAGAGGAAATCCCTCCACATATTGGATGAAATGTCTATGGTGAAAAAAAAAAGGGGGTGGGGCACAACTAGGTGGCATAATGGATAGATCACTGGCCCTGAAGTCAGGAGGACCTGAGTTCAAATGTGACCTCAGACCAAACACTTAACACTTACTAGCTGTGTGACCCTGGGCAAGTCATTTAACCCCAATTGCCTAAAAATAAAAAATAAAAATTAAATTAAATTAAAAAAAAGAAATGTCTGTGGTAACAGGATTGACACTAAATCAAAAGTAGTAAAATGAGTATTACTTTGTTGGGGAAAAAAAATGTACTCCAATCAATGGAATCACAGTTGCTTCAAAGTGAAAAAGACGCCAGAAATTTTAAACATAGATGATAGTCAATCTTAAAAATTGATAATCCAATTCATGGGAAGACTTCAAAATGTAACCATAGTAAAAAGAAAAAAAAAATAAAGATACTATGTGTTTATGGGGAAACAGGGTGGGAGGAATAGTTTCTAAAGTTATCTCTGAGCCACAGGCAGTTGGAGTCAGGAAATTCTTAAAGACTTGGAAATGTTCTTGGATGGCTTCATAAATGCTGAGAAGGCATTCAAAACATAATGAAGGGCATTGCAGTTCTTCCAACCAAAACCTGAGGCTAGCCAACAAGGAGAAAATGATCTAAAAACACAATGATCAGGAAACAAGCAAAGATCTTTTTTCTGGACTGAACACACAGTTTAAGCCATAAGAGGATTTAAGAGATGACTAAACTCCACTGTCTCAAAAGGAGACCTTCAAATACCTAATTAATTTTTCATTTGTTTTATAGCTCTAGCAGATGTTACATTTCTCACAGATTAGCTCGTCACTGAGGTGCTAGGGGGAAATGGTCTTTTGTTAAATTTGAATTAGCACTCTATCCAAGATGGCAAAAAAATTAGTGAGATATGTGTGATCCTTAATATCCTAGGTGTTTTACATATGTGTGTACCTCTGTGTGAATATGTGTGATATTTATGTATAGCTTGTGTTAGATATGAAAGAAAATAGAAACATTCTTTTGGGTTGAAGAAGTTAGACATATTTCGAACATGGATAACAACCACAAAGAGAATTATTTAGAGGTATGCAAACTGGAAGACAAAAAGAGATTTTTTTTCAGATGTTGAAAATGGATTTTTGGGAGGAAGACAAGGAAGGTGGGTGAAATCAGAGAATGTATAAAATCTTGGTTTAAATTAGAGATATACTATGTCATACTGGATAGGATGTTGGACTTAAATGGTGAAGAAGAGAGTTCAGATTTCGCTTCAAATACTTAATATATCTGTGATCCAGGGCAAGTCTCTTAACATTTCTAAACCTGAGTTTCCTCATCTATAAAATAGGAATAATAATAGCAGAGGGGTAATCATTAGAACAAAATATGCAAAGCAATTGCAACCTTTAAAAGAGCTTTATAAATGTGAAATATTCTTATTGTTACTTGAAGTACTTCCAAACTCTTATTGGTCTAAAAAAACCTTCATTTATGGAAAGACATCAAAGAAGTAAAAAATAATAGAGGCTTTCCTCAACGAATCAATTTACCAGCCAAAGTGCTTTTCCCTTTTTCACATAAATAAAAATATTAGTTACATTGGAGTTAGTGGAAGATAATTCAAGAACACATGGATCATAAATCTTCTCATATCTCTTGTATCCATAAAGGAGCTACCTTGAGATCCTCTCAATTGGACTTAGAACATTATTGTCTCTTTTATTGTTAACAATAAATATTACATGTACAGCATGCATGGAAAATATCACACATATGAGACAAGAACTCTGTCCATATGTAGCTTATAATCTTTATAATCAAGCTGTGTCACATAGAATGGGGAAGAGTATTCAGAAGAATTTGACTCTGTTTCTCCCTTGAACAAGCAAATCTTGGGGGTTATATAATTTGCTCAGTCTTTTTTGTTTATTTATTTAACTTCACAATGGAATTACTTAAGAATTACATCAAGTGACTTTTCAAAATTATAAGACTGATCATCTCATGTGCCTTTTCAACCAGTTTCAGGAGTACTTCTCTAACAATACCACTCCCTGGATCCCCAAACCCTTTTTGGGAAGAAATTATCCAAACCATCCCAGGGGAATGGAAGCCTGCCAAATGAGTTGAGCTATTTCCTGAGGATATATTCAGTCCTCAGAGGTATCAAGAACTTAGAGGCCAGAGACCCTACACAAGGTAGTGAATGTGGGTCCTCCAAAACCTGAACGGTTCAATAAGTCTTTGGGACGACTTCTAAAATCACAAAGAAGGAAGTGTCCATAGCTTATTCTTGATTATTCTCAGAATTTGGTTGAGTGAACTGGACCATTGATTTTCTTAGTGTTTCTTACCTATTTTCCCTCATATGGGGCACCATTAGATGTAGGGCCTCTGCCACAGTGGTCTCATCTGTCGGGGTCAAATTGTCATCAGTATAGTGGTATTCAACCATATTCTCAAGAAGGGAAGTTTCTTTTAGGTTCCTGTCCACAAGAATGTTGCAATGGGAGAGATGGTTCAGATAACCATAATAGATGATGGTAAAAATATATTTCATTCCCTCCTAGTTGAATCAAAATTGCTTCCAAGTAGTCTCATCCACAGGAATAAAGAAAAGGCATTGATGAGGTCAACAACCCCATACCACTCACCCTGGGCCTAGGTTTTCTGGTCTATGTCACTAATGAGGAAAGGAACAGCTGTAGTGGTGGGCATGAGAGCATTATTCAGCTCCCTGTGGTTGATTGTAAGTTGATAGATGATGTCATCCACCTTACAGCTCTCACAGGGCTCTAGTTTGAGGAATTAGTACAATGTAGTACTCTAACTAGAGAAGAAATATCTTTCATCCTGGTGGTGGTGGTAAGGGGGGAGCTGATATTGTTTGGTGTTAACTACATGTGATAGTCATTTCATCCTCACAACAATCCTGGGAGGTAAGTGCTATTAATTATGCTGAGGGAGATTGATGTTAGCAGACTTGTCCAAGGTCACTGCTAGTAAGTGTCTGAGTACATATTGGAACTCAGGATTTCCTCACTCCAGGTCCAGTATTTTATTATGCCACATAGCTGCCTCTTCACCCATTTAAATGCCATTCAGTAGTATTCTCATTGTGGACCTAGATCCCATCTCCCCCCAAAAAACCTGCCCTCTTCAGTGCCCTGATCCCAATCCTTTTGGTCTGTTATCTCCATTCCTATTTTCCTGGATATCTTCATATTGTTTAGAGACTAGGAATCACAATGCCTTCATTGTTCACTTATGAATTTGGTAAAGATGCACCACCACCACTCCCCTCAGTATCTCACTTCTACTCTCTATGAAAGCTCACACTCTACTCTCACATTTTACATATTGATTCCCTTGTAGGAGGTCGGGGATCTAAAATTCATCTCTTACCTTCACTTCTGATTCCTTCATTTTCCTTTAAATATTTAGCCCCTTAGATCCTTTTCTTATCCTTTGATGATCCCTCTTTGTTAACCCCATATAGTAATTATTTTCTTTTTCTTGTCTTTGGAGAAAAAAAAAAGCTTATAAATAAGAGATACTTGATATCATTATTCAACCTTTCTTTTATGATTGTCTATATCTTTCTGCCATGTTTGATGTTTAGAACCATTGAAAAAGAAAGTGGAGAAAGAAATGGAATAGATGACACTAGTAATTGATAACTGAAGTGGTCTGAGCCTTCTCTTCTGACCCTCTTCTCTTTACCCAACCCAGATGCTATTCACTAGTTCTTGCACTTTTAACACCTTTATTATTCACTCTCCATGGTTGAAGTGTTTTGCTTGTGACAGTTTCCTCCCTATGTCTGCTCTCATTATCAGATGTTCCCCTTCCTTGTCCCTCTACATAACTATTTCTCTATTAAATGTTAATGTACCAAACTGTATGAGTGATATGATGAATGTACTTGTACGTGCATGTATGTATACATATATGTGAGTGTGTATAAGACCATAACATCCTTTACCTTATTCAGGTAGTCTGAGATTCCAGAATGCCCACCCTTCTTACCTCCAGGTTTATTATTATTGTTAATATGAAAAATAGCCGAGGTCTTCAAATCATAGATTTAGTCCTGGAAAGGACCTTTAAGACCTTCTAATTGAAATCCTTCATTTTACAGATGAGGAATCAAAGTCTAAGGAAGGTTAATTAATTTGCTAAAAGTCACACAGGGATTAAGTAGCTGCTCCAATACTCTTTCCACTGTGCCAAGGTACCTTTTAGTAGTTCATTCTCTTTCTTCCTCATTTCTTTACTAATATATTAATTACTTCCTACCTTTCCTTCACCCCCACCCCCCAACACACACACACATGCCCTTTACTTTACTTTCTTAAACAATACAGAACAAAACCACACACAGGCTATATATTTATCTTCACTCTTTATGTGATGCTTAAAGACAATGGGATACCCTACATGTCCTTCTAATTTCAACCTTTTGATTTTTGTCTTCTACCTCATTTCGAATATAATCAATTATTTGTCATTTAGTTCTTTCCAGTTGTTCAAATGTATTTTTCTCAGTTTCTCACATCACATTTGTTATCATCTCAGCAATTCTATCCATCGCTGGCCTTTTTTTTTTTCATCAGAAATGCTCTAATGTTCTCAACATTCTCAAAAAGCCTATTTTTTCTTCATAGGATTATATTCAGAATACACTGCATTATACTGCAAAATAAGTTATTCTCTCTTGTAATTTTTTTTTATTGTTGTTCAATCATTCAGTCGTGCCCAATTCTTTGTGACCCCATGGATCTTTGCCAATACTGTCCATGGGGTTTTCTTGACAAAGATACTGGAGTGTTTTGCCATTTCCTTCTCCAATGGGTAAAGGCAAGTAGAAGTTAAGTGATTTGCCCAGCGTCACACAGTTAGTAAATGTCTGTGACCAGATTTGAATTCAGATCTTCTTGACTCTAGGCGTAGCCCTCTATCCACTGCACCATCTAGCTGCTCTTATTTAGTTATTTAGAATTTTATTTTACCTTATGGCATATAATGTCATATGATATGTAGTACAGGTATGATATTTAGCTAAGGGTATAATATATAATGGGGAAGCTAGGTGGCATGGTGGATAGAGAACTAGGCCTGGAGTCAGGAGGATCTGAGTTCAAATCTAGTTTCAGATACTGTGTGACCCTAGGCAACTTACTTAATCTCTCCCTCAGTTTCCTCAACTGTAAAATGAGGACCCTGGAGAAGAAAATGGCAAACTGCTTTAGTATCTTTGCCAAGAAAATCCCCCAAAAATAGGGTCACAAAGAGTCAGACACAACTAAAAAACTTAACAAAAATAATATATAATATTCCAAGGCTTTATCCCCTTTGTATTGTTTGAATCACACTTTGATATGATACTTACTGTATTTACTTCTCTTTTTGGCTGCTTGAAGAATATAAATATTTGTTTACTAAGAAGGTCCAGATTTTTTCTATGATATTCTTGGAGTTCTTTCAGGAAATAAATTATGAATACTCTCTATTTCCCTTTTGGCTTCAGGCTCTAATAGAGCTGGGCAATTTTCTTCTTTTATGATTTCTTGAAATGTGGTATTCTTTGTTTTGTTTTATTTGCTTCATCTTGGTTTGAGGGAGTAAGATGGCCCTTAACTATTTCTCCTGAGTTTTCTAGGTTGTTGTTTTTATTAGCACATACCCTACATGTCCTTCTAATTTCAGCCTTTTGATTTTGTTCTTTTTGGTTGTTGATGATGTTGTTACCTCATTGTATTGTGAGTTACTTGAGGGCAGAGACACTCTTTTGTCTCTTGTTGTATCCCCAGTGCTTAGCATAATGCCTGGCACAAATATTTATTGTTGATCAAATCATAAATTCTGTTTTCTCTATTCTGTCTTTCACTGAGAACATTATTTTGATCATATTTTCTACCCTCTATTTTAATCTGTCTATTCCCTTTCCACATCTTTAAATTCCAGAACTATAATTTAATGTTTCATTCCTACTTTATTTCTTCTGTCTGCTTGTGGTATTTGTGGATAAGGCATTCTCCATTTCCATCCCACATCCCCTCCCCGACATGGTTCTTCTTTGAGAAGTTTCTTTTTCTAGTTTTACTCTTTGGGTTTCTTCTAAACTATACTTTTTTTCATTGTATTCAGAGATTTTTTTCTTCTGTTTATTCATAGCTTCAACCTCATTTCTTCATTAGGAACTTTGTGCCAGGCTCTTCTCTCTCACACATTCTTTGCTCCTAATCTTCTCCTCTCTTCAATCTAGATGTTGTTGCTGTGGTCCTTTCATGATTTAGATTGGGGTAATTAGTTGCTGATCTCCCTTTCTGATTACTTCTGTGATCAGACTCTACCCTCTGCCTCACTTTCTAGCTTTTTGCTTGCCTCTCCTTATGACCCAACATGGACATTAGCCTTGTCCCCATCTCTTTCTTTCACTTGTTATGCCATCCCCAAGAAGTAGTTGATTTCATCCTCTGCTATAACTCTGAAATGCTCTGAACAAAATATTTTGGTTTCAGACCTTCTTGAAGGCATCAAGCACCTTTGCCCAATTAATACCACCTAGACTTCTAGAGGCAACCAATGAATTTGAAAGTTTTATTTAATTAAGGTTTCCTGGAAGACTTGTTTTCCACCATTTCTATTTCCTTTGACAGTGATCTGCTCATACCTGCCTTTGTCCATCTCCTGTCTCATTTCTGACAGGATGTCAAAAATCTTGCTATTTTTCAGGCCCTCTGAAGGGGATTCTTTCATTTTGCCCCTCTACCCTGTGTCTTTTCACAATGACCTAGAAGTTTTAGCTTTGTTCTCTGATAAGATTCAAACAGATAGGGTTTGCTTACTGGCTTTAGGCCACTATTGTATATTCACAAACAAAAAGCCTAAAGCCTTCTCACAATCTTCTTGTGCAATTGTGAAATGGAATACAGAACTTATTTTACTTTCCTTTGCTTTTAATATCTAATATCCTTACCATTTTAACATAGGAGTTTATTAGAATAGTTAGGATTGGTTGACCCCTTTTTATCACGATCTTAACCAAGTCTTTCACATTCATTTCTCCAGATTATTTAAATTCTTTTTAAATCATCATTCTTTTAGGACTTTTCATCCTTTTTATGGCTTCTTTTTGTTTTTTATCTTTTCTCATAGATAGTTTTAGTTTAGTTTAATTTTTAAAAACAATAATCTTTTCTCCTTGTATTCTCTATCATTCATTTTTTTAGTTACAGTCCTCTGTTATTGAAATCTAGGGCATGTAATGATTAATTTCTATAATTTCAGTACCACATGACAAATTGCACTAACTTCCAACTGAGGCAGCTAGATAATTTAATATATAAAGATCTGGATCTGAAGTCAGGAAGAATCTAGTTCATATCGAGCCTCAGACACTTAGTAATTGTGTGACCTTGGGCAAGTAATTTAACTTCAGTCTGCCTCTGTCTCATCTGTAAAATGGGAATAATAATATTGACTAGCTCACAGGATTGTTGTGAGAACCAAATGAGTTATTTGTAAAGTGATTAGCAGAGTGCCTGGCACATAGTAGGTTCTTGGTAAATGCCTCTTCCCTCCACCTTCCTTTAGTTACATGAGAATGAAGAAATGTCAATTTAAAAAAATCAAGATTTTTTAGCAGCCATGAGAGGACACAGAAAAGAATGGAATAATTTCTGGCAAGGTAAGGAGCTCAAGTTGCAACCTGTAGTAGTGCATCTTCCAAAGCTGAGTCTAATAATAATAAAAAATGAACCTTAAACAAAATTAAATCATTCAAGGGATTCCTTTGAGGGAAAAAATGAAATAAGTTAGCAAAATATTAGATATTACAATCTATTAGATTTGTAAACTTTCCAAACAAGAGAAACAAAAGGTAAATAAGTAGAAATATCAAGAAAAGAATATTCAGTAAAATCAATTTTTTCATGTTTATATATTATTGTGGTACTTTGTGAGTACAGATAACTTAATCTTGAGAAGTAGTATGGCAGGTACTTAGTAACTAAAGAAACAACCCAAGCTGTATTATTTATTAGAAAAAAACAGAAATAATAGTCAGGGAATTCCCAAGTTATTCCAAAGACCCTGGAACACTGAGTGAGTCAGATTTTTGTGTACTGAAAACAATTAATTAAATAAAACCAACTAATTTAAAGAAAACAATAGGATGCAAAATTAGATAATCTGATTTTTAATTGGAGGAAAGATAAGGGGCTTTCCAATTTGGGAGGGGGAGAAGAGTGAGCTTTGTTTGAATTAGAGGGAGGGGGAGTAGTTTTGGGGTCTTTCTTTTCCCTGAATTGAGAGATACTTATTAATTGCATTCACTTGCATTAAAAAACAATAGATGACTTTTACATCTAGTTTCCCATGAATAATTTTTCTAAAAACAACAAAATGGTGTATAATACATGAGGAGCACAAAATACAGTCAGTGTTCATGCAGTTCTGCCATGATTCTCTCAGTTTTCACAACAAACCACCTCCTGGTCTTTACTCCATTTTGTCAATGGAAATGACAAGATATTACAATTAAATTTGTGGAGTGAGGGAGAGTGAGGAGTCAAGGCTAATTCTGAGGTTACAAAGCTAAGAGACAGGTTGTGGTTCCATTCAAAGAAATAAGGAAATTTAGATGATGAAAGAGACTTGAAGGAAAGATAATAAGATGAGTTTTAGATATTTTTTGTTTAAAATGTCCCCAAGATATTGAGTTTGAAGTTTTTCAATAGAAAACTGGCAATGTGGGACTGAAGCTTAGGGGAAAACCTGGGGAAAGATAGATAGATAGATACATACATACGTACATACATACATACATACATATGCATGTATCAGTCTACATAGATATGATAAGTCCATAGGTGATCCAAAGAAAGATTATAAAGAGAGTAGAAGGGGCAGCTAGGTGGCACAGTGGATAGAGCACTGGCCCTGGAGTCAGGAGGACCTGAGTTCAAATCTGGCCTCAGACACTTGATGCTTACTAGCTGTGTGACCCTGGGCAAGTCACTTAACCCCACTGCTTAGCCAAAAAGAGAGAGGGAGAGAGAGAGAGAGAGAGAGAGAGAGAGAGAGAGAGAGAGAGAGAGAGAGAGAGAGAGAGAGAGAGAGAGAGAGAGAGAATAGAAAAATGGGTTATAGGACAGCACTTTGGGTAAGACCCAGTTGAGAAGTATAATATATATAATGAACCAGCAAAGAAGATAGGATAAGGGTCAGGTAGTTAAATAATAAGCAGAGATAATTGTCATAAAAGTACATAAAAGCAAGTATCTTGGATGAGAGTGGTAAGTGGTGTCAAATGCAGAGGATAGGTCAAGGATAGTAAGTGTGAAAAGACAATTGGGTTTGGCAATGAAGTGATGGTGCGTAACTTTGGAGAACACAGTTTCAGTTGAGAGGTTAGCTTTAAAACCACATTGAAGTTTTACGTATTAATTGAGAGCAAAAGATATGGAAGAAACAAGTGTAGATAGTTTTTGAAGGGTGTTGGTTGAGAAAGGAAAGAGACATAAGACAATAATTTGAAAATGTAATAGGTTTTAATGGTTTGTTTTTATTGTGGGTTGGTTTATTTATAAATGGGAGAGTCTTAAGCATTTTTGAAAACAATCCAGACATAATCAGTTGATTAAGATGCAAGAAGAAGGAGGTAGTGACTAAGGATGTTATCTCCTTAGGAAGACAGAAGGACATGGGAACAAGGGCATATATAGAGAGGTTAGGGGGAGAAAGGAAACCTCTTTGTCAGAACAAGGTATAAAGCAGAAGGGAGTGCCGACAAGTTTTGAGATGAAGATAAAAGAAGTAGAGTTCACATCAAATGACCTGAATTTTCTCACTAAAGTGAGATCCTCAGGGAGCAGAGAAAAGAGAATATGTGGGATGCTTAACAGTGGAAGAGAAAGTTTAGAATGGCTTTTGTGGGTGCTGATAGAAAATCATTTCTGGAGACATAAAATGGATTTCTTGATATAATGAAGATAGAGTTAAAATACAGCAATACAAATTTATAATATACTTACCTCAACTCTATTATTCCTTATAGCTCCATTCAATAATGTGTAAGTAGGAGCCAAGAAGACAAATGATGAGAGTAATCCAAGTCTAAATTTGGCAAAAGAAGAACAACAAGATAATGATTAAGGGATTCCATTGCAGAGGACAACAATGAGTTAAAATGTCTAACTACCAGGTTGAGATGGGAAAGGGAGAAAAGTGAAAATAGAGGAGGATTTATGATCTGAGAAAGTATTGATGGGTGGAGGAATTGGAAGTCTCAGAATAAAGAGTAGGTATAGGCTGGAATGAGGCATAAGAAGAGATGAAGAAGATTATAATCAGATAGAAGAATGTTAGCATTTCTAATAAAAGAAGTAGAGCATTTATTGGTAATGGGGAGATTCAGTGTGAGACCAACCCTATGTGTGATTGAGGTAGAATACAGTAAAGGGTAATGGGATTATAAAAAGTCTAAGGAAATGAGGGACTAGGAAGCATAAGGAAGGCTTAATATGAATGTCAAAGTCCTCTTTTATAAAATCAAGATTTGAGAAGATGATGATGATTCAGGTATTGAATTCATAGAGAATTCATAGAGAAGGGAGAAAAAAAAACCTGGGAAATTTTATGCAAAAGCAACCATGACTTAAACAAATCAGAATACTATGCAATTATGATAGTCAATTTTGGTCTGAGAAAAGCAATGAGAAAATATGCCTTTCTCTCTTCCTTCAAGAGATTGGGGACTATGGGTCTGGAAAGTTTCATATGCTTTCAAAAATAGTCATTTTTGTTGTTGGTAGTATTTATGATAAAATTGATGATTTTTTTTGTTTTATTTTTAATCTTTTTTTTTGCAAGTCAAGAACAAACATGTTACCACCTTACCCTGGTTTGTTGTTTTTATTTGGCCAATGGCCTAGTCTGTGGTTCTTGTAGGAGACAGTATGGGAAATTGCTATCTATGAGGTCAAAATCTTTGGCAAGCCACAAAACTTCCATGTCATCTTAAAAAAACAGGGAATAAAAACATCTTCACTGCCTGTCTCCAGGAAGTTTTTTTTTAATAAGAAAAGCTTTTTGCAAACCTTAAAAGTCTTATGTACAGCCTTGTATTTATTTCAAAAATAGAATGTAAGATTCCTAATGGCAGAGACTGTCTTATTTTTATCTTTGCATGCTCATTGCCTGACAAAGTACCTGTTCTAAGAACACATGGTTGGACCTTAATAAAAAATGTTATTTGAATGATTCATATATAGATGTAGCTTATTATTATGTTTATTGCTTGTTTTACAGTGATTTTATTAAATTGTAAGGTCCTCAAGAGCAGGGATCATAACATACTTTTCATGTATTCTCCACAGTACCTAATATAGTGATCAACACATATTAGGTTTTCAATAAATTAATCTTATTTCAATCTTTAAAAAACGGTATTTTTTAAGTAACTTCCATGTGTGAGACATTGTTAGGCCCTGAGGATGCAAACAAAGAAAGAGAAATATTTCCTGAACACAAGTTGTTTATATTATTATATAATATTATATTAATTTTATTATATAATTATTATATAATATTATATTATATATTATTCAGGAGATAGAACACAAACATAATTAGGCAGTTAGGCAGTATAGTGGATAGAGTACTGGAGCTACAGACAAGAAGACTTAAGCTTGAATCCTGCTTCAGGCATTGATTAACTGTGTGACCATAAGCAATTGACTTAACCTATATCTGCCTCAGTTTGTTCATCTGTAAAATGATGACAATAACAACATCTACCTTTGTGACAAGTAAAATCTGAAATAATTGAGGCAACAGAGGTTTGAGCTTTTGAGCATATCGATTTATTAAGCAATGCATGCCAATTGAATAACAGATCAGGAACAAGCGTTCTCAACTTGGCACTGGACCCTGAATACAGGGAGAGACAGATTTTTATACATTAAAAGAAAACAAAAAGATATAAACCAGGACACAAGTTTAGATCATCTGAATTCTAATTGGAAGAAAAATTAGGGACTTTCTTAGTTGGGAACGGGAGAGCAAACAGGTACAATTCTCTGAAATCAGAAAAAAAGGTATCATAACGGCCCCTTCCCCCACAACAAAGTGTCAGTATTCAATCAAAGGAACAAGGAAACAGTAATGGATTAATAAGCAAGGGATCAGTTTTCAGAAAAGACATATGGGTTGCTTGAGATATATGATTGTGAGAAAACTCCTTGCATCAATCTTTGGATTTGACTAGGTTTCTAGTCAGCACGACCTAGGTCCTTAGTTAAGGGTCTGTAAGTGACAGGTAGAGGTGGTCCCACTTCCCAGCCACACAGGGCTAGGTTCAAACAATAAAATATTTTTTTCCTCACAATTCTAGCATGGAATAAAGTTTCATCACAGATAGAAATTGGACTAGATTCATAACTGAACAAAAAGGGAACTAAGCTAGATCCAGAATTCAGTCACAAAATGGAGTCACTGTGGTTCACTCATTCCCACAATTCTCACACCATCTAACTATTTTGAGGATATGATGAGATAATATGTGTAAAGTGCTTTGAAAACATAAAGAACTATGTAAATATTAAATATTATTGTTATTATTATTATTAAATAAGGACATACTAACCATATACAAAATTATAAAAAGACATTTTGAGATGGAGTAGAAACTATCAACTGAGGAGATCAGGACCACCTTTCCAAAAATAAAGATATGATTCAAAGAAATCTAGAGCTTTTAAGATTTGGAGGTGAGGAAGGAGTGCATTCCAGGAATGGGGACCATTTTGCCAAGTGACAGAAAAGGAAAAGAGAATATTGTACAAAGTTGGTTCATAGTCAATTTGCTGGCAATGGAAGGTAAATCTGAAAAAATAAATAAATCAAGCTGGAAAGGCAAATGGGAGCTTTATTATTGAAGATTTTAAATACCATACTGAAGAGAACGATTCAAGTAATTGGGATGCTACTCTATTTTTCGTGTCTAACTCGTAGTAGTACTCTGAAGGCTGGACCTTGGTATCTGAAAATTTTGAAATGTTTAATTACAGTAATAGTAACAGCTAACAATAAATTTAATTATAATAACTTTTATAAGTAATAAAATGTAGAGGCATAGAAGGATATTGGCACTGATAAGTCATGGATTAGTCAAAGTGTTAAGATGATGATGATTATGATACCTATCATTTGCAATGTTTTAGGATTTATAATGCTCTTTCCTCAAGATTATCCTTTGGGGGGATAATTATTACAAACATTATTTCCATTTGACAAATGAGAAAACTGAGGCTTAAGGAGCTTTAGTGACTTATCAAAGTCATAACTGAGTAAGTTGTAGAGCTAGGATTGATCAAATCTAAGTCTGAAGCTAGCAGTCTTTTCATTATACCCTTCTGTTTCTAAAGGTTCAAAAATCAAATTTCTTACAATTTATATTTTCTTAGATGATGTGGACCATCAATGACAACTCAATTTGATTGCAATAATCTACAGTAAATAATCTTCTATCCGGTAAATGTTAAATTGTGTCAAATAAACCATTCTCTGTGCATATGAATCTGAAGCTTGATTTAAAAGAGGTGTTATAGAAATAATTTTAAGTCATTCATCATATCCTATGTATGTCTATAGTAGCAAACATAACACAATCAAGGTAAATTGACAAAAGACTAGCATACAGATCGAGAGGGAAAACGTTCGGAGCATACCTCTAGGTCTCATGTGATCAGTTACTAGGAGGTGAAGTGTTGGAAGGCAGGAAATATGACACATGCTGCATTAGAATAGCTTGTTTCAAGACTGAGAGTCAACCAGGCATTCTGTAATTGTTAATATATGTTTTTCTAGGGGAAGGTTTGCAAGAGCATGTCTGACTGGACCTCTGCTTCCAGAGAAGACTAACAATCATAATCATTCTCTTTAGCATCATTTTAGTTTGGGAATGGTGTGTTTTATAAGGAATGGGTATAGCTACTAGTTCATTTTCTGGACTATATATTGGGTGTACAGCATTAATCAGGGGTAAGGAGAAAAGGAAAACAGCATAGTAGAGTAAGTGTTAGAATCTGAGTCAACTCAGTTCAAATCCCAGTCCTGTTACATTCTATTTATGTTATCGTGCACATGTAAGTTAACTGCTCTGGCCCTCAGTTTCCTCATACATAAAATGAGTTAAAATCCTTGAATACGTGATTAGCAAGTTGGCAGTTTAGTCACTTTCTCAGAACCCTTCTAAATCTCTAACTCTATACCAACAAGGAATTTGTGCACCAGATGAAGAGCAATTACAGTTGAATCTCCAGGACAAAGAAAAATGAAAACCCGACTTGTAATCTTCTCTTTAACTCTGATGCAGAGACACAATCTTGGTTCTATCCCTAATCCACCATGTGTCATAAGAAGAAAAAAAAAGGTTAGATGAGCTAGAAATGTGTTAATTTCTGATTGAGGCCAAGCCCTAGGTTAGAGATCACCAAGGTTGTAGTAACTCAGCCTAGATAAATCTTTCTGACTATTTCCATCCCATAAAAAGCAGCACAGGCTGATTTAGCCTATCTAGAGAAGGAAAGAAAGAAAGCAAAGAAAGAACTGGAATGGATTGTCAGTTTATGTTCCTGAAGTGAGCCAAACTTGCTCTAACATAGGAAATTTAGGGCAGTGACCTATGCTGGAGAACCCTGTAGGTGCCATGGCAAATATGCTAAAGAAAAATTGGCAGTTTGTCTTTGAGTTGAAATCATTAGAAAATGAAAAAGACTCAAATATGAGTGATGGGGAAATACAGAAAGGGGAAGGGTATACCTGAAAGACCAAAGAGTTAAAGAGAAAGACAAAACAACCTTAATAGAATATGAGGACACACAGAGAAAATCAAAAGATTGGATGTGAAAATGATACCAAACAATGTGTAATAAATTTTCAGAAAATTCAAAACTTTGTTAACAAATATTACCTGGAATAAGGATGGAGTCAAGATGGTGGGAGAGAAGGATCATGACTACCAATCTTACCCAAAACTTCTACAAAATGGCCACCAAAAAAAAAAAAAACAAAACAAAAAAAAATGAAAGGAAATTTTGAGCAGAAAAAAAAGACAAAGTCATAATTTGAGCCCAGAGGAGCTCAGATAGACAAAAGAAGGTCCGCGGGCACAGGAGCAGAGGTTGGCCAAGAATAGAGTACATGAGTTGTGGTATAAGCTGCACTGGTTGTGGCCTTTGGAGATGACAGCTGCAACAATAGCAGGGTAACTAAACACCTGGTCAGAAATTTTCCAGGGGACAAATGTGGTAGTACTGGGCAAAGGTACATTGTGCCATTTGACAGTTACTTAGTTCCAGGCCATGGTTCCAGGTGGAGAGAAATAGTCACAGCACAAGGGAGCAAGAGCCGAACCTGGGTAAGGACCAGAGTGTAGATCAGGAGGGTAGTGGTCAAAAACAAATGCAGAAAGCTAGAGATATTAAGTATACCACTTTAAGACCACAATGCAACAAAATTACATTTAATAAAGGGCCTTTGAAATATAGAGAACAAATTTATTGGAAATTAGATAATCTAATCCTAAAGAATTAGTGGGTTGAAGAACCAATAAGAGCCGCAATCAATAAATTCATTAAAGATAATAACATTAGACAATGTATCAAAATTTGGAGGATTCAGCAAAAGTAGTATGTAGAGGTGGAAATTTATATCTCTAAACTCTTACCTCGATAGAAAAGAGAAAGCATGGATCAATTAATTGGTCATGGAACTAAAATAAATAAATAAATAAAAAGGACAAGTTAGAAATACCTAATTATATATCAAATTATAAATCCTAAAACCTCAAAGAAAAGATTAATAAAATTGAAAGTTTAAAAAATAAACTAATACACATGACTACGAGCAGGTTTTAAGGAAAAATAATATATTTAAGAGGTCAGCTATAGCAAATAAGATGAGAAAAAGAAATTGAAATAATAAGAACAGGTAATGAAGATACAAAACTATCATTTTTTGCAGATGATATGATTCATACTTAGAAGATATGAGAAAATCAACCAAAAGACAAGTTTAAACAATTAACAACTTTAATTAAGTTGTAGGATATAAAACAAGTGAATCATCAGCATTTCTATATATTTACAAAAAAAAACACAACTGGAAGAGATAGAAAATTTCATTTAAAATAACTGCAGACAGTATAAAATACATGGAAGTCTACTTGCCAAGAAATACATAGGAATTATATAAACATAATCACAAAACATTCTTCCCAAAATAAAAACAGATTAAAAACAATTAGAGTAATATAGTTGATCATGGGTAGGCTGAACCAATATAATAAAAATGACAATACTACCTTAATTAATTTACTTTTTCAGTGCTATACCAATCAACCTGCCAAAGATGTTTAATTTTTAATAGAACTAGAAAAAAAAATTTAAAAATTCATTTCAAGGAACTATATATATATACATATATATGAGAGAGAGAATGAAAAAATGGTGAAGAATGGTGGTGTAGTAATGTCAGATCTACAACTATACTACAATGTAGTAATCATCAAAATAATTTGGTACTGGATTAGAAATGGAGTGATTGATCAACTGATCGATAAAATAGATTAGATAGGTATACAATATACATATTTAAATGATTAACATAAAGGGTAATATCATAAGTGAATTAGGGGAATATAAAAATGAATTAGCTAGATGTATCTATAAAGTAAGATTTCATGACCAAAGAAAAGATAGAGATAATAAGGGTAGGTAAATGGATAATTTTGATTTCATTAAATTAGAAAGTTTTTGCACAAACAATACCAATGGAGCCAAAATTAGAAGAAAATCAAGAAACTGGGGCAAAAATTGCAAGTTTCTCTGTTAAAGTTCTTACTTCTCAAATGTATGGAGAATTGAGAGAATTATAAAACTAATTGTCATTCATCAATTAATAAATGGTCAAATTATATGAACAGGCATATTTTCAGAAGAAGAAACAAAGGTGACCAATAGTCAAATGAAAAATTTCTCTAAATCACTAATAAAAATGCAAATTAAAACAACTCTGAGGTACCACCTCACACCTATCAGATCGGTGATGGAAAAAGAAAAAGATAAATGTTGGAAGCGATGTGGAAAAATTAGGTCACTAATGCATTCTTGATGGAGCAGAGAACTAATCCAACCAATCAGAACAATTTAGAACTGTGCCCAAAGGTCTATAAAACTGTGTATACACAGTTTGACCTTTGACCTAACAATATCATTACTACATCTGTACCACAAAAAGTTCAAGAAAAAAAAGTGTATAAAATATCTTTTTTTTGTGGTGACAACAAATTGGAAACTGGGGATGCCTATCAATTGGGAATGGCCACACAAATTGTGGTATATGATTATGACAGAATACTATTTTGGTATAAGAAATGATAAAGGGAATGATTTCAGAAATACCCCGGGAGACATATGAACTGATGCAAAGTGAAGTGAGCAGAACCAAGAGAACATTGAACATAGTAACAGCAATACTGTACATATAATAAACTGCGAAAGATTTAGCTACTCTTACAATGATCCATGCCAATTCCAAAGAACTAAAGTGCTATCTACCTCCAGAGAGAGAACTGGCAGATTGCAAGTACAGATTGAAGCATTTAAAAAATGTTTTTCTTACATTTTTTCACATCTAATATTGAAATGTTTTTCACGACTTCATATATATAATGTGTATCATATTTCTTGCCTTCTCAAGGGGTGTGGGAGAGTGTGAAAAAAGAGAAAGAAATCAGATCTTAAAGTGTATATTTTTTTAAAATTACCAAACAAAGGAAAGAGAACCAACATCTGATGAAATACAAATCCACATATGACAAAATATGACACTGATATATGATAAAAACCCTACTAAGTATGAAATATAAATTTTAATATGAAAAAGTATATATATAAAATCAAATGGTATCATTATACACAATGGAAAACACTCTTAGTAAATATAGAAATTAGACTTGTACCATCATGTCATGCTATATAACACCAACACTTAAAAATGGATATACAATGTTCGTATTAAATATCATTTCATAAACCAGATCACAGCAATGGATAGGTTCCAAAAACATAAAGTAGATAAGTTATTTAAATATATATAGTAGATAATTTTGATTATATGAAATTAAATACTCTTATGAACAAAAATAATGAAACTCAGATAAGGAACGAAAAAGCAAACAACTGCATTTGTATCAATTATCCATGATAGAGTCTAATATGCATGATATATAGATTACTAACACAAATACGTAACGCCGTAAACCCTTTCTCTATAAACAAATGATCAATGTATATGAATTACAAACAGAAAAATTCCTCAGTATAAACAGCTATATGAGAGGAAACAACACATTAGTAATAATAGGATTGATACAAGTTAAAACAACTTTAAGGTTTTGCTCCACACCAAACACATTGACAAAGATGACAAGAGATGGCAATTGTCAGATTTGAAGGGGTTGTAGAACTATAACCACACTAATAGATTATTTTATTCTTTCTGGATAGTAATTGAGAATTTTTCAGAAAAAGTGACAAAAATTTTCATGTGCTTTGAGCCGGAAATTTTACTGGTAGAGAATGTCACCAAAGAGGTAAATGACAAAAAGAAAAGTTCCTTATACTATACATAAAAATATTCAGTGTGATTAAGTAGGTGACAACTAATTATAGAATGGCTAAATAAATTGTGGCATATGTCTGTAATGGAATATCAATATAGTGTAAGATATAAAGAAAATTATGAATATAGAGAAACATAGGAAGTTATGTAATATAATCTGATGCACATTGTAGTAAACAGAACCAGGAAAACAATACATACAAGGACTAAGATAACATAATTGTAAAGAGCAAAACAACCCACAAAAACTGAACCTGAAAATATATCAGAAGGCATTCACTGCTGCAGTTATTTGCAGAAGTAAGAAACTATGAGTAGGAACTTCTGATACCCTTTAACATTTTTTGATATGTCTGTTAGATTTGATGAATATTTTGTCTGCTTTTTTTTTTAGTTTTAGGTATAGTGTTTTCTAGAAGGGATTGAGGAAAGGAATAGATTGAAAAATTTACATGATCTATTTAAAAAGAATATAAACTAATGTATTTGTTATTGGTGTTGTTTCTATACAAGGCTTGGACTGGATTGACTTTGTAATCTCTTCCAGCTCTAATTATATAATTCATGTTCCTTTCACTTTGGGAAGTATTTGGTAATAACATTTTCCTTACTTTTGTGGAGTGTGCAAGCTAATAAAATGATATGAACTTTATGCAAATCAATATATAAATATTCAGAAAGTGATTGGGTAGTCAAAAATTACCTACTATATGCCAGACATTGTGGTAGGTATTATAGAAAAAAAGTCAAAAATTTTTAAAAAGATAGTCTCTAAATATAAAAATGCCATAGGTTAAAGAATTGTTAGAAATATGAGGAAGGGGAGACTACTTTTATTTAGGAGGACTAAGAAATAATTCCTGAAGCAGTAGACACCTGCATTTTGCTTGAAGGAAGAGGAAAATGATGGAATTGTTGAAAGGTGATATCTGGCCAGGTGACTACCATCATATTTCTTCTTTTGAACTTGGCATTATAATTTTCTCTTTCAGTTAAACCATGATAGAAATTTAGCTGAGTAACATTCACATAGTACTTTAAAGGACTTAAAAAGACTCTGTGAGGCAGTGAAAGTATTATTTTCCTCATTTTAGATATAAGGAAACCAAGTCTCTGAGGTGTTATTTCCATGGTCACCCTGCTTTTAAGTGTTAGAACTGAAATTTGAAACCATCCATTGGGGTAATGCTAAACCAATTGTGCTTCATGAATAGATTGGAATATTATTGCCATATTTAAAAGGAAACAATAAATTTGAAAAATTCAGAGAAGCATAGTGAAAAGACAAACTGAAACAGTGAAAAACGTATACCTTGGGAAAAATATATACAATAACTTCAACAAATCAAATTTGAAACTTATGTATAATTTTTATGTTCAATCTTAGCCACAGAAAAGAGATGAGAAAAATCACTTCCCCTCCTCCCTTCTTTGCAGTAGTGGGGAATCATGGGTAGGGACCATTGCATACCCTGTCAAATTAGTTGATGTTTTGGTAAGTTTAATTGACATTTTTTTTTAATTTTTTCATTCTTTATTAAGGGAGTATAGTAAAGTGCAGAGAGACAAAATCAGAACTAGAGGTGATAAAAACGTAAGCTATATGGACTTCCTTAAGTGATGGTAGAGTCCTGTTCCGTGGAGGTTTTTAAGTAGGGATTATAAAACCACTATTGGGGATGCTAAAGAAAGGAGTCTTAGTCATATAAGGATGGCTTCTGAGCACCTTATGGTGCTAATGTTTTTGACTCTGTGTAGTGAGGTGGACTTCATTTTCATGTAGGGAAATGTTTTTCTATTTAAATTATTCAAAAGGTGAAACAGGTTGCTCTGGGTGATGGAGAACTGAGGTCCCAGCTAATTCTCAAACTCTATGATACATACATTCTGGAGGTTCTCTCTTCTTAGAAGTCTTTGGGCAGAAGCTGAGTGACCTCTTGCTGGAGATACTTCAGAGAGCAGTATAATTCATATGTGAGTTGAAAATTTAAATCTGAACTCCCTTCTAACTCTGATATTTTTTTCAAAAACTAGTTGTCAGAGAATAGATTTAAATCAAAGTTTCTTGACAATAATTTTTGTTACCACTTGTTGACTTTTTACCAAGCATTTTATAGTATATATTAAAATATTTTGTTGTTGGTCAGTCATTTCAATTACGCTTAATTCTCCATGACCCCATTTTGGGGTTTTATTGGCAAAGACACTGGAGTAGTTTGCCATTTCCTTCAACAGCTCATTTTACAGATGAGGAACTGAGACAAATTGGTTAAGTGAATCACTTAGGGTCACACAGCTAGTTGGTGCCTCAAGGCAGATTTGAACTCATAAAGATGAGTCTTTCTGACTGCAGGCCCAGCACTCTATCAACTATGTCACCAATTAAAATATAACAAAATTTAAATTATGATGTATTACATATTCAAAGTTTACTAATTATGATAGGTTGAATTTTAGAGGTTTCTAAAATGTATTATTTCAGAATTGAATCATAGATACTATTTGTTTTGAAATTGTATGGGTTCTGAAGCAATTCAATTCCCTATTTCTGGTTTTTTTTTTAATTTCTGAGAGGTGTACTTTTGGGTGAAAGCTTGTTACCTGTAAGCAGAGATAATTTAAGTACCATCAAGAAATAGAACTAATTTTGCACTTAACAAGACTTGGATTTAGAGTTCAGCTCTCTCACTTATAATTTGTGTAACCTTGGACAAATTACTTTACCTCTTTGGGTTTCAGTATCCTCATTTGCCAAATGAAGCCCTTGGACTTCTGAGTAAGATAGTGACGTGAAAGGTCATAAAGGAGATAACTCTCCCATAAGTATTCTAGCAAATTCTAAAAAAAGGCACCATTTTAAATAATGAGAAAGAAAAACAAAGAGAAACAGTGAACTCATTTTTCCAATTGAGAGTTAAACAAAATGACAACCAGAATCCTGTGGGCACTGAGACAAGTCTGACCAGAGAAATCAATGTGAACTCAGATAAACAAGAATGAAAACTGTCAGTGGTCTGACCAAAGATGATACAGTTAGGAAAAGATTTACTGTAGCACTCTTGGTTTACTCCAGAGGGGTTGAAGTCTGAAGTATACTGAAACTTGAAATTGCATGAAGACCAAAGTTCTATGAACATCAACGCTTCAAGTAGTTACAATGCATGCAGCACTGATCAGGCTCGCTGAAAAGGGAAGAGAGTCATTGCTCTGAGCATAAACACTCAAGGGGAGGGAGAAGCTATAAATTGTGAAAATTAGAGATGGGAGCAAAGACGGTCTGTCCACTTCATTCAAAATTGTATGAGGAGGTCAATGCTTGACCCTGGGACAAAATTCCAAATGAGTAAATGAGGCTTGATATGTCTAAACAAAAGAAAACATTGAAACTAAGGAAGAAATATTTGGGATTAAGAGATATCTGAGAGGTAAACTTAAGAGAGGAGAGTACCTTATACATCTACAAACAGAATCTTAAAGGAAAAAAAAAGTCTTGGTCATAAGACTAAGAGTAACTGGAAGAAATGACATAGGAGATGAAAAATTAAATGAGTCTGGGGTAGGGGAAGGGGAAAAGATAAGTAATGAGGATAAAACCTATATCAATAAATTTGACTTTGGGAGAGTGAAACAAGAAGTTTGGGAGAAGGATAGAACCAGTAGAGGGAGAAACTATTGAAAAAGGATGAGAAGAAAAAGGATCGAGGTATTTTTTTTGCTATCATTATAAAGAAATAAGAGAATTTTAGTACTAAAACATTTGCAAGCCGATGATAATTTATCATGGATAACCATTTGGGAAACACTTATCAAGACCAACCTCCTTGGCCTTAGACAGTTGCTTAAAATGGCTGAAAATTTAAGTGACTCATCCAGAATCCCACAGCAGTATATATCAGAAGACACACTTGAACTCAGGTTTTCCTGGCTTTGGGGCCAGCTCTCTATGCATCCTATCAAGCTGCCTGTAATTGTTAATCATAGACTCCTAATATTGCATTTGGATGGGACATCAAATCATACAATGTTAGAACACAGAATATTAGGGGTAAAAAGTAACTTAGAACCTATTTAGTTCAGCCCCTTTTGTTTATAGATGAAGAAACAGAAGCCTGGGAGAGCAAACTGACTTGACTTTCTATGGTCATACAACCAGCAAGATGTTTTGCTAGGACTAGATCCAAAGTCACATTTATATAATAGTGCATATTTTATAACACATTAAGACTTACAGAGGGCTTTGCTCACAACTTTCTGCTGGGGTAGTTAGTGCTGTATTTTACAACTGAGGAAATGTAGATTCAGGGATGTTAACTGGCCTGCTCATGGCCAAACAGTAAATAGAATTGCCAATATTTAACTTGCACCTTCAAATACAACAGTTTCTGTTACACTTCACTACTTTTCTATAAGAGAAGAATATTGCCCAGGGTCACACATCTAGTAAATGCCTGTGTAAGATTCAAAATGCATATCTCTAAGGCCAGTCCTTTTCCACTTAACCATCCTTATCATAGAATCAACTTATCCCGGATTCATAGTATCATAACTCTGGAACTGGAAGGGACCACAGGAATAATCTAGTACAATTTAATCATTTTCCAGAAGAGGAAACTGAAGGCCAGGAATATTAATTAACTTCTACAAGGTCACACAGGCAGTAAGGTTCAGTAGTCAATTAGGTAAAGGAACTCATCTATTGGCTGACTTCATAGATGGAATCCAAGAGACTAGAGCCTCTGCTAAGATAATCTCACAGCTCACAGAAAAAAATGTTTCACATATATCCTGCTTTACAATGAAATTAAACTTGTTTTTCTTCCTGTGTCACCGCATCTGATGCCCTAATGATTTTTTTCCACTCCCACAGTTCTAATACTGTACTTACTTGGTACATAAGACCCACACTGGCAAACTGGGCCCAGAAGAAATGGTGAGAGATATTTGCCTTGATTAAATCAGCATGTGAAAGGATCTAAAAGAAAAAAATCAGGACTGACACTGCAGGACCTAAATCATACAGGGTCAGGCATTTGTTAAATTGGGAACTGGATTCTTAAACAAACTCTCATTGTTTCCATGTAACATCACATACTCAATAAGAGCAGAGATTGAACCTAGAAGGTCATAGCTAGTTAGAGGATCCAGTGATTTCCCTCCACTACATCAAAAAATACATTCACCTCCTTTCCCAATATTATAATACCTATGGGATCATTGATGTGGATTCTCAGCTAACAATGTTAATCGTGGCCCATCCTGAGCCACTCTTGTCCACATCTTAGCATAGAAAAGAGTAGTAATCTCTCTCCCCACTAGCTAGAAAAAATACGAATCCACATCATGAACATCGAATCAAAAAGGAAAGAAACTTAAGCCCTTGCTAAGGCTCAGGATCACTGCTAAGCACTCTCTAGATTTGAGGAGGAAAGATGCACTTTTTTTTTCAAATGAGAGAGAAAACTAAAATGCATTTCTTTGGCTAAGTTCCCATAGAATTCATGAGATTCAGCTTGTCAATTGAGATTTATGAAATTTCCCAATGTTCACAGTTGGCTTACCAATGCCAACGTGCTCATGAATTTTTAAGGAGAAACGATCATTCACATTTCCTCCTCCTTTCAGTTCCTGGACTGGGCTTTGTTTACTGTCTCGTGAACATGATGAAGATTAAAAATGGGAAAAGCCCAACTTGTACACAGTGGTTAGAAAATTCATACACTATTGAAAGTACATTAATCTCTGGAGGGAGAAGGGAGGGCTGAGAGATGGAGCTGGTTTATTCTCTACAACCTTAAATCAGAGTGAAATCCAAGCCTAATTGATCTAAAACATTAGTGTGCATTATTCACTTTAATAAATGAGAACTCTGATGAGGATTCTGCAGGACTGCAGTAACCTCAAATTGCATTGCTGAATTGTCTTTAAAAAAAAGAAAAGAAAGAAAAAATATACTTGACAAAAAGCAAAGGTCTTTTCCCTAAGACCTAATGGATAAATCATAAGGTTAAAATGTTAAGAATCAGAATGCTATTTTCTCTTTTTTATCCCTAAACTTATTTTCTGCCTTTCCCATAATTGCGATTAACTTTCAGAAAGGAAATCATATTGTTATATTGATTAACAGTGGCTGCTTTTTCCAATTATGTGTGTAATGAGTTCAGTGGCAACGACCCAGAAAATGGACCAAGACTTCATTCTAGATGAATGCTAATTTGGACTAAGGAATGTGTTTTGTTGCTTTCTTTTAAATTTAGTAACTGATGGTGATAGATTTTTGCCATTAATTAATCAAAATGTCTTGAAATAGAGTTCAGCAGGTGGAAATAATTAGCAGTTAATTGTCAACTGTTTATTGTTCTTTGGGGATGTAAATGTAAATGCTGGAATCATTTTACAGTATTTGCTAAGAAAAGGTTCACAATAAATAAATCAGAAGTATAGATGTTGTTATGGTAACAATATTTGTGTTTGCACGGTTCTTTAGGAGCCAATACAAACAGGGCGAGGCAGTGATAATTTCCCTTTGGAATTAAAGTATCAGTTGTTCAGGTGTACATATTTGTCTTTGGCTTCTATTTTTTGCACTTGCTTGTTTTTATGGGTTTGACTAGTTGGTGCAAAACAGAGGATTTTGCAGTCAGGGGAAAGCAAACACATTCCTTAATGAACTAAAAAGGATATGTGTACTGCTTTGGTTGTACTAATTGTATGAAAGGTGGTTCCCTCAGATATTATGCCCCTTCCTAATATTAAAGAAGAGAAATATGACTTTTGATTATATAATAGGAAGATAACCTATAAAAACTTCACACAATAGTCCAAGATACAGGATAGTTAAAGTTACTTGAAGATTGGACCCTAGGAGACTTTTTGTCTATAGAAACTCGTGGACACCATCCACTGAGGCTTAGAGGGGTTACTGAATTGGTGGAATGAGCATACACACCTATGAAAGTAAACATTTTGTTTGAAATATCAAAGGGAGATATTAATTACATGTAATTATTTTAATTTCAAGGTTATCATAGTTGGTGATGATAGTGATGATGATAATGATAGTTTAAATAGCACTTTAAAGTTGGCAAAGGAGCCTGAAGACAACAGTATGAGGTAGGTGCTATTTTACAGAAGAAGAAACTGAAGTTCAGAGAGATCACATGACTTGTCCATCATCACATGGATATTAAGTGTCAGTGGTGTTATTTGAACCTACCTCTTCCTGACACATTTAAAAATGAAATACAGAAGTGCAAGGTTTCAGTTAACCTCTCTTGGCAGTTAGGTGGTGTTGTGCATAGAGTACCTAGACTGAATTCTGGAAGACAAGAAATGCAAACTATTCCAGTATTTTTGCCAAGAAAACCCCAAACGGAGTCATGAAGAGTCAAACACAGCTGAATAAAAACAATGTTGTAATCTCTCTTGAAAATGAACTAACTTAAGTGGATAGAGGACCGGCTCTGAAGTCAGGAGGACCTGAGTTCAAATCCGACCTCAGACCAAACACTTGACACTTACTAGCTGTGTGACCCTGGGCAAGTCACTTAACCCCAATTGCCTAATCAAAAAAATAAAAAAAGAAAGAAAGAAAAGAAAATTAACTACCTTAGAAAATAAAAATGCATATTTAGCAGGTAGAATTTGCAGGGTCCTGTTCTAGGTGTTTCTCAGTCAGATGAACAAGAAGCAGTACCCAGCGCCTAGCATAAAGATCCAAGACTTTGTACAATAATTTGTACTAATTGGGCCTCAGAAATAGTTATGGGACATAAAAGATATAGTGGGAAAACATTATTTCTTTTATTTGTTCAGTAAAATTCTACATATATATGCTTGGAAAATTGAGAGCTGGTGCATACCCAACAGAAGCCAGATCCCACTCTATATGTTAAGGAAGAAGAAAATAATCAAAACAATGGGAGAATTTCAAGAACATTAATGTGCAGGAGTAGAAAGAAGAAAGAGAAGTTGTGGGAGTCAGGTAGACAAATACATTCTCAATAAGTTGCTCGTTTTTGTTAGTGATATCCTATTGCTTATAGTAGAAATGGGAGAGTGCTAATGATATGATATTGCTCCTGAACTCTCTTTACCTGAAGCAGGTTATCAATTAGAAATTTTGTAGGTTTCTCAATAGGAATGCTTACAAAACTGTGAACTTGGGGACCAGTTCTTACCCCAACTTCCATTTATTTGAATCATTTTGGTTTACTTGAAATCTTCTCATATGGAAGTGGATATTAGGATTCTTCTTTTATTTCTGTAAGGAGGTGATACTATTGAGGTGAAGCAAACAGCTGTGAGCCTGAGTGATAGGTGCACACTTACAGGGACCAACTCATAGATAGTTACTGGTATTTACAAGCAATTGTAATTGATTTCATTCATACCTTAGTTTTTAACTCAACTTCTCAGCTCTGTACCTCACTTCCAGGTTTACATTCTTTTTAGTTCTTTTCTTTCTTTTCCTTTTTTTCTTTCTTCCCTTCCTCCCTTTCTCCCTTCTAATTGAACCAAGTCCCAGATCATTACTCCTCTCTTCAATGAGATCAATAATTACTCAAAGGAGAATAGCCTAATAATGCATGCAAAAAATTAAATGGAAGACCAGTTCATTGAGTAAACACGTCATCAGTACTTATGGGTAGAGAAAGGGTAGATACTGAAGGTGACCAAGAAGTTATACTCAGAATTCAATAGAAAGAAGACAATGGAATGGACTGTATTTGTGGTATTTTGCAGCACTTCATACAAATTTCCTCCCTTTTTCCTTAAATTACTAAATAATGTTGATTCCAAGTCTACTAGTCCCTTTCTATCCCTCCTTCATGCTTTACTTACCTCTCAACTGGGTTATTGCAATAATGTCTTAATAGATCTTCTTGTGCTCAATCTTTCCCTGCTCTGGTGTGAAACTGGATGGGAAAAGGGATTGAATAAGCCTTTATATAGCACTTACTATGTTCCAGATACTTTGCATTTAATATTATTAATATTTTAATAAATATTAATTTATTTGATTTTCCCAACATTTTATAGTTGAGGGAACTGAAGTAAACATAGGCTAGTGACTTGCCCAGGGTCACACAGCTAGTAAGTATTTGAACTCAAGATCTTCCTGACTCTAGGCCCAGTGCTCTATCCAGTGTGCCTATCTGCCTCCATAGCTCTGCCTCTGTAAGTGCACCTGTGCTACACAATGCCACTGTAATATTTACCTTACTAAAGCAAAATTCTGATTATATATTCACTGCCAAATTTTTTTCAATAGCTATCTGTCTTTTATGAAATTGATTATAAAATCTATCACTGAAGTGTCTCCTCTATCATGATATGACTTTGATCCCACATTCATTTGAGTTTTTTTTCTCCTTCATTCACTGGTTCCTTCTTTCACTGACTCCTCAGAGTCAGGAAGATCTGAGTTCAAAAAAAGTTCAAAAAATGCTTACTAGCTGTGTGACCCTGGGCAAGTTATTTACCCTCTGTTTACTTCAGTTTACTCAAGTATAAAATGTGGGGAGAATTAAATAAGTTAACATTTGTCAAAACATTTTAATAACACTAAATGTACAGTATCTGGAACATAGTAAATGCTACATAAATGCTTATGCCCTCCCTTAATGTGAATGTTCCCCCAAAGGTTATTTTCTCACCCTGGACTTTTCTTTCCATATACTTTCTCCCTTGGGAATGGCATTCGATACCATGGTTTCAAACACCGGTCCTATGATTATAGCTCTGAAATCAAAATTTCTATTCCTGCTCTCTCTTCTAAGCTCCAGACCTCCACTTTCCAGTGATTATCAAATAGCTCCTCCTACCCACTGTTACCTCAAGGTCCATGTGTCCAATACTGAAGTATTCAATTTGGCCTAAACATGTACGTCCTTTGGCTTTCAGTCTTTCTATTTGTGATACATAACCAAAATATACAAATACAAAGTAAATGTTTGTTGAATGAATTGGTGGTGAAAACTGAAGGGAGAAAAGTGAGTCCAGAGCAGGAATGAAGAGTAGGGTGATCAGGGAGACAGCAGGATTGAAGTGTTAAGTGAGAACAATATCTTGTCATGTCTTTCATCTGCTTGGAAATCTTCAGTAGAAATCTGTTGCCTCGAGTAAAATTCAAAATCTTTTTCTTAACATTTAAGGACCTCCATAGCTTGTTGCTACCCTACTTTTCATATCATTCCTTTCCATGCATTCTACGTCCCTAGGAAAATAGATTATTTTATACCACCTGAATGTTCACTATTGTCCCAAATTGTGGTATGTCATGTAATATCATGTTATTATCCTATAAGAAATTAGGACTATGAAGACAAAAGATAGGTACAGGAAAACTTATACAAACTTAAACAAAAGGAAGTAAGCAGAATCATGAAAAACATATATAATTATAAAAATAAAAATCCAAAGTATAAAAACACTGAAATTGAATTTTGTGAAAATATAATGAACAAACTTTACTCCAAAGAAGTATTAGAATGTATCCTTTCCCATCTTCGCAGAAATGGGGGGCTGGGAGTGTATAGAACACTGAATGTAGTGTTAGACATTGTTGATATGTTGTTTATTTTTGCTGAACTCTTCAAGTCACATTATCATATTTGATTCTTCTAATATTTTATGGTTGAGGAAACTGCAGTAAATATAGGCTAAATGACTTGCTCAGGGTCACACATCTAGCAAATATTTCTTCTTCTCCTCCTTTTTCTCCTTCCCTTTCTCTTTCTTATTCTCCTTCTCCTCCTTCATCTCTTCCTTTTCCTTTTCCTTTTTTTTTTTAGAAAATATTATCTTATTTGATTCTTCCTGTATTTTATAGTTGAGGAAAGTAAACAGAGGCTAAGTGATTTGCCCAGGGTTGCAAGCTAGCATGTTTCCTCCTCCTTCTCTTCCCCCTTCCTTCCTTCTTTTTTCTTCCTTCCTTTCATCCCAGAAATGGATCTATTATAAAAGGATTTTTTTGTGAAATAAAGGTAATTCTAAAACAAATGCTATCAATACATATTTATAAAAAAGGAAAAGGATATTTTTAAAAAGATAGAATTTTACATAATATATAATTTTACATGTGGTCACATATGAAACTGCATATTCTATTGTGTTGTGTTATAAATTTCAGTGTCATTGTTTCATGCTAAAAGAAAAAAAGAAAAAATGTTCTTTCTGAAAAGGTAACACTTTTAGAATTATTAGTTACTCTTGTCTTGTTCTTCCCAATTTCTCTGTACCTCATTTCTCTTCTATGGCAAAACATAAGGAAAGTTGGTTTTGTTTTGTTTTGTCTTTTTGGGCAATTGTATGTGAATCTGGTACCAGTAGAATTGCAAAGGATATTTTACACACACATACACACACACACACACACACTCACACACACATTCTGTTGGAGCAACAAAGGCTTTTATTTCATCATCTTTAGGTTCCCTCTTATAATTCAGAGTATTAAAAACCTTCATAGAAATTAGAGATGGAAACCAACAAGGCCATCTTCTAGTTTTAATTACTATTATTTTTAAATTATGGAGGAAGAAATGAAATGTGACAGGAAGCACATTTAAAAAAAAGCCCTATAGGTTTTGGGCTGCTATAGGCAGTGATAAGTTTCTGCCAGGATATTCAGTCAGAAAACTTAATCAAATGATTCAACTTGTATTGATGGCCTCCTTTTCCTCCATTTTTCTTTCTAACTTTCTACTCCCCTTATTTGATCCTTTCATACATTTAAGACAACTAGAAAACAGATCTCACGTTGATTCACAGGTTTTACTTTTAATATTATTGAAAAAATACTGAAGTACTCTGGTGTTTGCTGTTGTTTTTTAAGATCAAATTGGACACCCCGAAATTTGAACTGGTTATATATTTTCTTACAATAATCTTTTTAGGAGTAAGATTGGAAAAGCAGCCGATTATGAGGATAGAGAAAGAAAAATAATGTTAGAGGGTAAAGGAAAGACACTAATCTATGGATGTGGTTTCATCACTATCCATGAAAGATACCATTTTCTGCTAGAGATAAAGTGAGCAAACTTTGAGAAGAATGAGGCATGTGAATATATCGTTATAATCATAATCATTAATTATTATTATTATCTCATATTTATCAGGCATTTCTTCTGGGGCCAAACTTAGTTATTACACAGCAGTCAGTTTCTTTTTGTTTGTTTAGTATTATTTTCATTTGTTATTTTTGTCATTATCTATATTGTTTTCCTCATTCTGCTTATTTTGAATGCTTTTCTGAATTTTTCATATTCAACATTTCTTATGATGCAGTAGTATTCCACTACATCCATACGCTATAACTTAGCCCTTTCCCAATTGAAGAGCTTCACTTTTTTTGTTTTTTGCTGCTACGGAGTGTTGCCATGAATATTTTGGTATATTTGGGAACTCTTCTGTCTTTGATATTTTTAGGGTCAAAGAGAAACTGACCATCATGTAATTATATTGAACAAGACTGACACAGGGAAAGAAATGCAATAAAATCTATCTCCCTTCTTTGCAGAAGCGGCTAAATATGTGTGAGGAACTCTGCATTTACTATCAGAACCATTTAGTTTTCAGAGTTCCTTATTTTCCATTTTAAAAAGTTCTTTGTTAGGGGTCAGCTAGGTGGGGGAGTGGATAGAGCACCAGCCCTGAAGTTGGGAGGACCTGAATCCAAATCCAGCTTCAGACCACACACTTGACATTTACTAGCTGTGTGACCCCAGGCAAGTCACTTAACCCCAATTGCCAAAAAAAAAAAAAATAATAATAATAAATTCTTTGTTACAAAGAATTTCAGTTGTCCATTTCTAATTTTTATTGTGATTTTCAATTGTGTTAGAGTAATTCCAAAAAAATAATTTTAATTATATGCAATGACTTTTCTCTCTCTCTTTTTCTCCTTTATTTTTGTTTATTGTTTTTTTCTCCCCCACCCCACCCCCACCCCAAATTCTCATCTTAGCTTTGACTAGCTAATACCATGACAATACGTAGAGAGCAGCCACAGGTAAAAATCCCACATTAATTTAAAAAAAAAGGTTTTTTTCCCTTCTTTGATAAAATATAATCTATTCTTTTTAAAATTATACTTTATTTTTAACATGTTTAATTTTGTTTTCAAAATTCTCTCTCCCTTTTTCCTGCCCTGCCTTCACCATTGAGAAGGTAAGCAATATGATGAAATTATATATGCGAAGTCTGCAAACCATATTTCCATTTTAGCCATGTTTCAAAAAAGAAAAAAAAGAAAAGAAAAATAAAGTAAGTAGAAAAAGTATACTTCATTCTGCACCGAGTCTATCATTTTTCTCTTTGGATATGAATAGCATTTTACATCGTGAGTCTTTTAGAATTGGCTTGGATCATCACATTGATTAGTCTTTCACAGTTGATCATCATTATAATACTTCTGTTACTGTGTACAATGTTTTCCTAATTCTGCTTACTTCACTTTGCATCAGCCCATATAAGGCTTCCCAAGTTTTCCCAAAACCAATTCCCCCTTCCTCATTTCTTCTACCAAAATAGAATTCCATCATATTCATTTATCACAATTTGTTCAGTCTTTTTTTTTTTCCAATCTGACTCTCTGTGACCACATTTGGGGTTTTCTTGACAAAGATACTGTACTTGTTTTCCTTCTCCAGCTAATTTTACAGATGAGGAAATTGAGACAAGCAGGGTTAAGTGACTTACTCAGGGTCACACAGCTAGTAAATTTCTGAGGACTGATTTGAATTCAGGTCTTTCTGAGTCCAGACCTGATGCTCTATCCATTGCACCACCTAGCTGCCCTACAACATGTTTAGCCATCCCGCACTTCATGAGTATCCACTTAATTTCTAATTTCTTGCTAATACAAAAAGCTACTATACATATTTTGTAACATATAAGTTATTTTCTTTTTTCTTTGATCTCTTTGAGATATAGACCTAGTAGCAGTATTGCAGGGTCAAAGGATATACAGAGTTTTATAGCCCTTTGGGCATAGTTCCAAATTGTTCTCCAGAATGGTTGGACAAGTTCACAATTTCACCAACAGTGCATTAGTGTCTCAATTTTTCAACAATCCCAACATTTGTCATTTTCCTTTTCTCTCTTATAAGTCAATCTGATAGGTATGAGGTTAATTTGCTTTTTTTCCAATCAATAGTGATTTAGAGCATTTTTATGACTATTGATAACTTTCATTTCTTCTTCTGAAAGCTTTTATTTATCAATTTTGAAATTGCTCTAATTTTTATAAATTTGGCTCGCTTCCCTATATATTTGAGAAATGAGGCCTTCATCAGATAAATTGCTGTAAAATTTCCCCTACTTTCCTTCTTTCCTTCTAATTTAGATTGTCTTAGTTTTGTCTGTGCAAAACCTTTTTTTTAAAATTTCATATAATCAATATTACTCATTTTACTTCTCATGATCCTCTCTGTCTCTTTATTGGTTATAAACTCTTTTGTTCTTCATATGTCTGACAGGTATATTTTCCTATGCTCCCCTAATTTGCTTATGATATTGCCTTTAATGTCTAAATCATACACCAATTTTAAATTTATCTTGGTATATAGTATGAAATGTTGGGCTATGCCAAGTTTCTGCCAAACTGGTTTTTAGTTTCCCCATTAATCTTTGTCAAATAGTGAGTTCTTGCCCCCAAAGCTTAGATCTTTGGATTTATCAAACACTAGATTATTGTGGTCATTTGCTACAGTATATTGCATACCTTATCTAGTCCACTGACTCACCACTCAGTTTCTTAGCCAGTTCTCTATTGCCTTGATGATTATTGCTTTGTAATATAATCTGAATCTATTCTATTTTTTATGGTATTATTATTGCCAGAGCTAGAACCAGAATCATAGAGTTAGAGTCAGAGCCACAGGATATAAACATAGCTACAGATATAAGATAGATGGTAAACTAGAAAAAATATTTAGGTCACTCACTATATTAATGAATATTGATTAAAGCATTAAATAAAATATTTGCAAGCCTTTTATAGTAATATATTAAAAATATTCACTGTGGTCAAGTTAGACTTATATCAATAATTTAAGGATTACTAAACATTTTTAAAACTACTAGAATTACACATACATTATATATATGCATATATATAATGTGTATATATACAAAATGTATATATACACACATGTAATATACATATATAATGTATATATATGTATGTATGTATGCATGTATGTATGTATGTATCAAAACTTGGTCTGGATTTGTATAGTGAGACTTCCAGGTTAGATATTACTTGGTAACTAATTGTCTCAAAGAGTTTCTGGAGGACACTGAAAGGGTAAGTATCTTTGCCAGAATCTCACAGCCAGTAGTTTTCAAGAAGGGAGTGACTTGAAACCAGAGCATTCTCACTCCAAGGTCAACCTTCCACAGTGTTCTTTATAGCTCTTGCTTTTAAATGGATACTTTTGGTCATAAACAAATAGTACATTTATTCCTATTTTATACAGGCAAAGGAATAAAATGACCTTTTCTCAATATTTTTGCATTCTTTTTATAATGAGGATTTATATTTTTATTCATTTTATTCCTATCTTTTTTCAGCATCTACATTTCCCAATATATATCTCCCCTTTCCCATAAAGACAATCCTTGAAACAAAAATAAATAAATACATAAATAAATAAAAGAGAAGAAAAGTAAAACAGTTCAGTAAAATGAACCAAGTCTTAGATTATAGTTAATATCCTATATCCAAGGAAGCAATTCATGATGTTAAGAAAGTCTTTCTAAGAATTAGAGCTTTCCAAAGTGGAATGGAACATCTCAAGAGGTGGTGGGTTTCTCATTAGAGACCTTCAAAAAGCAGCTATACTACTACCTGGCAGGTATCTTTTAGTGGACATTCCTTCTGAATATGAAATGTATTAGATAACCTCATGCATTGCTTAGATGTTCATGTTTTTCTCTCTAAGTGAATAGATTTAGAAATGAATGGTTTTGTTCATCATAATATTGTTCTTATTCACTCAAACTCTGTCATGGGCTCTCTCATTTAGCCATATAAGGCAATGGAACAGAGGTAAGGAATACAATTGACTTTCCCTAGGACTGATTCCGGCCTGTCTGGTGGTTCACAGTTGGGTTTAGAACAAAATGAGATACTCACGGACTATCTGATACTTAATAACAGGACTTTTACTTAGTCATAACAGGAAAAGAATATTCAACAAAGACAGACTATTGATTGATTTGGATTTAGCTTCCCTACTTCTCTGTTGATCAGATTGTCCTATTATTAGAAGCAGCAGGGAGGAAGCCCTGATTTATCCTTGTTAGGTTTTGTAGACACCTAGGAAGTTTAAGTGAACGATTTAAGTGTTGGTTTCCTAGGCCAAGGAGTCTCAAATATGATTCCAATACCTTTTTAAGTAAAAGCTACCTTAGCCAATGTAAAATGTTGTTGTTTGCCCTTTGTTTTTCAAAAATACCAATGGCATCATGGGGTGGTGTTTTAACATGTGGAATTAAGTAAGACAGAGTTGCACAAAGTGGTTGGTCTCACTCTCTCTTCCAAAGTCATCAAAGTCCAGTGGCAAAACAAAAGTCAAAATGACAGGTGATACAGTGGATGACCTTGGTATCTTCAATGTTTGACTAAGCTCTAAACACTCCACAATGCCTGCTTCAGCCACCTTCATGGGTGTTGGAATAAATTGTTTCCATCTGTCCATTCTGTCAGGAGAAGTCTTCATATGTTTTGGGGTAGACACCCTCCCTAACTATTTAACAAGTTTGAGGCCTGTGGGTTACTCTTAACCCAGTTTAGCCTGTCTATTGAGAACATTTACCAGAGTGTGACCACTGTATATGTAACAGTTTCTTGGAGCAACAGGTGAGAGCTAAATGCTAGGTAGATACCAATGGTGGCTAAGCAGCCATGTAAAGAACTTGGCAAGCCCTCATACCAGAGTGCTAGTCCTCCTTGAACATGCCATACACCCCAACCAATACAAGATAGAGATTAGGAAAAAGCTTGGTTGTTCAGCTGTTTAGTTATGCCCAACTTTTCATGACCCTATTTTTTTTTTCTTGTCAAAGATACTGGAGTGGTTTGTAGATTCCTTATTCAGCTAATTTTACAGATGAGGACCTGAGGCAAACACTGTTAAGTAACTTACCCAAGGTCACACAGACAGTAAATGTCTATGGGCAGATTTGAACTCAGGAAGACTCATCTTCCTGACTTCAAGCCTGTCACTCTATCCACTGTGCTACCTAGCTGGCAATAGGAAAAGCATGCCTAGCCTATGTGGCAAGATTTTAGGAGCTATTGCTCCTACCAAGGTACAGTTATATCATTGTACCCAGTCTCAGAAGGATATATAATTTGCACAATGCCCAAAGCCAAGAGCACTTGACCCATCTGATCTGACACAAGATTCCTGTTGGGAGGGTCTGTTGAACTTTCGTTTTTTTTTTTTTTTTACTACACCTCCAGAAGTCATGAGTCAAGGGAAGCTGTCTCCTTTTAAACCTTGTACCCTGCAATCCATTTGTTGAAAGCTATATCCTTCAATTATTTTTTACATCCTTTCATACAGTTAAATAAAACCTTTGTTTTTATTTGATCTGACATATGTTTTAGGGTTATATCACATATCTTGAGTCTGGTGGAGAAGCTCATTTAAGGTTGGCCTATGCCAAATGCTCAAGTCCCTTCTAATAAATTCTGTGATTCTGTGAAGTACTCAAGAAATATAATATATAACTCAAGAGGAAAAAAATGGAATAACTCTCATTGCAATGTTGTCCTGAAATATATAAATACATTATTTTCAAAGTTTAGAGAAGGATCTTCCGTAAAATATATAGAAGCCCAAGTTATTTAAACTTTCTGAGCCTCTTTTTTATTCGTATATTGAAGAAATTTCTTACACTATTTACCTCACAGGTTAGTTGGAAAAACAATACTTTGTAAGATGTAAAGGGACATAGTAATGTAAATTATTTTTATAGATTTGATGATAAATGTTTAACCATCAGCTCTCAGGGTTGTGGGAATGTACATGTGACACAAGTTTAAGTTTAATTTGTATCATTAACATTTTCTCCATCACTTTCTCAAGTCTGTACTCTAGACAATCAACAAAATAGTAAATCAAGTCTTGATTTTTAGCATTTGCTAATTTCGGTGGTATAAATGCTCACAGCGAATATTTAAACATCAATTCTCATGAACCTATTTGAACCGACTCCAGCATATCCCTTTACCATTATTAATAATAAATATGCCATTAGTTTTTACATAAGTATTAATAAAAATGTATTAAGTGGTTAATATGTTCCAGGCATAATGCTGAGCACTTGGACACAAAGATAAAAAGCAATTCTAACTCTAAAGGATAGTCCCAGCCCTAAAAAAGCCTACATTCTCCTAGGGGAAGAAAACAAATCTAATAGTTTGATGGGCAAGGTGCATTCTTTTGGTCTGGGAAGTCACAAGCATAGTGAGTAAAGCCAAAGGCCAATCAATTGACATATCCTTTCCAGAAATTATATTCTTGAGCTTTCACCATTAAAGAGTGCTCCAGGACAAAGAGCTGGAGAGCCAGGTTGAATACTGAAGTAGAAAGATGAGTTATTATCGTGATGATTGTTAAATAGATTAGCACAGTAGCCACATCAGGTATTCTTCTCCTGTGTAACTGTGAATGACGACAACAATAATAGCTAGCATTATATAGTGCTGTATGGTCTGCAAAGTACTTTTTTCTGTTACCCCATTTGATCCTCATAATACTCCATGGAAATGGGGCTTATCATTTCTATTTTCATTTTACAGATGAGGAAACTGAGGCTGAGAGAGAGTGACTTTCCTACTTTCCCAGGGTCAAATATCTAATAAGTTTCTAAGACAAAATTCAAACTCAAGTTTTCCTGATTTAAATTTTAATGTTCCATGCCCTATGTGTTCTAGCTGTCTCATCAATGAACAGCAGTTTTGCCATCTGTAAAATGAGAAAATAAGAATGTTGGGCTAAATGACCTCTATGAGTCTTATTGGCCACTGCATGTCTCACTTCTTCAATCACGCTAATTGAGTCAGAGAAAGGGGTTCAAATCTCAGTATTGCTACTTCCTACACTCGTGGAACTGGACAAGTCAGTTAAATTCTGTACTAAATGAAGGGTTAAGACTAGAGATACGGGGTTGGAATAGTTCCTAAGATTTCATTGCTATATTGCACTCCTGAATGCTGAAATTTTTCCCACCAGTTCAGGTTGGTACATTCTCTAGATGTAAATTCAATGATCCTTTGATGGTGGTGGAAAATTTTAGCTAAGACATAAAGGACATTCTTTGAGAAAGTGTCATGGAGTCCTTAATTTCCACATGGATGGCAGAAATCTGGAAAAAGTAACCCAGACATAATGCTTTCATTGAAATATTGATTTTTTTTTCCTTCCTAACTTTAATATATGATAATTTTATATCCACAACAGGGAATCTCATATCAATCCTATAGTTTTATAGAAGTGTCACCAATACCAACTATCAAAGTAAATGACAATATATTGTCTAAATAATGACTTGGTACCTATACTTCAAGTTTAGTGCCTATGCACAAATCATTAATTGATAGGAGTATCAGTTTTTCCCATTGGTAAAATAAGTTTTCTAATGCTGATACAACCTAGCTGAAAATATTGATGTCGGGAAAAAATAAAGCACCATATAAATGAAAGCTATAATTATTCTTTTTGTTGATATAGAACAGAAACTTCAGCTTCACAAAAGCAGGAAAAAGAATGCTGAATCTGTAGTCAGAGGACTTGGGTTCAAATTCTGGTTCTGACACCGAATGACCTTGGATAAATGAATTGATCTCTCTGGGTCTCAGTTTTCTCAACTATAAAATAAGGAGGTTGAACTAGATGACCTCTATAGTGACTTCCATATCTAATTCTATGATGTTGTATCCTATAACTGTTGTTGTTATTCAGTTGTTTCTGTTGTGTCCAATGCTTTGTGACCTGATTTGGGGTTTCCTTGGCAAAGATATTGGAATACTTTGCCATTTCCCTATCTAGTTCATTTTTTTCCCTTTTTTCTGGTTCATTTTACAGATGAAGAAACTGAGGCATTGTTCAGTGACCTGTCAAGACTCACACAGCTAGTACGTGTCTGAGGACAGATTTAAACTCATGAACATGTCTTTCTGACTTCAGGACAGGCACTCTATCCATTGCACCACTGAGCTGGGCTATCCTACAACTGTAGAAGCTATTAGTAATTGGAAGGATTAATTCAATAAAGAAAATTATAAAATGCTAAGAAATCCTCAAAGAGACCTGGTGTCAATAGAATGTATGCTCCTCCTAGAAAACAGAAACTGTTTCATTTTTGTCTTAGCACCTAGACCAGTGCCTGACAAATAATAAATACTTGACAAATGTGCATCAAATTTGATTTTATTTTAGTAGCAACCAATGGAAACCATCAAGAAATTTATGGTGTAAATACCAACAAATAAATTTCTGCGATAACTTCTCTAGTCAGAGTACTGCACTAAGCATTAGGAATATAAAAATGTGTATGTATTCTCTACTCTCTAGGAACTTGCAATCTAGTAGAGGAAATCACATGTATATGTGATGGGGGACTGGCACATAGAGCATGTATTAGCATGCTAAACAGATTATTGCTCACTTCAGAAAGACTAGAGAATATGCTTCTGGGATAGTCATGATGACACATAATAGAAATGCTTTAGAGAGATGTTGGAGAATGCATATATATTCTGTAACTGGTTTCATTTAACTACATGGTTAAGAGAAGCCTTTAAAAAATACTTATGCATATTCAGAAGTCTTTCCAAGGCATTATCCAAGAGAATCTGAATTGGCTTAGCATGTTGATTGACTCTAAGAATGTACCAATGTGCTTTCATATATATGTGTGTGTGTGTGTGTGTGTGTGTGTGTGTGTGTACAATTCAAATATATGTGTGTATTATATATATATATATATAATATATATATATACAAACAATATAAAATGTCATATGACAAATTTTAAATTAAGTGGCACAGTAAACATTTCAAGAATCTAGAGGAGAGAATAATTCCTGCAGGTTGAGGATAGACTTATAGATATGCTAAGGTTTGAATTGGTCCTTGAAGGAAAATTGCATGTTGGATAATGCTCTATTACTCCATCATGGCACCTGCAGGAAGCAGGTAAGATTGTTAGCTAAATGAATTGGTTGTTGTTATTGTTGTCTTTGCTGTTTTGAAGTTCATCAGTGGCCATGGGATTGGCCCCTCCCTAGCAGCCAACTTCTTTCCATATGTTTCACAGAATCATTTAACACTAAAAGTGTTTGAGCTAGAATTGAAGTTAAAAGTCTAGATCAGGGGTGGGGAACCTGTAGCCTTGATGCCATATGTGGCCCTCTAGGTCCTCAAGTGAAGCACTTTGACTGAAACCAAACTTCAAACGTTCTGTGAAATGTGGATTCAAAGGGCAGCACTTGAGGACCTAGAGGGCCACAAGTGGCCTCGATGCCCACCCCAGGCTAGGTGAAACCCTCCATTTGGCAAAAGAGGAAATTGAAGTGCTAGGTGACTTGCCTGAAGTCATGAGTGAGGTGGCAAAGCTGGAAATCAAACCTAGGTCTTCTGGTTCCAAATTCAAAGCACTACACCTTACTATCCAGAAAAACCCTCCAAGCAAGTGCTGTTGGAACACAATATAAATTAAAGGAAAGGCTACTTGTTCATTCTCACTTCACTTTGTTGGAAATCTCTTGGAAGAATCACAATTCCATTCTACATAATCTCACAGCTATCCCACACGTGAAAGAAAGGAGATAACTCCTTTTAAGTTGAGTCACACTACTGAATGCTGAGAAAACATCTGAAATCAGATCAAAGGAGGCTGAATCCTCATTTGCTTGAGATCAATTTTAACCAATAGGCTTTGAATGAACTCCCTTTTAACATTCATTTCATATTCTACTCTTTGACACATAGAACCGAATCCACTGCCTGAAAGCAAAATCAACCTCACTGTCAAAATTGAGAGACATTGACAGAACTGTATGCTTATAATGCATTTATCTTGAAGATGCAATTGCATATCAATGTTAGGTTTCTCGTAAACTCAGATATTTCAAACCGGTGAATAGCATCTACTCCCTTGCAGGATCACGACAAAGAAAAGATAACAAGGGCTGAGCCAAGGTTGAAAATAAGTGGGCACAGGCATCATAAAGAAAAGTGTTATGAATTGAAGGAGCTCTTTAAGTAGATATTTTTTTTCTTCTTCTATATGTCTATGTATAAATTAATTTGCTTCAAGCCATCACAACACAGCACTCATCATTTCAGCAGAAATAAAGAGGACAGAATAAATTCTCCCATGCTGATTTCTTATCTAAAGGGAAGTTTCACATCTCTATTTGCCTTTGGATATCTCCATGTCAACATCCCTTAAACTCAAAATATTCAAAAATAAACTTGTCCATTTCTCTTGTATCAATCATTTTCTTTTGCAGCTTGGTCACCTTCCTAGTCCAGGCCTTCATTACTTCTCAGTAGGACCTTTGCAACAGTACACTAATTGACATCTCTGCCTCCAGAGTTTCCATTGTCCAATCCACCCTCCTTCCAATGTCATATTCTCTAATGGATCAAACCATGCCAATTCCTATCTCATGAAGTTCCACTGACTCCCTATTGTCTCCAGACAGGGCCATCACTAGTCTTCTTGACTTATGTCTTGCCACTGGACTCTGATGACTCTGGAGGAGAGAGTGAGGCTGATGAGTTCGCACAGTTTTGCCTCACTTAAATCCAATTCACTTGCAAGTCAAGAAAAGCACCTCTTGATGTCATTCATCCTCTTTGAGAATAAAGGACTAACAACAATTGTCTTCAGAGGAAAATATAAACCCCTGTATTTGGCATTTAAAACTCAACATAATATCATAATAAGCTACCTTTCCAGACAAAAACTGCACATTACTTCAGTACATGACTACGTACTCCAGGCAGACCTGTCTAACGTTTGAACTCCCAAGATAATCTCATCCCCTCACTTCTATCACTACACATACTGATTCAGGTTTAATACTCAATACCTTCTCATTATCCTCAGTTGTCTCTCCCCATTAATTGGAGGGCTAGAGAGCAAAGTAATAGACTCCAGCCAAAGCCTTCCTTTATTAAGTGTTTAGAACTTTACAGGTAATTCTTCATTTTCCACCAGCTGCTTTCCTTGGTATTAACCAATGGGCTTCATGAACATCATGATGTGGCATAGGATATCCCATGGTGGACCTTTCATCCCCCTCTATACCTACTTTTCAACTTTCCTTTTGTATTGTCTTCACATCACATTTAAAGTTCCTTAAGTGCAGATTTTTTTTTTTCTTTTTCTTTTTTGTAGCCCTAGTTCTTAGCACAGTGTCTGCCACTTAGGTGCTTGATAGGTTTATTCACTATTTGTAGTCCCTCAACCCTTTGTATACACTATTGCCTTTCCCTGATGTTTCTATTCACTAATGACTTTAGCTCTCACATAGAACTTTTTTGTTCAATCCTCTAATGCACAATATTGAATGGTAAATGTTTTAGAGATAGACATTATACCAATTTTACAAATGCAGAGACTCAGAGAGGGAAGGTGACTTGTCTGCAATTACGTAGCTAGGAAGTATTTGAATCAGGACTCAAGCCCAGGTCTACTGATTCTGTGGTTTGTGCTTATATTCTTATCTCTGTATAGTTACCTGTAGAGTCACAGCCTGAATAATAACCAGGGTGGGTAAGCAGGTGTACTAGTCATAGGATGCCTTCAGAGAATAACAGAATTTTAGTGTTGGAAAGGATCTCAGTGGCCATATAGGCTGACCCATCCGGAAAAGGAATACCTACTATAACACATCAAACATGAAATAATTTCATTTCTACTTGAAGAACTACAAGAAAAGGGAACCTGCCACCATTACAGGCAGTCCATTTTTGGACATCTCTAATCATTAGGAAGTTTTTCTCTGTATCAAATCTAAATACCTGGAAGTACTTACATGGACTGATGCAAAGTGAAGTGAGCAGAACCAGGAGAAGAACATTGTACACAGCAACAGCAATATTGTCCAATGAAGAACTGTGAATGACTTAGCTATTCTCAGCAATTCAATGTTTCAAGATAATCCTCATGGATTAATGATGAAACATACCATTCGCCTCCAGAGAAAGAACTGATATTGTTTGAATACAGAATGAAGCATTCTATTTTTCACTTTCTTTCATTCTTTTTCTTTTATTTAAGTCCTCTTGCACAAAATGACCAGTATGGAAATGTTTTACATAATTGCACATGTATAACCTATATCTGATTGCTTACTGTCTCAGGGAGGGGAGAGGGGAAGGAGGAAAGGAGTGGGAGAATTTGGAACTCAAAATTTTAAAAAAAATGTTAAATTATTTTAACATGTAATTAGAGAAAAATAAAATACATATTAAGGAAGAAAAAAACCCTAAAAGTACCTTTGTACTTTGTGCTCATTGTTCCTAATTCTGCCTTCTGATACCCAAGAGAACAAGTCTAATCCTGCTTCCATTTGATAGCCCTTAAAATATTTGAAGAGAGCTATCATCCTCCCCCTCCAGCCCTAGTCTCCTCTCTCCAGGTTAAACATGACTAGTTCTTTCAACTGATTAATCCTCTTAAACTATATTCAGTCACTATCCAGCCACTATCTACCTGTATGACCCGTCAGGCAAGTCATTTAAATTCTTTCCACTGTAAAAAAAAAAAAAAAAGGAGACTAATTGTCTTAGAACATCACTACATTCCATTTCTGTGACTATTCAGGCATTTCCAGTGAAGAGGGTGCCTAATAACCTATATATGATCTATGGGAGGTCACCCTTAAAACTTGACCTAGGAAAGGCATTTCACCATCCATTACATACCCCCTCCCTTCTATGAAATAATAATAATAACAATATAGTAGTTCAGGTAGTACACTTTCTATACCACAGCTAAATGTGGCCTTAATACATTCATAATTTTAAGTAATCAAAGTCTTGCTTCCTATTCTTTTTCTCCCAATCCATAGACTTTCCTAGAATGTCAAGATCTTTATTTGTTTTCAGGTTGGAATGTAGGGAAGGTAGAGGAATGAAGACCCGAGAAGGGAGGTGCAAAAGTCAACAAAGAAATGAGTGAGCTTCCCAGTGCACCAGATCTATGTGACTACTAACCAAAGAAAGATTTAATAATCCCAGTGTGTTTTACAGACCAATGTCTTGGTAATATTAAACTACATGGTGACAGCCAAGGTGCTTTTTACATTCTAATTTACCCATTCTCTAAGAACTCAGTCGAGTCTTGTGCATCTCTCTTAACTTTGCAGCAACATATATAATTCACACACTGATGAGTCGTGCACGTTTTTCCATGCTTAGTTACCACATCAAGTCAAAATTTATCTGCCATGATATTATCTATGTCATGTTACACATGGAACAGTATTCTTATAACACTCAATAAATGGCCTCACACGGGTACTATAAACATTTGTTACTTTTGCCAAACTGAGGAAGAACAGTCTTTCAATCATAAATCTTATAATCCTAGGGTAGTCCAAGGATGAACTAGTGCTGGATGTAGGAGGTGGGAGAGGGGGGTGTGAAGAGGTGAGAATCAATGAATTTAACAGTTCTGTTTGTCCAGGAGGGCCGTATAGCCCCATGCCAATTTGAGCTATAAGGTGAGAAACCAGAACGTATAACTAGCAGCACAGTGACATTAAAAAGACTAACTAGTGGGCTCTGTTTGGGCTTTTTCTCAGAATGACAAGGAATGGTAATAATATTAAGTGGCCCGATCTAGAGACAACACTGACTTTTGAAGGTAATTATTGATGGAATTTTCTTTTTTGACCATTCCATATTTTTTGTAGATTACCCAGTTGCTACTATAATGGCCTCCCTCTTTAAATCCTAGCCATTAACACAGTATCTGTCATATAGTAGGTGCTTAATAAATGCTAGCTGACTGAATAAATACCTTGTATTTGTTTTTATATATATGCATATATATATATATACATATACATGTGTGGGTGTGTGTGTGCATACATGTGTGTATATATACATATATATGCGTGTATAGATAAATAGGTAGGTAGATAGATTCTTGCTGCTCAGTTGTTTCAGTTATGTTTGAATCTTTGTGGGGTTTTTCTTGGCAAAAATTCTGGAGAGGTTTGCATTTTCTTCTCCAGTTCATTTTGTAGATGAGGAAACTGAGGGAAACAGGGTTAAGTGACTTGCCCAGGGTCTCACAGTTTTCACAACCAACCATTATGGCAGGATAATATGAGTAACCTTATATTTCTTCTAGTAATGAGGATGGTCTTTCCAATACTCAGGGAAGAAGTCTCAATTATATGAGATGGGTCACATAACTACTAGAGAATCCCATCAATGAGATAGAGTCAACTACGTATGTCTAGGGACTCTGAGGTTTAAAAATCATAACTTTGTCAGAGTGCTTTCTATCCCAAAGAGACTTCTCTAAATTCTTCAAACACTGAAGGAGATCCCACCATGTGCCAGGCTATGGGCTAGGTACTAGGAATTCAATGATCAAAAAATCAATAGTTCTAACCTTTAAATAACATTTTTGAGGGTTTTATAATTTTAATCAAGACTCTCCCAGAACCCTCCATCATTGTATCTAGCCTATTGCTTCTAATTACCTTGAACTTGCTGTCTTAATAAACCAAAGTCTGCACTAATTTATGCCTATTCCCATTCTTGCAATTTTAGTAAAATGTAAACTCCTTAAGAGCAGATTTTATTTTTTCATTTTTGGCTTTGCTTCTCCCTTAGTACAGTGGCTGACACTTGGCATAAGGATCAGTATTTTTTATTTCATTGGCACAGAGAACTCTCATGAGAGGAAACTATTCTATTAATATAGATAATCATCCTCTCTCAAACTTGAGTCTTTGAAAATTACCCAGAGCATTGAGAGATCAAGATTAAATGACTATCCAAGGGTCACTCGGCCGGTATGTGTCAGAGATGGGACTTGAACCCAGGTATTTTTGGTTCTGAGGTCAATTCTCTATCTATTCTTTTACTCTGCCATCTGCATCCCATGCTTAATAATTGTAAATTGAATTAAGTTGAATTGAACTCAAATACCAAACTGCTTACTGGAACTCCGTAGACTAATTTCAATGAAGCCCTACTCTCATAGCCTGAGGTTGACTTCTAATTTATATATTACTTAAGAATGGATAAATTCTATCATTGTTTTTTTTCTCAAAATCAATTAAGCATATTTCCTTTCTGTTCAGCATATTGTCTTTTTAATTTTCCTGACTGTGATACCTCCTATGCATTATGCCATATAATGTAACTCATCTGACCAAATGCCATTTTTCTCCTGAGGGCAGCACTAGTGAATCAGGTGAAAACAATGATAATCAAGCTCCATCAGAACCAGATCCTCCTTGCCTCCACCTACTCAGTGAACTTTATGCTTCAGCAAGGCTAGTCTCTCCACTACCCACCCTTCTTGTTCATATCTTCCTCCCAGTCTTTGGCATATAGCAAGCACTATATCAATATTAATTATTCTTTCCTCTTCCTCCTTCTCCTCTTTCTCCTTCTCTTCTTCCTCCTCCTCTTTGTACTACTATTACCAATACAAATAATACCACTCCTACTTCTACTACCTCAGATTATATTATTTACCTTTCCTGGAATGACCTCTTTCCAACCTTCATACTTTGTTTCAAGGCCTACCTTAAGCCACTTCTCATTTGTGAAGCTTTCTCCAGTTCTTTTGGCTTAATATTTACCCTCTTTAACTCTTCTTTCACTCATTTCCTTTAATGTATGCACCTATTCAAGTCAATGTTTATGTCATATTGGGCAAAAGGAACAAAGGGTGTGCACCTTTCAAACAGTCAGGTTGTGTCTTGCTGTTTATGATGGCAGCATTCCCAAATAAAGGAATTACACAATGATTTGGGACCAACAGTGCCTATAAGTCTCCTATTTATAAGCCAGGGCAGAACAGCAGAAGAAAATAAAAGAAAAGTGGTTAATAAACCACTGTCTTGAAACCAGATGGTTACAGATATGGTTTGTGTTGGAAGGATGAGCCATTTGAGAGTGCCAAGTATACTAAGGAGCAGAAAGTTGATAATGAGGTATTTAGCACCTATATTCTACCTAGCAGGTGAAAATAGGAGGAAACAGATGGACTGGCCAAAATCAGTGCATGAGAAAGCCAAAAATACATTGTTTAGCTGATATGTATCTATAGCTATATAAATATGTATAGTGGTATAAAGTTGAACATGTGTACATACATATGCACATGTATATATGCACACAACATGAATACACACATATATATGTATATTCATACATACACACAAAAAAGTTTAGCAACTCTTATACAAGAGAATATAAGAAATAGGCATCATGAGTTACATAAATTACCAACAAATAAATATTTACACAGCTAATTTTCCTATTAGTACCAGAATACAGGTTCCCTATTGCTAAACATTCTTTATAACCTTGCTGTAGAAGAAGATGAGTCATTGATGTGTATATAACTCAACTCCAGAAACAGAATGCCACAAAAATGAATTATGATGTTATTTTTCTTTTTCCGTTGCTGCTTCTGACTCAGTTAAGTGTTACTATTTGAGGTAGTCTAGGAAGGAGGTCATTTGTGCTGGGCATAAAGTCAGGAAAACCTAAGTTCAAATCCAGCCTCAAATATTTACTAGCTTTGTGAACATAGGCAAGTCATTTAACTTCTATTGATCTCAGTTTGCTCATTTGTAAAATGAGTATTTTGGTGAGGAAAAAGGACTGATCCTTAACACAAAAGTGTTGTGTTGAGTATCAAATGAGATAATATTTGTAAAGTGCTTAGTACAATACTTGGCACATAGTAAGCACTTAAAAATTCATGTTTCCTCCCTTCCTCTCCAAGATGAGTCCCTTGAATTATAGCAGAAGTTGATCTCTTAATGTTGCAGACATGTGATCTCTGCTTTATTCATAGAAGTATCTTTTCCTAATAAGCTCAACTTGATCATGCTTCTAGTTCTGTTGTGCAATCTATAACTAGAAAATATTTGTGGTGGTATGACTTTCCAACAAGAAGGCAGAATCCACCTCACCCATGAAAACCTACACACGAAAGACTAAGAATACAATATGACTCAATAATATACTTTTATGATTTAATATTTTAATTTTCACCAATTACATGTAAAAACAATTTTTAACACTTTTTTATATTTTGAGTTCCAAATTCTCTCCCTCCTTGACCTCCCCTCCTTTCACCCCTCAGTGAGAAGGCAAGCAATTTGATAGAGGTTATGTGTATAGTCACGCAAAACGTATTTCCATGTTAGTTATGTTGTGAAAGAAAACAGACCAAAAAAAGAAAAACCAAAACAAGAAAAAAACAAAGTTAAAAAAAACCAGTATGCTTTGATTCGTAGTCAGACTCCATCCATTCTTTCTATGGAGATGGATAGCATTTTACATCATAAGTTCTTTGGAATTATCTTGTATCATTACATTTCTGAGAATAGCTAAGTCATTCACAGTTGATAATACAATACTGCTCATACTGTGTACAACATTCTCCTGTTTCGCTCATTTCACTTTGCATCAATTCATGTAAGTCTTTTCAGGTTTTTCTGAGAGTATCCTGCTCATCATTTCTTACAGTACAGTATTCCATCACAATCATATAGAACAACTTGTTCAGCCATTCCCCAATTGATGGACAACCCCTCAGTTTCTAATTCTTGGCCGTCACTGAAAGAGTTGCCATAAAATTTTATATGTATTGATCCTTTTCCTTTTTTAAATCTTTGGGATACAGACCTAGTACTAGTATTGCTAGATCAAAGAGTTTTATAGTCCTTTGAGCATAGTTCCAAAGTAGCCTACAGAATGGTTAAGTCAGTATATTATTTCACTAACAGTACATTAGTGTCTCAATTTTCACACATCCACTCTAACATTTGTAATTTTCCTTTTCTATCACATTAGCAAATTTAAAAGGTATGGGGTAGTAGCTCAGAGTTGTTTTAATTTGCATTTCTCTAATAAATAGTGATTCAGAACATTTTTTTTCATATGATTATAGATAGTTTTGATTACATTGCCTAAAAACTGACTGTTCGTAACCTTGGACCATTTATCAATTGAGGAATGAATTTTTTAATAATATACTTTTAAAATGAGTAAGAAGTAACAAGGCACCATAGAAAGAATCTAGTGTCAGAATACATGGATTCAAATCCTATCTCCAGCAATTACTATCTCGTGACCTTGGGCAGGATACTTATCCTTCTTGGTTCTCAGCTTCCTCATCTGTAAAATGGGAAAGTTGGATTAGATTCCTTCTGAGATTTCTTCATGGTCATAGATCTATAATTCTATGATCTAAAATAAGGGATATTTCTTTTTTTATTAATTTCTTTTGATTTATCAACAATCACTTCCACATGCTTTAGAGTTTAAAATTTTTCTCCCCCTTCCTCCCCACCACCCTCCCCAAAATGGCACACAATCTGATATAGGCTATACATATACATTCCTATTAAACTTATTTTAACATTAGTCATGTTATAAGTAAGAATTAGAACCAATAGAAGGAACCACCAGAAAAAGGAAACAAAACTCAACAGAAGAGAAAAAAAAAAGCAAATAGTATGCTTCGATCTGCATTCAAATTCCATAGTTCTTTCTTTGGATGTGGATAGCATTTCCCATCATGAGGCCTTTGGAGATGTCTTAGATCCTTGTATTGCTGGGAAGAGTTAAGTTTATCAATATTAGTCATCACACAACGTGGCTGTTATTGTGTATAACATTCTCTTGGTTCTGCTTACTTCATTCAGCATCTGACCATACAAGTCTTTCCATGTTTTTGTGAAGTCAGCCTGTTCATCATTTCTTATAGCACAATAGTATTCCATTCCATTCATATACCATAACTTGCTCAACCATTCCCTAATTGATGGGCATCCTCTCAATTTCCAATTCTTTGCCACCACAAAAAGAGCTGCTATGCATATTTTTGTACATGTGGGTCTTTTTCCCATTTGTATGATCTCTTTGGGATATAGTCCTAGAAGTGTTATTGCTGGGTCAAAGGGTACGCACTTTTTTGTAGCCCTTTGGGCATAGTTCCAAATTGCTCTCCAAAATGGTTCGATCATTTCATAACTCCACCAACAATGCATTAGTGATCCAACTTTCCCACATCTTCTCCAACATTTATCATTTTTTTTTTTGTCATGTTGGCCAATCTGATAGTTGTGATGTGGTAGCTCAGAGTTGTTTTGATTTGCATTTCTCTAATCAATAGTGATTTAGAGCATTTTTTCATATGACTATAAATGACTTTAATTTCTTCATCTGAGAACTGCCTGTTCATATCCTTTGACCATTTGTCAATTGGGGAAGGACTTGTATTCTTAGAAATTTCACTTAATTCTCTATATATTTTAGAAATGAGGCCCTTATCAGAGAAACTGGTTATAAAAATTCTTTCCCAATTTTCTAACTTCCTTCTAATCTTAGTTTCATTGGCTTTGTTTTTGCAAAAACTCTTCAATTTAATGTAATCAAAGTTGTCCATTTTGCTTCTCATAATGTTCTCTATCTCCTGTTTGGTCATGAATTCTTCTGTTCTCCATAAATCTGATAGGTAAACTACTCCTTGTTCTTCCAGTTTGCTTATAGTATCAGTCTTTATATCTAAATCATGAACCCATTTAAAAATAAGGAATATTTCAATTTGAATATTTTAACATAATCCAGAGGTGGGGAATTTGTGACCTCTAGGCCATATGTGGCTTCTAGGTCCTTAAATACAGCCCTTTAACTGAATCCAGACTTCACAGAACAGATCCCCTTAAGAAAAGGATTTGTTCTGTAAAACTTGGACTCAGTCAAAGGGCTGCACTTAAGGACCTAGAAGGCCACATGTAGCCTGGAGGCTCAGGTTCCCAAACCCCTGAAATTGTCTATTCTCCAATCTGTCATTCCCTATCATGGTAGGAACGGTAATTCAGTAAACATCTAGAATCAATGATACCACACTCTGTTTCCATCCTTGTCCAAATATCATATCCATTGGTTAACCTCACTGAGTCTTTAGCCACATGATCTGCCCATTCCATGACATCATAGAATATAATATGCTACTCGGGTAGACCATTTATCTTCTGATATCTTTGATACATGACCTTTGAAGTGCTGATTTGCATATGCAGGTAGACTGCTTTCAATACATCACCTTCCTCTGACTCTCTGTGGAATTTCTTATGACTGAAGGATTGGAAGGGAACTCAGAGATCTTCTCTTCCACCAATACCCTCCAAAAGAATGTTCTACAACATTTTAAGTGTGTGATTATTCAAAATCCCCTTAAACATGCCAGTGCCTGAGAAATTACTATCCTGGAAGAAGCTCATCCCAGTTTAGGGTACCTCTAATTAATATAATTTTCCACTTCATGTTGAGTTAAAATTGAACTCTTTGTAATTCTTCACCTTGTATCTTCTTTTCTTTAAATTGTGCTTAGTTTTGCCTTCTGCAGATGAACAAAACAAATCTGATCCCTCATCCACATAATATCACTTTAAATACTTGAAAAAGATACATATCCAAACTAAATTTACTGTTTTTGTAAAACATCACTAGTTCCTCCAATCAATTCTCTTATAAGTCCTTTCACCTTCTTAGTCACTTTCACCTATATTCCTTCTGGTGTGTCAATGTCCCTGGAAATCAGAAGTGAAAAAAATAGGAAACAAAATGATCATTTTTTCCCTTGATGATAGCTATAAAAAGCTATCAAAGCATAAAACTTAACTATGATTTCCAAATACACTGAATAAAATAAAGATTTTTGTGTAAACAAAACCAATACAGCTAAAATTAGAATAGAAGTGGCCAAATGAGAGGGAAAAAATCTTTGGTGCATTTCTCTAAAAGTCATTTCAGATATATGTATATGTATGTACATAAACATAGACATACACACAATGTGCATGTATATGTATGCATATATATATATACATATACATGGAACTGATTCAAATTTATAAAAATAAAATTCACTCTACAACTTGTACATTGTTAAAGGCAATTTATAAAAGAAAAATTCAAGTTATCAATAATACAAAAAATGTTCAAAGTCACTAATAATTAGGGAAATGCAAAGTAAAACTACTCTCAAATTCATAGTCACATCAATTTGATTGGTAAAGTTGAAAATAAAGGAAAATTATAAGTTCTGGAGGGAATGTGGGAAAATAGATACATTAATACACCATTAGTGGAACTGTGAACTAGTCCAGTCATTTTGTAAAGCGATTTGGAACTATGTCCAAAGAGTTATCAAACTGTCTATACATTTTGACCTAGTGATAATCACTACTAGGCCTATATATCAAAGAGTTTTTTTAAGAGGAAAAGGATGTTGTGGTTTGTCCTTCATTCTCAAAAAGGATCATGACATCAGGGAGATAACAACATGAGTGGGGGAGGGCTGTACAAAGTCACCAGCCTCACTTTCTCCTCCAGGCCCATCTGAGTCCAGTGGGCAGATATCCATTGGGACTACTGGAAATGGCCCAGGATGCAGTGGCCCTTTTAAGCTAAGGTCTTTTCAGGTTCTCACTTTGAGTGAGGCAACGCCTATTCAGTGAATAGTCCTCTTTCAGAAGTGAGTCAAGGGATGGCCACTTTAACTGAAAAAAAAATCAAACTGGGAGGGGAAGACCCTCAGGGTGGCTGGCCAAAAAAGAATCACTTACTATTTATATTCACTGTGATCCTGGAGGTCCTAAAATATGAGGAGAGAAGAGGGGAGGGGAAGGAACGGGAGGGGAGGGGGGAGAAGAGGATGAGGTGAGTTGACCAGCTGGAACTGGGCAGCTGGGTCCGCACTCAGGCAACTCAGGCTACTCATCAGTTGCGGTTTGTCCTTCACATCCAAAGAGGACCATGACATCAGGGAGATGATGATATAACTTACAATTGACTTTGATTTGAGTGAGGGAGGGCCTGTATATCAAAAAGATTTTTTTAAAGAGGAAAAGAACCTATCTTTAGAAAAAAATATTTACAGCAGTACTTTTGCAGTGGCAAAGAACTGGAAACTAAGGAGATGCCTATCATTTGCAAAATGGTTGAGGGTATTGTATATGAATGTACTGTAAGTTTCAGAAAAAAAACCTGTTAAGACTTGTATGAACGGTGCAGAATATACTGAGAAGAGCCAGAAAAACAAATTATAGAATAACAATGCAGTAAATAAAAATAACTTTGAAATACTTATGAATTTTGATCAATATGTTGGCTATCCCCCATTCCCAAAGGATTCATATCTAAATACGCTAGCCACCTCCTGACAGAGAAGTGATGGACTAATAATACAGAATGAAATATTTTGGGTTTTTGGACAAGTCCAATGTGGAAATTTGTTTTGCTTGACTGTACATATTTATGATAATGGTTTTATTTATCTTTTTTTATCAATGCTGGTGGGGTGGGGTGGGAAGTAGGAGGGAGAGAAGGCATATTTTCATTGGTTAAAAGAAATAAATTTTAGTAAAAAAATTTTGAAGATAATAATCCAGATGTGTTCTGACCAGGATTACTAGAGTGGGCTATAAACTACCTTGTTTTGAATTCTAAACATCTATTTTAACACAAGTGGCAAAAACAACCACTCTTCTGACCTTGTTCTGTAGGAAAAAATCTAGTGCTGGAGTAATTAGTACACTTACCCTGGCAGTTATGCACTCCAATCAACTGAGTAGAAGTTGCAAAATCCACATAATTCATATAGAGTGGATATCCCTATGTCTTTCAGTTCTGCCTCTCAGGGTGGTGATATAAATATCATTAATATAATATTAATGTAGATTTTAACCAAACAGAATCAGTACTGTGACTCCTCTCTACTGATCAAATCCCACCTTTCCCTGAATTCATTATATTTCAATAAGTGCTAGTCTCATGACCTTGGCATAATGGAGTCACCTCCCACAAGGGGGGAAATATTCAACTAAATTGAGTGTTTTATTCTTGGCATGAGAACAATAAGAACTATAAATAATACCTAATAAAATATGTACGATTCAACTGTAGTATGAGGATCACTCATGATATTAAACTGATTAATCCATTATTAATTTCAGTATAATCCAGAATGAGAGGCCACACTAGAAAATTGGGAGTTACATTATCTGTAATTACATCTGAAACTTGTAGTTAAGAGTACACATGACATTCTAAGCTCTCTACATATTCAAGTAAAAGACAGTTGTTATCTTTGGAAACCTATAGTCTAATAGATCTTAGAGAGAGCATTTGCCAAAATCATTCATTTTAGGGGAAGAAATGTATATGTATAATGCATACATGTGTATATGTGTATATGTATATATGTACATTTATATATTAGATTTTCCATATTTCTCTCATGTATATCATAAATTCTGGGATAGTTAGATGTTATTTATTAGTTACAACATAATAGTCCTGAATCCTAAACTGTGATTTTAATTGCAAAACCGGTTAAGGTAGAGCTAGAAGACAACTAAATTTTTAATTTGGCTGTGTAATATAATACCAATTAGTAATAGTTGAGAACTATTTATCACATAAAACTGGTGATCATGGCATATAAAATGACAACTAAAAAGTCCAATTAACTTTGATGTAAGTATATACCTGTACACTCACTAATTTGCTATTAGTCTTCATAATTTGATCCAGTAGAACAAAAGTTCTTAAACTTTCTCATGTTAAGGATACCTTTGGTCTGGTAAAGACTTCGGATCCATTCTCAGAATAATATTTTTCAATATATAAAATATATATGGTTACAGTGGAAACCAAAGGTTAATGAAAATAAATATATAATTTTTTCCCATTAAAGTTCATAGATCTTCCCAGGTTAAGCACCTCTCCTAGAGGAGGATCATCTTCATTTACAACACAGTTTTTTGCTTACAACCATAATACAACAACAAGGTAAGAAACTTCCCTATGCATTCTGTGAAAGTCCTACAGTGCCCCAAACTTCAGCTACTACAAACTGCCAGTTTTTCATGCCAATAGTCATTCCCAGTACTTTCAATCAATTTGATTAAATATGTTGATCAGACATCCCCTTCTTTACTTCATAAAAATGTTTGGAAAGGGAAGTTTTTCACCTTTACCAAGAAATAATTTGACACTTTTAAATCTTTCATTACCTCCTCTGAACATCTCAAGGAATGACAGCACACCAAAACTGGTTAAGTAATTTGAGTATTGAGTCTAATTTTTAGCTTTACAATCAAGATTTTATGGAAATACATTGGTGGTGGTCAGAGAAACTAAAGAGCTAGAAAGTATATAGCATAGCATTTGGATATTGCCTTCATTTTTGGAGTATATATCCCTCCCCCCTCTTTAGTACTTATCCATTTGTGATTAGTAATGATGCAGCCAGAGAGAGTCATTCAATTCCAGTTAGTGGTAAAAGTTTTTTTAAATTATATGCCTTTTCTGCTGACAGTGGGCTTTTGAAGAACATGCTTCCATTGGGCTAGAGTGAGGGCAAAATTCAGTGTTAATACACTAGTGTTACAAACTCATTATGGTCTTAGCTTCCTTCACTTGGTGTGTCATTGCTAAGTGACTCAGAAATGCCACTAATGGAGTAGTCAACTTATCCAACAATTACTATAATAGCAGCTACTAGTTTGGAGACTTTCAACAGACTTTTTTGGAAGGAAAGGCCTTTTTAGTTATTAAGTGATGCCACATTCTTTCTAAATAGAGAGGCATTTTAGTCCTACTCCCTTTCCAGTCATATCCCATTTAAAGAAAGAATGCCATTCTCGAGCTCAGAATATATTGAAACCATTACCAAACTCCCCAGATTTAAATAGGCTGATTAACTTGTTAGGAAACATTTCCATAAAATGCTTCCTTAAATAACAATTACACCTAGAAAAGTCACATTGAAGATCTGGGAACTATTAAAAGATGTCTAAGATGAGGCACAAAAAGATTATATAGACAGCTTTTTAAAAAGTTCTCTTCATACTCCTTATTCTGAAAGAAATAGTTATCCTTAAAATTTTATTTGCAGTCAGTTACTTGCATCCACAAGCTCTCTCTCTCTCTCTCTCTCTCTCTCTCTCTCTCTCTCTCTCTCTCACAGACAGACAGACACACACACACACACACACACACACACACACACTCCACAAATGGAGCATATGGTTCACTGATTGGAATAGCACTTTGTTCAAGACTGAGAGCATCACCTTCATTATACTCAAATTGTAGGGCAGCTTAAAAAATTAAACTGTGAAAATCACATTCCTTCAAATGGAATTATGTCATGAAAATAAACAAGAAAATGTATGTTTAGGCATATATATATGTATATATAGTGCAACATGTTTTCCCTTGTTTTTAAGGCTAAATTATTTTGCCCAGAAATATCCTGTTCTCTCCATCATATTCCTAGGATATAGAGATATAGAATTGTCAGTACACCTCAGTTTTCTAAAAATCTGAAAGAAACATTGTAAATGAAAGCATTTCTTGCTTTTCATGCCCCTCCATTGTCTCTCCCACATTTCCTATAACCTCAGAGATAGTGGAGAAGTTTCTAGGAGTGGGTTTGGTACCTCAGTAACTACCAAAATATTTTAGGTCTTGTTGTATTAGAATAAGCGTAAATAGCAGTTATTCTCTGTCCTGGGCAGAAACTCTGATGATCTTCCCCTCTCAGATTGGAACATAAAATATTTATTTTATTTATAAAGTATTTATTTTCATCAATGAACAAACAAGTATTTATTTGAGGATGCAAAAAGAGGCAAAGACAGTGCCTTCCTTCCAGGTACTTACAAACCAATAGGGGAAATATCATGCAAACATGTATACAAAACAAACTATATACAGGATAAATGGGAAATAATTAACAGAGCAAAGGTAATGGGATTAAGAGGAATTGGAGAAAATTTCCTCAAAAGTGAAATTTTAGGAGAAACCTTAGGGAGGTCAGAAACAGAGCATAGGAGAAACATGGAAGAATAAGCTATAGATTCACTTTATTTTTTTTAAAGGTGCCCATTTAAAGGTGTCAGCAAATAGCCTTAGAACTAGTTTTGGTCATCTTTGAGGTGGAAAACTGGCATAGCTGTAGTGAAGGAAGGGATGTGGGATTTGTTTTGGGTATTGAAAAATTAGTGAATAGGTAGATGGAATGAGAAATTGTACCAGGAGTATAAATTTAAGAGAACTTCATGCCCAGCAAGTAGCCAGGAGAAATCCCAGTGGTTTCAAGTCTCACCTTTGGGACATACTGAATTTGTGACCTCAGGCAAGATAACTAGCCTCTCAGTATCTCAGGAAATTGTAAGGTACTGATCCCTGCCATTTACTATGAGCTCCTTTCACCAACACATGAGATTTTTACCACCACCACTCACTCCCAAAGAAGAACAGTGTTGGAAGGGCATTAATTAGTTTTAATTTTATGCCATTTACCTTCATTGGGCATTTTCCAAAGTCTTCCTAGGCAATTGAGGAAGAGAATACTAGTTGGAAGGTATGAGGGTGGCCATGGAGTAATGTAGAACATGGGACTTTCTTGATTGTGAATAACACATTTCTAAAATATACAGAAGATTCTGAGAATGTGCAAAGCCATCACCTAACAATGGCTATGGAGCTTGCAGCTAACAGAACTGATCATTTCATGAAGACATTTATAATGCAATGATTCTAGTCCTACTTAAAACAGTGCAGTGACAAATGTTTTAAGCAATGATGGTATACATCATATGATGAAGCTTAGAGCCAGAACTCTACACACACACATTTTTCATGGAAAAATATAAATTCAGTCTCCCACATACCTTCACCAAATCCAAATTTACCTCTGATGTTCTCTACTTGTGTTTGTTATCAGCTAATCTCATATTCTACTTGAATTGTGGAGTTTGAATGGTGGTTTCTTCTTCATTGTCCCCTCTTGCTTTTTGTTTCAGGGTTAAGATCCCCAAAGATGATTATTTGTAATACCAGTTGTCAGCCCAACAGGGAAAGGTGGGGCCACAGTAGGATGGAACAGATGTTATGGCAGGGAATTATTCAGTATTTCTGCTTGGTTTGATTCAGCCATTGTATTTCAACCTTGAGGAACAGTGCTGGTGTTGTACCTTTCATCTTGAGCCAAGCTTTCATGATTCTGTGGAATGTGTAATTTTTCAAAATAACAAAGAGACCTGGCCATGACCCTAGTGCATCTAAACTATGGGGCTGTCTTACACTGAGAATTTCTCTAGTGTTTTCACCCTTTTAGATTAAATTTCAGGAAAGACTAGCATCTTCTTATAACCACCTCATCCTTCCACTAACCATCCCATTTCAGTTTTATGTGTCCACTTTGATGGAGTAGATCAGGGTTTTGATCATAAAGACAACAAAGGGCATTGCTTTAAATAATCAATTTTCAAGGTAAGAGAAAACTACATATTTGATAGTATATTCTAAGAAAGTACCTCTATTTTTAAGCATACTATTAGGGGTTACTAATATATCCAGTCCATCAGGGAACCTAATAGCCCTAGAATTAATTTAAATTTAAGTCTGACCTTGAAAGACTATATTTCTTTCACTTAAATGGTGAATATTTCTATTTTTAACATAGAATTCCATCCCTCTTCTCCCCATTGAACCTCTAGATTCCTGGTAAATATATATGTATATTTAAAGTGCAATAAACTTCAAATAATTTCCCCCCAAGCCCCAACCTTTATTTTCATTTCATTTCCAGAGATGCCTGTGTACTTGTAGGTTTTGGCTTTGTCAAAACCTGACATATTTCAATTTGGTGAGAAAGATTTCTCCTCATAGCATTTCCAAGAAGAAACAGGAAGGACTGAAAATCTCACAAGAATATTTACATTTGCAAAATTCCTAGCCTATTTTTACAGAGTCTCAAGGGATTTAAATAATGTGAATGAAGTTATTTTTTATTAGGTGTTCGTCCAAATTTTACATGAAATCCAATTGGAGTTCAACTCTTACTGATTCAGATCTTGCTCTCCATTCAGTTAATTAAACATTCTTTGCTAAAGTTACAGAGAACTATATAAACAGACACATTGTATCCATCACACCTAAGTAAAATATGAGTGCTAGTCACTTTGACAACCTGCTAAATAAACCAGCAACAGAGTTCATCATTTAGTTTTTCACCTTTATAAGTTTAAACTTCACACAGTGAATCTCATCTTGGTAATTCAGACTTTTCTTGACCTTCAGGGAAAAATGAACTTTTGATATTGTTCCACCATATGCAAATTAATTTTGCTTATCAAATAATGGTCAAGATTTTGAAAAATGCACTTGACTAAGTCAGAAGAATGAAAAACAAATAAGCAAATTTAACCAGGATGATAATTTCATTCATTTGAGAAACATTTATTAACTTCCTACTATTTATAAGTCACTGTGCTAGACATTTAAGGTAAGACAAAAAAATTAATAGTCCTTGCCTTCAACAAACTTACATTCTATGAGGATTGGGGTGGGTTGGTAGTGGTGGTAGGCAAGACAGGGAACACAATTAGAATATGCTCTTGTTCAGTTTCAATCATGTCTGACTCTTCATGACCCTATTGGGGGTTGAATCAGAAAAGATTGTGGAGTGTTTTGCCATTTTCTTCTCCAGTTCATTTTAAGATGAGGAACTGAGGCAAATAGGGTTAAGTGACTTGCCCAGGATCACACAGTTAGCCAGTGTCTGAAGCTGGATTTGAGCTCAGGAGGATGAAGTTTCCTGATTCCAAGCCTAGAGCTCTATCTACCGTTACCTCTAGCTTCCCAATTACAATATAACCACAAGTAAAATTTGAAGAATAAACAGATCACCATAAAAATACCGATTTGGGAATAAAGAATAGGAAGTTGGTGACCAAAGGAAAAATTAGCAATACTCATTGAACTTCTTTAATAGAGATAAAAGAATGGGACTTTTTTTCATATTACCTCATGTTTCCCCATTTCAATATATCCTCCATTCAGCCACTAAAGCGATTTTCCTCAAGCACAGGTCTGATCATGTCATCTACCCTCATCACTAATTTCAGTGGCTCTCTTTCACCTCCAGGATGAAAAATAAAATCCTGTTTGGCATTCAAAGCCCTGCATAACCCAGGCTCCTCCTATCTTTTTGGTCTTTTTAAACCTTATTTCAGAACATGTACTCTTCAATTCCATGGCATGGTCTCCTGACTGTTTCATGAACAGTATACTCTACTGCCATAATTTTCTCTAGCTATCTCCCATTCATGGAATGTTCTCTCTCCTCATCTCCACATACTGGTTTTCCTGGATTCCTTTATGTCCCAAACAAAATCCCATTGAGGCCTGCAATCCTCCTGAGTGCTGTGGAAACCAGATCAAAATGTAATTGGGAAATATTTCACAAACAAATAAAAATACAGTAGAATGTAGAGGCAGCTAGGTGGCTCAGTGGATAAAGTGCTGGGTCTAAATTCAGGAAGATTTAAGTTTAAATCTGGCCTCAGATACCCACTAGCTGTGTGATCCTGGACAAAATTACTTTGTTTGCCTAATCCACTGATGGAGGAAATGATAAACCACTTCAGTACCTTTGCCAAGAAAACTCCATACTGGGTCACAAAGAATAGTACCCTACTCAACAACAACAACAACAGAATATAGATAGATTATATATGTTTTCCTAAGTCTATGTGTCATGGACAGGGATCCCTATTATGATTTAGTGGCTCCCTATAAATATTTGAGTTTGATACCACTATTCTACAAGAAGCCTTTCCCAACTCCTCTTAAATCTAGTGTCTTATCTCTCTTATTTGTTTTATATTAATCCTGTATATAGCTTGTTTGTTCATATTTTACTTAACTTGTTGTTTTCCTCATTAGATTGTGAGCTCTTTGAGGTCAGGGCCTGTCTTTGCTTTTTTTTGTATCCCCAACTCTTAGCAAAGTACCTGGCACATGGTAGGTGCTTAGCCAATGCTAACTGACTGTCTTATTGGTCTTGTTTTATCTGTGAGTATGGTAAGTCATTGAAAATATAACATGGCAAGATCAACTTAATTCAATCATATTTGAACAATATCCACAAACTTGGCTCAGTACAATGGCCTAGCAGTTAGGCCATTTGGTGTCCCAATTACAGGAGTGTTGCTGCTGCTTAAAATAGTGATGATGATAATCATAGAAATGTAAATGCAGTGTCCAAACTGAACCAATGGATTAAGATGATATTTATAAATATGTTCTTCCCCAGGCAAGACCCATTCAGTACAAGGTTATCAAAGAGAAAGCTGAGTCTATTTACAAGATGAAATAAATTGGTATCTGACTTCAAAACTTATGAGAAGAGCACTTTTAGAGAAATTAACACTGGTACAATCCCAGTTTAAAAATATACTTTGGCCATGGTAAAATGGATAGCAATGGTGGCCGAACAACCTATACAACATTAATATTAATGAAACACAAAACTCATTTCTCTATATCATCTATACAAAAATTAAGATAAGGAACACTATTTATATATGTTTTCAGGGAACACTATCAATTGGTTAAAAAAATTTGCAGATATATTTTTGGAAAAAACAGAATTTGATTCATAAATTGATAGTAGAACTTGACAACAGATCTATACTACTGAGTTTTTTAATGCAGCCCAAAATCTCCACTTATCCAACAACAAAATTCAAGAGTAGAATTAAAAAGTATTTCATGTGTGACATCTACATGAAATGAACCAATGATATGTTGATAAATAAATATTGTACAAATAACTGAGCCTTGAAGATTTGTTTATAGAAATGGAAGGCTTTATGATTGCAATTCAGGATCATGTCTTTTTCTCAGAAATAACATCGATGTTATCCTTGATGGGACTGAACTTATTAAAATGAATGAAATAAAGGAAAATGTGCAGAATTTTACTGCAGGTAGTAAAAACTTAGCTTCTATTGGATACTAAGAGTGGGGCTTGTTAGTGTCATATCTGTAAACTTGGATTTTTAAAAAAATATGTATTTGGACAACTACATATCAATAAAATTTATTTTTGTAATCTTTTTTTATTTTATTTTATGGATTTAAAATATTATTCTAAGAAGAGGTGCATATATTCACGTGATCCCCAAGGGCCCAAGACATGAGAAAAAAGATTAACCTCTAACCTAGAAATACGTGATCAAATAGCCAAAAAATAGAGTATACATTCATTTTTATGAAATGACAGAGAAAAAATCTCTTTACTACAAACAAAAATTCCTTCATATTCTTATTCATATTCATATTCATATTATTTAACACATCTATTGTGCTGGAACTAAAAATAGAATTTTTGCTCATGATTGCCCAAACAGAACATTAATCCATAAATTTTAAGAATGGTATTTTAAAACAAAATGTTGCAATACTAAATACTCATAATCTCAAAATTCCATGGAATGACAAGCTTTCAAAATAAATAAAATTAGCAGAACAAAATTTAAGACCATATGGAAATATGACAAGGTACATATCTTCTCTGTTGTCCTGTCTTCTATTGGAATTGATCATAAGATTCAATGAGTCTACTGAAGATAAGCTAACAACCAAATATACTCATTTTTACACTGTTGAATAGTTTATAGAACAATCTGTTTTCTATAAATATGAAAGAATTTTTTTTTCTTCCCAGCTCCTATTTTGTTTTTTTGGCAATCATGTAAAACATTTCCATATTAGTCATTTCGTACAGGAAGACTCAAATAAAAGAAAAAAAAAGGATGAAAGAAAGTGAAAAGTAGCATGCTTAAATCTGTATTCAAACAATGTCAGTTCTTTCTCTGGAGGCAGATAGTAAGCTTCATCATTAGCCCTTTGTGATTGTCTTGGATCATTATATTGCTGAGAATAACTAAGTCATTACTGTCCTTCATTGAATAATATTGCTGTTAGTGTGTATAATGTTCTCCTGGTTCTGTTCATTTCACTTTGCATCAATTCATGTAAATCTTAGTAATATTCCATTACAATCATATACCACAGTCCTTTAGTCATTCCCCAATTGATAGCTATTCCCTCAATTTCCAATTCTTAGTCACCACAAAAAGTTAATATAAATATTTTTGTACAAATAGATCCTTCCCTTCCTTTTTTAAATGTCTTTGGGACACAGACCTTGCAGTGGTATTGCTGTGTCAAAAGGCATGCACAGTGTTATAGCCTTTTGAGAATATTCCAAATTGCTCTCCAGATTGTTGGATTAGTTTACAGCTTCATCAACAGTGCATTAGTGTCCCAGTTTTCTGATAGCCATCATTTTCCTTTTTTGTCATATTAGCCAATATGATAGGTGTGAAGTGGTACCTCAGGGTTATTTTAATCTGCATTTCTCTAATCAATAGTGATGTAGAGCATTTAAAACTATATTTAAAAAATGAGTATTAAGAATTGTCTTTAGTCTATTTTTCTGTCCATGGAGGGAGGGGAAAAGATGAGGATAAGCTAACAATAATAATTGACAACTAATAATTTAAGGTTTTCAAACAGTTTATGTAAAATATCTATTTTAACAGCTCTGTGTAGTAAAATGCTATCCTTATTTTACAGAAAAGGATAATGAGGTTGAGAAAAGTTAAATTACTGACCCAAGAAAACAAAGCTAGTAAGTATCTGAGGCCAGATTAGAATCTAAGTCTTGCAGGGTATGAATTCAGAATGCTATGCACTACATTGAATCACCTTTCAAGAACACTGGTTATTCTCCCGGTTGTAAGGTGAACATCTAGTTACCTTTTGAGTGTAGAGAGTAACTTAAAAATGAATCATACTATTTTTCCTACACATAGAAACAGCTCAAAATAATTGTAAAATTTAAGAAGGAAGGAAATGAAAAATATCAAGATAGAGAAAGAGAAGGAGAAGGAGAAGAAGGAGAAGAAGGAGAAGAAGAAGAAGAAGAAGAAGAAGAAGAAGAAGAAGAAGAAGAAG
>NW_020954723.1:9454174-9465340 GCF_900497805.2 Vombatus ursinus
AAGAAGAAGAAGAAGAAGAAGAAGAAGAAGAAGAAGAAGAAGAAGAAAGAAAAGAAGAAGGACAAGAAGAAGGAGGAGAAGAAGCAGAAGAAGAAGGAGGAGGAGATGAAGAAGAAGAAGAAGAAGAGGAGGAGGAGGAAGAAGAGGAAGAAGAGGAAGAGGAGGAGGAAAGAGAAAAGAAAAAACTTGTTTAGGAAACAGAATTTTGTATAGTTAAAACAAAATAAAAACAAAGCGGTCACATATTTCATTTCCAAATCTCTAGCTATATTAGTGAGGACAAATAATTTAGCGGCTCTGTACCTTTATATTCTGATCTGTAAAATTGGAGACTTAGACTACATAATGAACAACTAAGATTCTTCCCAGTTCTAAAATTTGTCAGTCTCTTTTAGAATTATGAAAAGAAAGCTCTTGGGGATTAGCATGGCAAAGTAGAATGGAAACTATTTTGAGAGTGAGGAGTTCTGGATTATACTACCAGTTTTGCTTGCAAATGTATAAATTCATGCAGAATACTTGACCTCCATGGGATGGGCTCCACAATCTTTTTCTTTTTTAATGTTTTGATAACTGTATTTCATTGTAATTGCTTTCTTTTGTAATCCTTTTTTATTTTATGTATTTAAAACATATCCTGAGAAAATACTAGTAAGTTTCAAAATACTGCTGAAGGGGTCCATGATGCATGTGTACATAAGTGTAGTTTAGAACCCTGATCTAGACGAATGATCTTTAAATCCCTTCCATCTATTAAATTCTGTGTTTCAGTATAATTCATCTTCTAATTTTGGTGTCATTGTTGAAACAGCACAAAGAAAATTAGCATTACTATTTTCATCTAAAGCACATTTTCCCCATTATTCCATAATAATGGAATGGCTCCCTCCATAGAAACAAGTGTACCATTTTTCAACTCCATGGTGAAAACTGACTTCTTTTGATTCATTTTTCAAATACATGGCTTCATTTTTGAGTCCTTACCAAAGACAAATATATAGTCTAATAATGCTGATTTGTATTTTTCTCCTTATGACTCATAGGAGTGGATTTCAAATAATAATATCAGAAGTAGAGAGAAGTTTTCAGGGCAGAGAAGGAATCAGGACAGAAAAACCTTACCTCAGGAATATGCTGCCTTGAATTGCCCAATGTAATATTGCCCAGAAACCTTTGGTTCATGTTCCTTTTGTGCTTGTGAAATATGCTGAAACAAATTAAATATGCAAGGTATATTGATAAATTTTATTTTCTACTGCCATTTATATGACCTCATTCATAGTAATATATAAATTTCACAAAGGAATAATATGCCAAAATTCATAAAGTGAGCTAAATTGTCTCTCTATCCAAAATGCAATTTTTCCTACCAATTAAATAATTTTATTGGACAAAAAAACACAAAATAATTTATAAGTCAATAAAATTATAATGTGAGTAGCATAATTATGTGACTTTTTTTAGAATACAATATCTATTATTTCCTAATCCATTGAGATTTACTGAGTTTTGTTTTCAGTTATAAATAATACTGTTTTTAAGTTGCCACTGTGGGCTGTAAGGATGTTATTCAATGCTTGCATTAGTTAAAAGTGGTCCCATCAGATGCTCTTGTCTGAAGAGGTCGCCAGGGCACACTCCCCAGATCAGGGGAAACATGGTGATCTGAGCACTTCCTGTATTTTATAACACTTCCCAAGGGCTCTGTTCAGTATTGGTGAGGATATTATCATATTAAGTGGGCCAATTATCTGAGGCCAAGCAGATAATTCCAGAAAGAATATTGAACCCAAATATGGCAGCTTTTGTTGATCCACAGGTTTTGAGGGGGCAATTTTTTCTTCCATTGGACTTACTAAATGCCAACAAATCCAAAACTTTATTCTCAGATCTTATGGATCATAACTTTTACCAGCCTTCCTTTTATCATATTATGCATATGCCTTTTGAACATTAAGGACTATAGAAATATGAACCTGGGAATAATAACTGCTCTGATTTTTAGTTTTTGTCTTTACTTCCTTCATATAAAGTGAATAAATTGATAATAGGTTGAGACACTGGATAGAACAGTGGATTTGTAGTTAGAGAACTGGGGTTCAAATTTGGGCGGTACCATTTTGAGCCTAGGTGATCTTGGGTGAGTATTTAACTCCTGTGGGTCTTTTTCTACATCTACAATGGGACTAGATTACCTCTTAGGTACCTTTCAGGTCATTATCTATGATTCTAAATGTACATCTATCTCATGTGTCCCTCCATTCCATAGCTTTTGATGAAATGGTATACAAACACAGAATGTCCACTTAAACACATACATCTAGGGCACTGCTGAAGATGTCTGTGAAAAGGTTAATATATGCCTAATCAGGTGCCTAATCATTTTTCAAAGAGTGATTTTTTTATACTGGGAGATTTCTTTCTGCCTCATTGCTATGAGACTGGACATGCTTTATATCAATAGCTTCTCAAGAGCAAGGACCTAGTATGGTTGTGTGTGTATACATATATACATACATACATACACACACACACACACGAATACACAAATAACATACACATAGTATACACACATACATAATATACATACGAATGTATGTGTATATATGTATATGTATACATGTGCATGTACGTGTATATTTATGTTTGTGTGTATATATGTATGTATGCACACACCTCTGTAGTGCCCACTAGGAACAAGATGGCGATGCTAATGCACTGGGTTTGGATGTTCACTCAAACCCATAGAACCCCACAATTCTATAGAATTAGAAGAGATCCTAGAGAATAAGTACAAACGAAATCATCAAAAGAGATACTGAATGTGAAATGTTTTTCAAACATAAAAGCATTAGACAAATATCTGATATTTACAATAGTAATAATAATTATACCTGAATTTAAATTTAGGGAAATTGAAAGTGAGAGATTTAAGGGTTTAGTCTTGTTTCTATAACATATTAATGACAGCACCAAGACTAAAACTCAGCACTTTAAAATTTCATCTATTGCTCATGCCATTCTGTCAAATCTCCAGAGCAAAATTTCCTGACCTCAATGACAAGGTCACCCACTACTGCAACAACTATTCATCAAGATGTCCCAATAACTGCCATTGTTCAGGAGTATATACATATGTGGTTTGATTGGTATAGAGGAATGCTGACATAGAAGCTTTCTCCACTGAAGTGAATTACCAACTCACTGGAAACTTATTGTCTAACAAGAGTTGCTTGGGACCCTGAGAGGTTAAGTGAATTTGCTGATAGTCATACAGTATGTGTCACAACCCCTGTCTTCCTGATTCCAAGGTTGGTTCTCTATTGATGACTATGTGATCTGACTTTGACCCTCATAGATTGTATCATCAACATAAAATATATTAAAAATAAAAATGACCATATACATACTCAGTATGTGGAAAAGTTGCTCCTCATGAATAATATTTGAAATTTGAAAGAAATAAATACACACAGAGAGGTGTAATGTGTGATTTCCCTGATCATTTAAACCAATTATTGTGAGGCAAGAACACCAATGCAAATCATTAACTCTTGTAGCATAGTGTAACAAATAAATAAATACATAAATAAATAAATGAATGAATAAATTAAAAAAAGTACTAAATTTGGAGTTAGAAAAATCTAGGTTTGATTCTCAGTTGTGCTATTCATTAGCAATGTGACTATGGGTAAGTCACTCACCCATCTCTTAAGTTGAGTTTACTAATTTGTAAATTGAAGAGGATAATACATGCATTGCCTACCCAACAGAATTCTTTTGAGGAAAATGCCTTTTAAATAATAAAACACTGAATTTTAATGGAATCTTAGGAGTTAGAAGATAATTTAAAAGTAAACAAGTCCAACTCTTACTTCAATCATGTATCCTATCTGACAACTTTCTTGAAAGTTTAACATTGATCTCTTCATTATTTAATCTAATGGCTTTTTCCTCCTCAGACTTTCTCTTTCTTGACTGCTCCACTTCCCTAGCATACTGTCATCCCAAGAGCTTTGTTGAAAGGAAAATTCTTCTTTTGGGCTCTTCACCCTGATTAACAAGGCAAAACTCAGGACAAAGAGAATTAAAAGGAGTTTATTATAAGTACTTCAAGGTAGTAACAAGTTGACTGGCTGATCACTGAAGATGAGCAATGGCTTCAAGGTGGGGACAGCTTTTATAGGTAACTTTAAGACAATTCAGATAGGTCCACCCCAACAAAAGATGTTGGGCCCTTGCATCTCATTTCCTCTCCAACCTAGCAAGAATGTGACACTTTGCAGGTAGGAGCACATAACAAAGAGCAGGTAATACAAAAAGCTGCAGACTTAGTGTCTCCTTCCCCACTGGAGCCTCCCCCAACACTGATTGAAAGCAGAGCTGGGAACAACAGGACACCGAGTCAACATGACTTTCAACAGCTCTCTCCAAATTGTGATGAGCTTCCAGCCTCTTGCTAACTAAGTCCATGGAGGCACAAGATTGGCAGATGAATATGTTAAAACAAGAAGGTTAGCACCAAGTGCAACTCATGTAAGTGACCCTTCTAATGTACTAATTCGCTCTCCCCTTTCTGTAGGACTCAGCTGTATGTGGCTAATTAGTTTTTTTTTTTTTACACTGTTCACCAATTCATTTTTCTCTATTTTCTCTCTTACCAGCTTTTTGTGGTATTAATTTCTTGTATCTCTTCCTGCCCATCCTACAGCTCCTCCTCAGTCTACTTGGAAGTGCCTCTACTTCCTTTCCTCTAACTGTCTTCTTAACTTAAAGAGTTTTTGATTTCATCATTCAATGAAATTGCTAAAATTACTAAAAATCTCTCAACTGCCAAATCTAATGGCCTTTTCTTAGTCTTTATGTTTGTTAAACTCTCTAGTCTTTGACACTGTTCTTCTTCTTCTTCTCCTTGATACAGCTCTCTCTAGGTTTTTATATACTACTCTCTTCTGGATCTCCTCCTACTTATCTGATCATTCTGTCTTAGTCTCTTTTTGCTGGATCTTCATCCAGCTCGTACCTGCTAACAATGGGTTGGACCCTTTTGTCTTCCCCTTCAATATTATTTCACTTCGTAGTCTTATAAGCTCCATTGGATTCAATTTTCACCTCTATGCTGATGATCTTAAAATCTACTTTTCCAGCCCAAACATCTCTCCTAATAACCACATTTTCATCTCCAACTGCCTATTAGATATCTCTAATTCAATATCTAAAATCAATATGATCAAAGTTGAACTTATTTTCTTTCCTCCCAAACCATTCACTCTCCCATCGTTGTTGAAGGTGCCACAATCCTCCTAGTCACCCAGATTCACAACATAGGTGTCAACTTAGACCTCTCACTGTCCCTTACTCCTCTATCAAATCTATTGCCAAGGTCTGACAATTTTACTTGGATAACATTTCTTACATATGCCACCTTCTCTCTTCTGATACTACCATGACTCTAGTGTAGGCTCTCATCAATTCACCTTACACTTGGACTGTTGCAGTAGTCTTTTGTTTAGTTTCCTGGCCAAAAGTCTCTCATCATTCCATTCCATCCTCCACTCAGTTATTAGAGTGGTCTTCGTAGAGTGCACATCTAATTATATCACCCCTCTCCTCAATAAATTGCAGTTCCCTATCACCTCCAGATAAAAATACAAAACCAGTTTAGGACTCAAAGCACTTCATTTATATCCTGCTTCCTTCACATTTCCAGTCTTCTTACATCTTACATTCCACCCTCCCCCAACCCATATATACTCTGTGACCCAGTGACACTGGCCTCCTTATTGTTCTTCACATAAGATACTGCATTTCCCAATTCTGGAAATTTTTACTGGCTGCTCCCCATTCTTGGATACTCAACCTCTTCATCTCTGGCTCCAGGCTTTCTTCAAGTCCCAGCTAAAATCCTAGCTTTTTCCTACTATCTTTCTTAACCCACCTTAATTCTAGTAATTGATTATCTATTGAGTATCTTAATTTTTCCTCTGTATAGTTAGATTTTCATATAGTTGTTTATGTGTTATCGCCCCCTTTAGACTGTGAGATCCTTGAGAACAAGGACTTTTCTTTGTGCTTAGCAATGCTTAATATATTTAATATATAAGATATTATATATATATATATATATGGTAGTTAGTAAATGTTTATTGACTGACTGATCAGTTGACCATCACCCCTATCATGACTTTTAATTGCAGGTATATTCAAAGTTGATGGACATTTATTCTTTTTATTTTCTTTTTTTTAATTAATTAATTTATTTTTAGATTTCAACATTCACTTCCACAATCTTTTGAGTTTTAAATTTTCTCCCCCTCCTTCTCAACCTCCCTACCGAAAATGGAGTGCAATCTGATATAGGCTCTATATATGCATTCCTATTAAACATACTTTCACATTAATCATGTTGTAAAGAAGAATTAGGACCAATTGGAGAAACCACAAGAAAGAAGAAACAAAACAGAAGGAAAAAAAAAAAAGCAAATATTGTGCTTCGAACTGCATTCAAACTCCACAGCTCTTTCTCTGGATGTGGATAACATTTTCCATCATGAGACTTCTGGAGATTTCTTAGATCCTTACATTACTGAGAAGAGCTAAGTCTACCAAAGTTACTCATCACACAACATGGTTGTTATTATGTACAACATTCTCCTGGTTCTGTTCACTTCACTCATCATCAGTAGGACATCTATTCTTTTTTTCCATTTATATCCCCTCACTTGGTGATTTCATCAGTTCTCATGTTTTTAACTATCATTTCCATAGCACAACTCACAGATCTTTATATTTAACCTAATTCCCTTTTTGAACTATTGCCCAGGATCACAGATTGTCTATTGGGTATTCTAAGCAAGATACCACACAGACATTTCAAACTCAGTATGTCCAAAGCAGAATGCACTATCCTCTCCCTAAAGTCCACCTGATTTTGTGGAGAAATTCCCATTTTTGTAAGAGTGCACCATAAGTTTATAATCTTGATGTTCTCCTCAAATGCTCACTCTCCAGTGCCCCATGCTTTATCTTTTGCCATATTATGACATTTCTATTGACACACCATCTCTTGGATCTATCTTCTCCTCACTGTTCACACAGTCACCACTCTAGTTCTCATCTTGGCTCATTGCAACTGATGTCCTTGCTTCAAGTCTCTTTCCACTCCAATCTATCCCACAGATAGCCATTAAAGTTATTTTTTAAATGAAAGTTTGTTTATATCACTCCCCCACTCAATAAATGGCAGTACCTCTTTGTTGCTTCTAGAACTAATTATTCTGTTTGCCTTTTAAAACCACCCAAAAACTGTTCCCAAACAAGTATTCAGCCTAATTAAATATTTATCATCTAGCCAACTTGTCCTTCCTGCTCTTCATTTCACATGAAAATACATGTTTGATCTCTGCCTCTTTATACTGGGTGTTATTCATGCCTAGTCGGCATTGTCTTTTCCCTTTCACCTCATAGAATCCTTTATGTCCTTCTAAATTCAATTTAGGCACCATGTTCTACATGAAGCCTTCTTGGATACACGTAATTGGCCCTTCTCCTTAAACTTCATTACACATATTCTGTACATACTTACAAATGGACATATGTTTTTTGATAGAATGTAGGTTTCTTGAGGACAGGGCCTGTTTATTTATTTATTTTACTTTTTCTCTCCTGAACCTCACAGAGTACCCAGCACTAGATTTTTTTTTTATTGATTATCTATAACATCTAAGTGAGAATAAAACTAGTGTTGTGGAAATAATCCTCACCTTAAAATCAGAAGAGGAGGTAAGGTTAGATAATATCCAAATTCCCACCCAATGCTAACATTATATGGATTTATGACCATCTAGCCTCTACTTGAGTACCTTAGACTTGTGTAAAACTGAAATGTAATGCCTTGAAGGGTAGTGAGCTCCCCATAACTGGAAATGTTTAAGTGGATGGATAGTTACTTGCCAGAGGATTTTGTAAATGAGATAGAGATAGGCTGGATTATGTTCCCTCTGAGATCTCTTCCATCTCTAAAATTATGCGATTAGAACACTGGCCATTCTATTAAAATGGAAGCTCTAATTGTTAGGAAATGAATACTTATATTGAACTGAAATATTCTTCTTTGTAATTTTAAAGGGTGCTCCAATCCTATGGTCACTATCACATCAAAAGAAAAGTTAGGCTATTGAAAGAAAAACTAATTAGCAACATATAGCTGAGTCCTACAGAAAGAGAAGAGCCAAAGAAATAAATACATTAGAAGGGTCACTTAAATGAGTGTACTTACTGCTAACCTTCTTGTTTTAACATATTCATCTGCCAGTCTTGTGCCTCCATCGACTTGGTTAGCAAGAGTCTGGAAGCTCATCACAATTTGGAGAGAGCTGTTGAAAGTTATGTTGATTCAGTATCCTGTTGTTCCCAGCCCTGCTTATCAATCAGTGTTGGGGGAGGCTCCAGTGGGGAAGGAGACACTAAGTCTGCAGCTTTTTGCATTACCTGCTCTTTGTTATGTGCTCCTACCTGCAAAGTGTCACATTCTTGCTAGGTTGGAGAGGAAATGAGATGCAAGGGCCCAACCTCTTTTGCTGAGGTGGACCTATCTGAATTGTCTTAAAGTTACCTATAAAAGCTGTCCCTACCTTGAAGCCATTGCTCATTTTCAGAAATCAGTCAGTCAACTTGTTACTACCTTGAAGTGCCTATAATAAACTCTATTTTAATTCTCTTTGTCCAGAATTTTGCCTCTAATCAGGGTGAAAAGCCCAAAAGAAAGAGTTTTCCTTTCAACAAAGCTCTTGGGATGACAGTGTGCTAGTGGAACCTTGATAAAAGCCTCCCTGGGAATAATCATTCATGGGGGAAAAATGTCATTAATTTCCCCAATTGCTTTAGTCCATAAATATAGGGACTCTAGATCCAAGACATTCTAAACATTCAGATGGTCTCAGATGTTTTAGGCAATGTCTGGATCAGTGGCTTGAATATATGTGCTTCCCTTGTAGAGTTCTCATTGTTTTTTCTTCTCTTTATTCAGTTGCCTTTTTCTACAGCCTTTATGTTTACCAGACAGTACTAGAGTCAGGATCTGAGGGACTTGGAGGCCAGAGTCAAGATGGTAGAGTGAAAGCAATGACTTGCTTAAGCTCTTCCCCAAAGTCCTCAAAATACCTGTAAAAAAATGACTGTAAGCAAATTCTAAAGCAGCAGAACCCACAAAAGGTCAGAATGAAACAAATTTCCAGCCCAAGACAACCTGGGTGGTTGATTGGAAAGATCTATTGCACTGGGCTAGGAGAGTAATACAGTTCAGCATGGGATGTGCAAATAAAGACCAGGCCTTAGTGAACCTGGAGCAGGCCTCAGGGGACTACATCACAGGCAGCTGTGGTGGTTTCCAGATTTCTCAACCCACTAACACCAAAGACAACTTAAAAGGTCAGTAGGAAAGGTTTGTGACTGCAATGAAAGAGAAGCTCAGTCCACATCCCAGTCAGCTTCTGGTCCACAGACTGAGAGAGAATCGAGTGGCTGATCAGAAGGGGATTGCAGGAATCTCTTTGCTGGTGCTGAGGCAGGAATCTCTTGCTTTGCCCATGCTTGGATCTGGGTCACAGCTCTGGGTAGCAGTCCTGGGGTGAGAAGGAGCACTGGCATGGTGGCGCATGTAGTGGTGGGTGGGAGGGAATCCTCCTAACAGTTCTAAGGCAGAAAAGAGTACTTGTGGTCACTCATAGACCAGAGTACAGGCCAGGAAAGGGGTAAACACTGAGCCCTTGACCATACCACCTTGGAAGAACTGAAAATTTACTGAACTGAAAATTTGCTGAACTGAAAACAGCTGCACAAAACCCCTGAAGCTTGGGAAAGTACACTTTCCACACTGGAAGCAGATCCCTACCTTAACAAAGAGTTTAATAGTCAAGTAATTGGCTGAGAACATGAGCAAACTGCGCAAAAAAAAAGTCAGACTCTCGAATCTGTCTTTGATGACAAAGAAGATCAAATCATACAACTAGAAGACAACAAAGTCAAAGCTCCTACATCCAATGCCTCTACGAAAAATATGAATCAGTCTTAGGCCATGAAAAAGCTCAAAAAGGATTTTGAGAAGCAAGTAAGAGAAGTAGAGGAAAAACTGGGAAGAGAAATGAGAATGATGCAAGAAAAACATGAAAAACAAGTCAACAGCTTGCTAAAGGAGATCCAAAATAGGGTAACCCAAATGGCAAAAGAGGTCCAAAAAGACAATGAGGAGAAGAATGCCTTAAAAAGCAGAATTGGTCAGATGGAAAAGGAAGTCCAAAGGCTCACTGAAGAAAATACTTCCTTAAAAATTAAAATGGAGCAAATAGAAGCTAGTGACTTTATGAGAAATCGAGACACTGTAAAACAAAACCAAAAGAAGAAAAAATAGAAGACAATGTGAAATATCTCATTGGAAAAACAACTAACCTAGAAAATAGATTCAGGAGATCTAAAAATTATTGGATTATCTGAAAGCCATGATCAAAAAAAGAGCCTAGACAACATCTTTAAAGAAATTATCAAGGAAAACTGCCCTTAATATTCTCAAATCAGAGGGTAAAATAGAAATTGAAAGAATCCACCAATCACCTTCTGAAAGACATACCCAAAAGAAAACTCCTAGGATAATTGTAGCCAAATTCCAGAGTTCCAGGTCAAGGAGAAAATATTGCAAGCAGCCCAAAAGAACCAATTCAAGTATTGTGGAAACACAATCAGGATAACACAAGATTTAGCATCTTCTACATTAAGGGCATGGAATATAATATTTCAGAGGTCAAAGGAGCTAAGACTACAGCCAAGAATCACCTAACCAGCAAAACTGAGTGTAATCAATGAGGGGAAAAAATGGATATTCAGTGAAATAGAGGACTTTCAAGCATTCTTGATGAAATGACCAAAGCTGAATAGAAAATTTGACTTTCAAATACAAGACTCAAGAAAAGCATGAAGAGGTAAACAAGAAAGAGAAATCATAAGGGACTTATTAAGGTTGAATTGTTTACATTCCTACACGGAAAGATGATATTTATAATTCATGAGAACTTTGTCAGTATTAGGGTAGTTGGAGGGGAAAAATTATATGTATTGATAGATAGATAGATAGATAGATAGATAGATAGATAGATAGATAGATAGATAGATAGA
>NW_020954723.1:9465350-9478036 GCF_900497805.2 Vombatus ursinus
AGATAGATAGATAGATAGATAGATAGATAGATAGATAGATAGATAGAGGGCACAGGGTGAGTTGAAGATGAAGGAGTGATATCTGGAGAATAAAATTAAGGGGTGAGAGAGGCTTATACTGGGAAAAGGAGAAAGGGAAAGGTAGAATGGGATAAATTATCTCAAAACAGACAAAAAAAGACATTTACAGTAGACAGGAAGTGGGGGAAGGTGAGAGGGGATAAGTGGATCTTACTCTCATGGGATTTGGCTTAAGGAGGGAATACCATACACAATCAATTGGGTGAGGAAATCTATCTTACCCTAAGGAAAATGGGGGGGAGAGGGATAAGAGAACGGGGGGATCATAAAGGGGGGGGCAGATTAGGGGAGCGGGTAATCAACCAAACACTTGTAAAGAGGGACAGGTTCAAAAGAGAGAATAGAATAAATGAGGGGGCAGGATAGGATGAACAGAAATATACTTAGTTTTCCACAGCACGACTACGAGGGAAGTGTTTTGCATGAGTACACGTGTATAGACTGTATCGAGTGGCTTGTCTTTTCAATGAGGGTGGGTGGGGAGGGAGGAAGGGAGGATATTTGGAACCCAAAGTTTTAAAAACAAATGTTAAAAATTGTTTTCATCTGCAAGTGGGAAATAAAATATACAGGCAATAGGGTATAGAAATCTATCATGCCCTACAGGAAAATAGAAGGGGAAGGGGATAAGAGAAGTGTGGGGAGACTGAAGAGAGGGCAGATTCGGGGAAGGGGTATTCAGAATGCACGCCCTCTTGGGGTGAGGGGAAGGATGAGATGGAGAGAAAATTTGGAACTCAAAATCTTGTGGAAGTGAATGTTGAAAACTAAAAATAAATAAATAAAAGAAAGATGAGGGGCTTGGAATTCTGAAAAAGATGTCCTCGGGATCCTAGATCCTCAGAATGTAAAGCAGCCCAAGGACTATTTGGTCCAATCCATACCTAAAGCCTAAATCCCTTCTATAACATGAATCTTGAGCTGGAAGCAACCTCAGAATTCATCTATTCCAACTCTTCATTTGTAGATGAGGAAACTGAGGCCTAAAATGATCAAGTTATTAACCCATGGTCATATAGACATAAAGAAGTAGAAACAGGGATAGGTATAGGGTTTGGCCCTATGGTGTAATTGGTATATGGAAATCCCAGCAGGAAAATTCCTCATCAAATGAAGATTGACATTCCTTTGCCATTTATAATCATAGCTACCTCAAGAAGTGAAAGGTAATATGATTTATTCAAAGTCATACAACCAATATGTATGAGAGGCAGGAGTTGAATTCATACTTTCCTGGATTCAGAGCAAGCTCTGTAGCCACTCCAGCATACTTTCTCTCATCAAGCCTACAGCACAAGCATAAATCCAAGTTCTCTGACTTTAAGTCAAATCAAGTGCTCTTTCCACTGTCCCACATAATTTTCCATGCTTAACAAATAGTAATCATCCTCTCTTTGTGATAACTTTCAGTGATTTTGAACTAACTACCTGAGAAGGCAAAAAATTCCTTTTAAATAAGTTTAATTGCTAAGAGCTGCTTAGCATAAGACCTTGAACACTTGATAAGTGCTGAATAAGTGTTTGTTGAATTAAATTAATGATGAATACCTTTCTTATGTTCCATTGAAGCTTGCTTCCATGTGACATTCAAGCAATTATTATTTGAAGAGTTTTAATCAGAGTGATTCCCAATTTGTTGGATGTTCTGACATCTTACTTGACTTTGTGATTCCATTTCCATTCCCCAGCAGTTAAAAGTTTTGTATGCAGAGGGATGATGTAGAAGAATAATTGAAGTTAAAGTTGGAAAGATAAAAAAAGCAAACAAACTGGTTTAGTTAGGCTGGGAAAGTAAATTATAGAGAAACTTGAATATCAAGCTTGGTACTTTATCCAATAGTCAATTGAAAGATTTTGGGCGAGACTTATATGATGAAAAAGAAAGATTAATCTGATAGCATGTGAAATGTGGATTGTTGTTCAGTAATTTTTTCAATCCTATCTGACTCTTAGTGACCTCATTTGGGGCTTTCTTGAAAAATATACTGGAGCGGTTTGCCATTTCCTTCTCCAGAATGTTTTATAGATGTGGAAACTGAGGCATGCCAGGTTAAGTGACTTGCCCAGGATTACACAGCTAATAAGTGTATGAAGCTGCATTTGAACTCAGATCTTCCTTACTCCAGGCCTGGCACTCTATCCACTCCTCCACCTAGTTGCCCAAGGTATGGATATATTGATTTAAGGTGTAGAAACTAGAAAAAGTGAGATTTAGGGGGCAGTCAAAATGATCTGGGTATAATGTGGATCTGTTGAACTAAAGCGATAGTAGTAGGGATGAAAAGGGGGAAAAAAGATGAATGCAAGAGGCATTCTGAATGAGCTGAAGAGAGAGACAGAGACAAAGAGAAATAGAAAGAGGAGATAACAGAAACAGTTATGGAGATGAAGACAAAAAGAGACAGAGAGAGAATCAGAGACAGACAGAGATGAGAGAGAGAGAGAAAGAGACAGAGACAGAGACAAAGACAGAGATGGAGACCAAAAGATCCATTGTAAGTTGACTCCTATGTTAATCCATTACTTTTAATGCCATAGGTATTATGTTTTTAGTAATATAATGTAATTTAAAGAAAGACATATATGGCTAATGACAAACTTTATTATAGCAAAATTAGGTTATATCTTTAGCATTAATTCTACCTCTCCTTTTGCAAACCTTTGTCTTAATTCATACCATCTACAGAAGCTAATGATTTATTGCTTACTTCAAAATATGGGCCATTCTCTTTAAAATGGTGAAAGTCAAAAGTTCTGGGTTTTTGTTAGGCAGTCTTTCTCTCAAGAGAGTCATTACATTTTTAGGAATACGGTGGGTAAAGGAAAAAAAATATTGGGGAAAAGGAGAAAAAAAGTATCTGTTGTTATTCAGCATACAACTTGTTCTTCCAAGAAATACCGAAGAACCTGTTGACTGAGAACCAACAAAAATAAAATGAGTCTTTTAGAGTTGAGGCTTTCAGTCAGTAGTTATGCTTACTTCGGGAATGAAGGGAGAGTGATTATCTAGGAAGGATTTATTCTTTATGAAATAGTCAGGCCTGACATTTGAAAGAAAGTATCATTTCTTCAGATCCATACAACTGAGAGATCATGTGATAAATTGAATTTGAGTTCCCAGTTTCCATAACATCACTAGTATCAGGGAAATGAGAGCTAGAAAAATATAATAATAATAATAACAACGACAGTGACAACAAACCAGACATCCATTGTGTAACATTATATGTAGAAAGAATCCTATTTGTCACTCCACTCTCTATTTCATAGTTGGATTCCAGCTGCTATTACAGATAAAGGAAAAAATGCCATCAATGGAAAGAGAAAAAACAAAGAATTGGAAGGTCAAGGGTCGACAATGCCCCCCCCACCTTCTACAATTGCAGGAAATTGATCATGATTATGTGCATCTGATACTAATGGATGGTCCCTGATCTGTGCCACAGAGAAAGAAGACAGGAAAAAGTGGGGGCAGGGGCAGGGGCAGAGGAGGAGAGAAGCAATTCAAGATTCCTGCCAAAAACTGCAAAAATGCCCTGAGGAAAAAATTACTTCCTCAAGTTAAATCTGGAGATCATTTTAACCTCATATTTTAAAGCAAAAATCAGGGGAGTTAAGTAAATAATACTACTTATGCCCCCAGGTAGCACTAGTATTCAAAACAAAAAACATGGGACCATGGGACCGTGGAATGGACTACATGTTATTTATTTCATGTTTTAGAAAATTAAATATTCTGAAACACACTGTGGCACAGTCCCGCTTCTGACACATAATGTGGGGCAAATTATTTAAACTCTCAGTGCTGTAGGCAACTCTCTAAGACTAAGACAGAGAGATCTATAGATCTACTTTGGTGGAGGAAGTTACTTCATCTGGGAATTGACAGATCCAGCTCCTGTCCTCCCTTATCCTTATAAAAGTTCTGTCAGGTTCTTTACTTACTCCACACTTACTCATCTTACAAACTCCCCTGTTTTTGAGAAGATACTACCAGTTTTGTAATTACTCTTCATTGATTATCATATATCAAATTAGTTGCCATATATTATTGTTTCTTATTCCACATAATTTTCCTCTTTCACATAGAGCCCTTTATTTTCATTCATTCTGCCACCAGTCTAGTTCAAACTCTCATCACCTTCCTCCTAAAATATTTCAACAGTTTCTTGATCGGTGTTCCTGCCTTAAGTCTTCCTTCCCTTCAATCCATCCTCCATGTAGTTGACAAAGAGTTTTTGCTTAAAATGGAGGTCTCACTGTGTCAGGACCCCATTCAAAAAACTCTAGTGGCTACCTCTAGAGTGAACATAAATTTGTTTGGCATGCTAAGTCTTTCAGAACCTGACCACCACTTATCTTTTCAGTTTTTCATACATTATTCCCTTACACAAACACTAGAAGCCCATCAAACTGTCCTTCTTACCATTTCTCGCAAAAGGTACTCTATTTCTTAACCCCAGGCTTTTACACTTATTTCCCCATCCCTATAATGCACTGCCTACACCTCACTTACCACTCTTAGAACCTCTAGTTTCATTCAGGGCTCAAGATTTCCTCATCTATATAATGTCCTGATGCCCTCAGTGGCTAGGGCTTCACTCCAAGATTATATCTAGTGTGTACATACACACACACACTCACATATGTCTCTTTCCTTGAGAGTGTAAAGTCCTCAAGAACAGAGACTAACTTTTGTTTTTGTATCCTTGTTGTACCAAATAAATGCTTATTGATTGATTAAGTGATTCAGGATGTTATTAAAATTCAAGCCAAGAAATTAATATGTGCATGTATATATACACACATATATTCTTATCTGCATCTATCTATCTATAAAGCACATACTATGTTTCACTCTGAAGTTTCTCATACCCAAGATAATGATATTTCTATACACTCAGTCTCTCATATCGGAAACCTTGAGGTTGTCTTTGACTCACTTCTTCATATATCTGTATTACCTCTTGCTAGAAGGGATTTGAGGAGAGGCCACTTATGCTGAAAGACAGGATGGCTTAAGGAAGGTTTCTTGAAGAGGATGTTGCCTGAGCTTCAGCTTAAAGGAAAGGAAGAATAGCAGTGAGAAAAATATAGTTTCCTCAAAAAGTATTACAAAGATTATTGAACAATCAGGTTTTGTAAGTTCAAAAGTGTTAGATATAGGAATCCATATAAAAATTTCAAGTCAGAAAGAGTCCTACTGCTTACATTGAATAAATATATTACCTTTATATGTAAACTGTTGCTTTTTACTCCTAAAGCTTTATTTTAGGTCCATGAAGATTGATCCAGCAGCACCAGGGTAAAAAAAAAAATGCCCAGGAAAACAAGAGAATGGTGAAAAGAAATAGTGCATGAGCTTTGAAATATTTTATCATAGCAGCTATGCATTTTTCACTAATTTTTTCTTATTGTTCTTATTTTTACTAATAGTATTTTTTGTTGTTTAGTTGTGTCTGACTCATTTTGATCCTATTTGAGGTTTTCTTGGCAAAGATCCTGGAGTGGTTTGTCATTCCCTTCTCCAGATCATTTTACTCATGAGGAAATTAAGACAAACAGGGTAAAGTCACTTGACCAGGGTCACATACCTAGTAAGTGTCTAAGACCAGATTTGAACCCAGGAAGACTCATCTTCCTGACTCCAGGCCTGCATTCTACCCACTGTACTACTTAGCTGCCCTAATAGTATTTACTGAGGACCAAAGATTTTGGAGCACCAAAGGACCTTTATAGGCCATCTCTTTTAACCCTTTAATTTTACAAATAAGAAATACTTTAGCTTCGAGATGTTAAATGACTTACCCAAGGTCAGATGGAGAATAAGTAGCATAACTAGAACTGCAACCTTCAGCCTCTGACTACAAATCTTTCCAATATACCTCACTGTCTTATGGAGACCCTCTAACCTTAATTCATCTGGTGTCCCTTACAGCACTTAACATAGTGACAGGTACATAGAAGTGGTCCAATAAGCACAGGTTTCACTTATTGAGTTATTGATTATTAAGTAGAAATGAATAAAATCACTTATTAAACCTATTCTGTTGCCCTTAATTAATCATCATATTCTAGCTAACCAAATTAAACTAATAGAGAAAGTAATTTTTCTACTCTGAGGTTCACAAACAGTTAAAACAGATGGGAAAGCCAGCTGAAAGAGTGATAGCACTAACAAGATACCAAATTTTATTTGGGGTCCATAAGATTGAACCACTAGTGTTAGGGTGGAAAACAAGCCTGGTGCAAAAAAAAAAAAAATCTGCCCAATAACATAGGAGGATTGAGAGCGGACAAAGGCCTCTTCATAATTTCTTCTCACATCTACCACCACTTACTCATGGGCAATAGGGAATTACAGAATAGACAAATCAAGCAATACATAAAAGAAAGGGCTTCACTTTTTTACTAACAAGTCATTCATATCAAGAGAATGGGCAAAAATAGGGAATAATATATAGAGATATATTTCATCTCATAGAGATAACATAAAGAATATATACATATATATATACATATGTGTGCACATATATTCATAGATAGATATGAATGAGATAAAATGAAAGACAGTTTCTGACCAAAATAAGATAAAGAAGAAGGCAGCTTGTCTATGAACATAAATTTGATACTTGAGTGGTTCAATGGATCTGTGATCTCATCAATATGGTTATTCCCTTCATTATCACAGTTCACAATTGCATAACTTCTGATCCTAAGCAATTCTTGTTCACATTCAAAAATAAATCCTCTGTAGAGTATCTGCCCAATGTACTGAAGGCCTTCTTTCAGATCTTTTAACATTTTGTCAGTGCCAATGCATCACTTGGGCTATCAGTAATGCTTCATTCTCCCTCTGTAACTAGCCTGACTCCCTTTTTGATTGTTTCCTTGATAATATCTTTTATGCCAGTATTGGGCATAAGTCTTTGTTGATAATATGTTACATCCCATTCATCTGCATCATGTTTCTCCATTTCTCTTTATATCCTGTCTAAAGAACCGTCCAGAGTTTTCCAAAAGAGTTTTTAATAGAGAGCATAAACTCTATCTGAATTTTGCTACCAAACTGCTTAAAGACCGGGGATCTCTTTAAGTAGGGATTGTTTTGGTTATCATTAATAGGATGCATGGTGGGCTGAACCCTACTGAATAAACAGGCAGCTTTGTTGGAGAGAGGCAAAGAGATATATATTTAATCTGAAACAGCAGGCACATAGATTTTTTTTAATGAAAATTTCTACCTCAGTACTGATGTACCAATTCATTAAAAACAAGTCCTAAAAATGGTGAATATACTCCATAATTTACCACAAAGATAAAAAAACAAACATTCTGGATGAAATTATATTAGCTCCCCTAGGCCTAGGTAGATCTTCCCTTACCCCAGGCTATCTTCTCATTTCTCATCTCCAACTAACAGCACGTCTATACACATGCACGTACACACACACACACACACACACACATATACATACTCTCTGGTTTCTCTGCTGTTCCACCTTCAAGGAAAATTAGAAAGAATTAGGAAAAGGATGAAGAGAGATTGCAAAGAGAGGATGCTCACGAGGCCTTTTTGTTTAACCCTGCCCACTGCATGTGGTTCTGCTCCTTCCTTAGAACCTCCTCCTTAGCAAACCATAGGTAAAGACAATATTTGTATTTGTATTCTGTACCCTAAGCTTACTGTTAGTTCAGAGGACTAGTGAAGATCCAACACACACACATACACACAAACATATACACATACACACACACACACACACACACACTTGTTTGTATATGTATGTGCTTTTCAAAGAACACATCTGTTTTTAATCTTTACACCAGAAAGCTCAAAGCTCAGTCACATGCCTTCTTGGGGGTCGGTTTTCCTGAGACACTGTTCTGAGTGAAATAAAATAGGTGGAGGAGTGAGTTATTCTCCAACTCCCTATTTCAAACAGCTAAAAGGTAAAATACAGTACATCGTACTCTTCTTTCCTTATTGAAGTCTATGCCCAACTCACTATCCCTCTATTTACGATAATAATTACAAAATCACTTTGAAGTTCTGCCTAATGCTACACTCATTATCATCTCTCCTAAACAGAAATAAGTAGGACTTCCATGTCAAAGAAATATGTAGCAAAACTCTCTAATAATTTTTTAATGTATATGTATGAAATCATGTCTCCATAAAAAACCCAACATATTCTTACTCTCATGAAGACTTTCTCCAATTATATCTAAATGTCATTCAGATACAGGAAGTATAAAAATCATAACATTAGTCTAAGAAGGATATAGAATTAAGACTTTGAGTTTGTATTTGGAAGTCAAATATGACCAAAAGTTAAAAGTGATATTGAAAACTACCTTGGTCTTCTCTCAGCAATCCATGATGACAATAAAATAATTGAGAACGTGTACAACAAACACTTACATTCTAAAGTTAAAGCTCAAAGGTATCCATACATTTTAGGGCAATTAATACCTGCATATTACCTATCTTAATGAATACTGTTGGAACAAAAAAAATGAACCATGTATCCAGTCTAAAGTCTGTGCAATATTAATGATTCAGACCCAAATTCCTCACGAACAAAGACAAAGAGAATTGAGGACATAATCAACTAGTTAAAGACCTACAGAAACAGTTCTGATACAAACAGACACCATTTCATAAAGCTATAGTAAACATTTACAATAACTATTTACCCTTTGACTTACTGAATATAACCAAAGTAGGTCTACCTTTGGCTAGATCCTGGGGAACGACTAAGATTAAAGAGCAAAACTAAAGATCATACCTGGGTGATATGCACATGAACTGAAACAGTGATATGTATACAAAGAAATATCAAGAAAAAGACTGTATGATGCAAATTTTTTAGAGAAATAAAGGGGCTCATAGTAATGATGCATGATTAAGTCATTGCTACCAGAAATTAAATAAAATCCAACTTTAAGGAGCTCGGATATGTTTATCTATGGAGATGTTGAAAGGAAAAGATATAAACTGTGTAGTATATTTCAAGTTTCAATAGCTGAATTTCCAGTTACCTAGAAACACTCAATCAAGCCGCAAAATTATATATCTCAAGCTAGCTATATTTCATGAATTAAAGGACTTCATATTAAAAATACAAACTCAAACATTTCCTTCATTAGCATAGACAAAACTGTTAGCTATGCTCTTGCAGACATAACACTGACCTATATAAATTTGAGAATTACATTTAAAAAGATGCAACCATATTCACTATTGAAAACTTCAAATATATGTGGAATGAAATACTTTTAAAATATAGAGACCTAGTGAAATTAATCAAAACTATATGAGAAAAGGATGAAATGCTTATCATCTGTGTTTTCTTGTCTGCTATTAAATTTGTCCCAAAGATGCTTTCAATAGGTCTATTGAAAATGACCTTCAAATCCTAATACTTTTATTCAATTACCCAAGGCAGTCCTTTTACCATTTGCACAATAATATACAAGATATTAAATATATGTTGAGTCATATAGAGACTTGTCCTAGGATTGTTCATATATACATATGCATTTCATTGAACATAAAGATGAGAAAAATAAGATGACAAATATGATAATATAGCTTACGTTTCTGTGGCAGTTTACAATGCAATAGACTAGTGTCATAAGATATGTGGTTCAATTATGGAAAATTTATTAAAATACATTAGTTTAAGAAAGGATAAAAATGTATAAATATTGTTTTGTGCATGATACTTGGGCAGTGAACCTATGGTAAAACAAAATTGTGTGACTTTACCATGCTTCTCATGGTCCTATTCAACATTAGACAAACCTATGCCTGGCCAGGAGGTGACATCAACACATTCTAACAAGTATTTTTCCATAGTCTTATTTCATGGCACCTAATATTTGAGCTAAAGTCGTGTGGTTCCACTTAGTTGTGTAGAGCATGGCAGATATATATCATATGTTAACAATGAAATGAAGGTGGTGAAGGAAAGCAACTAGACATGTTCAAGAAGTGACTGTAACCAGAAAAGTTTCTTTCCTAGGAAGATTATTCCTTTTTCTAACACATCTTCCTATGTTGCAAAGTACTCATCCAAAATCTTCTCCTGAGACAATCTGACCCCATTTGCCTAATCTTTAAAGATTCAAGAACCTAATTATTTCTAAATTACTGAGTCAAATCAAGTCATAATCAATAGGAGCACATATAGGGAGAAAGATTGATTTCTGATTGCATATGATTCGAAAATAGTGAGTATTACTCGACCCATACATTTGCATGCTACTTCATTTAGCATCCTCGGTGTTTATGAAAGACTGATCAATGATTCAATAGAAGAGATGCTTCCCCAATAGAAGAGATGCTTCCACAAGGTGAATATTGATACCACTATTGTAGCAAACTGTGCTGCCATTTAAAGAGGTTATTTCTACTTTTTTTCACATTCTTTTAACTAATATTAAATTTAGCAGAATCCTTATTTGCTATCACATGAAAATCTGTTTCCATAGATTTATGCAAATATTGATAAACAAACACACATTTTGTGAAGATATGAACAAAGATTGTTTCTTCCCTACAAACCAAGCTTTTTAATTTGGAATCAAGAAATTAATGAAGACATATATATCTAGTATTTTCTAACTTGAAAATGCTTCTGTCCAATGTCAGTGCAGATCACTTCTATCATTAAGTCATTTAAAAAACCCTGGTGAAACATAGACCATCACTTCGTAACATTCTATAGACCTATTCTGTGTCTTGGGCAAAAGAGATACTTTTCTTTTTTGGCAACCAGGAAAATATCAATAATGAAGTCACTGGTGGGCCCATGGTAAATGATACAAGAATTGTCTATCTGTTTTTCTTTCTTTCTTTTTTTTTTTAAATCTAATGCACTTGTCTGGTATTCAATAAGTTATAAAGACCCTTGATTTGGTTTTAAAGTACAAGTGACTAGTGCTTATGGAAGTTAATTTGTGCACTGATAAAAGGCATGACAATCACTGCCTAATCACATGTCCACATATGTAAAAGTAAAACACATAAAAATCACTTGGTAAAGCTTTCATGGAATGATTGTGTCCAAATATGGCATGTAAATGTCCAATGATTTTAGTTCCAAAAATGGATTCTTTGGAGTAATTAATAAGGACTATACATCTGTATGAAGCTACTTATCTGTAATACTAATATTAGGGAATATCTTAAAGCCCTCCAATTGTTTAGGATGTCTGGATTTGCATATGAAAAGATAAAGAAGGTGATTAGCCAGGTGGAAGACAATCTACCTCCTGGACTTAGTATTTTTTCCCACCTACTCATCTAAGAGGGAAAAATGAGACACTCTAGTTTCTGAAATTAAGAAATTTCAAACCTGAGTTAGTTGGTCATTATTATGCAGGTAACAGTATTCAGAGATGGAAATTTGGAGGTATAGTACATAGGATATACCCCATTAGTGAGGACAAGAACTTTGATGAAGATTCTTAAGCGCTAGGGGTAAGAACAGTTGTCCAAATAAAAGATGTTGCCCAAAATATGACAAAGATGGTAAGATCCTATTTTTTGTTCCAAAGATTTGGTACCCTGGGATTGAGCATCTCCTGGTTGGAAGATGAAAGGCCTCTGCAGCCAAAATTCTGAGGGAATAAATTTGGAAAACCCAAGTAGAGTCTTATTTGTTGTGATGGTTTTCCTGGCTTCCAAACAATGATTTTCTTTCTTTTTCCCTAAAGAATATGAGAGACATTGAGATTTCCAAGGACCAAGATAGCACACTAAGTAAATTGCTGTAACTCTCCCATATTTGCCTCCAAACAACCATAAACAGCACCCCAAAACAAATCCTGCAACAGCAGAACCAGCAAAAAGATGGGATGGAGCAATCTTTTAACCCAAGAAAAATGGAAAAATAGGGAAGGTCCTTCTCACTTGAGTAAAAGGGAAACACATTCCAGGATGAGAAGTGTCCCAGAAAGCCAGCAACAAGCCCCACTCAGCAAACCAGTGGGAAATCCTGAACCCCAATATGGTGGAGCAGGCAAATGTCAATGGTAGGACCCCTCCACATGCCTTAGCATAGCCAGGAGAACCAGCAGACTCCAGCTCCAAGAACCACCACATGCTTCAGCAGAGCCCCATGCAAACAAGCATCCTGTAGCAGCCAGACCTCCACCACATGTTTCTGCACAGCTCGCCACAGACAGGCACCCTTCAGTGGCTAGATCTCCACCTGCTTCAGTATAGCCTGGGGCAATGCAGAAACAATTCAATCTACCTGGCTTCAGCACATACCAGACAACACCACTAGGATACCAGGTAAACTGCTAGACCCCTATGGCTTACAGCAGCACTCTCCACCCCCCACCTCATCCTCTTAGCACAGCACCAGACACTAGGGTCCCCCGAGGGGTCTCAGGGCAACATCAGGGCAGCACAAAGTAAACAGTCAGTGCCTGTATCCTGCAGTCCAGCATTCCACAATATGAAGAATTTGGGGATGATTCCAAGTATTGGGAAGTTTTCCAAATGTGATCCAGTCTCACCTTCTGCCACTACTCTCTCTATATATCTATATCTATATCTATATCTATATCTATATCTATATCTATAT
>NW_020954723.1:9478046-9563060 GCF_900497805.2 Vombatus ursinus
TATATCTATATCTATATCTATATCTATATCTATATCTATATCTATATCTATATCTATCTATCTGTCTATCTATCTATCTATCTATCTATCTATCTATCTATCTATACACACACACACATCTGGCTAAAAGGTACCATAGACAATGAAGCAATATCAATATTAAACATATATGCACAAAGTAGTATAGCATCCAAATTCTTAAAGGAGAAGTTAAGTTACAGGAAGAAATAGACAATAAAATACTAGTGGGGGACCTCAAATGTCCTCTCTCAGAATTCGTTAAATCCAACCAAAATATAAATAAGAAAGAAACAAAGAAGGTAAATAGAATATTATAAATGTTAGATATGACAGATATTGGCATTATTTAGACAAACAGGTGACACCATAAGCAAATTAGAGGAGCAAGGAAAGAATGGGGAAGGAAAGCATTCAGGACTAAATAAGAGATAGAGAGAATTGAAAAGTTTCAAACACAACTGATGCAAACAAAATTAGATGGAAAGTAGAAAAATGGGAAAAAATCTTTACAGAAAGTATCTCTGATAAAGGCCTCATTTCTCCAATATATAGAGAACTGACTTGAATTTACAAGAATATAAGCTACTCTCCGATTGATAAATGGTCAAAGAATATGAACAGGCAGTTCTCAGATGAAGAAATCAAAGGTATCTATAGGCATATGAAGAAGTGCTCTAAATCACTTTTGATTAGAGAAATGCAAATTAAAACAACTCTGAGGTACTGCATCACACTTATCAGATTGGCTAATATGATGGAAAATCATAGATGTTAGAAAAGATGTAGAAAAATTGGGATACTGATGCACTGTTGGTAGAGTTGTAAACTGATCCAACTATTAAGGAGAGCAATTTGGAACTATGTCAAAAGGGCATTCGAACTATGCATACCCTTTGATCCAGCAATACTACTACTAGGTCTATATCCCAAAACAATCATGAAAAAGGGAAAAGGACCTACATATGCAAAAAAAATATTTATGGCAGCCCTTAACATTGTGGCAAAATATTGGAAATTGAGGGGATGCCCATCAATTGGGGAAGGCTATACAAGCTGTGGCATTTAAATGCAATGGAATACTGTTGTGAAATAATAAATGATGAACAGACAGATTTCAGAAAATCCTAGAAAGACTTGTATGAACTGATTCAGAGTGAAATGTGCAGAACCAGGAAAACATTATACACAGTACCAGCAACATCATGTGATGATCAACTATGAATGACTTAACTCTTCTCAGCAACACAATGATCCAAGACAACTACAAAGAACTCAGAAAGGAAAATGCTATCCACATCCAGATAAAGAACCGATGAATTCTGAATGCAGATTGAAGCATTTTTTTTTCACTTACTTTATGTTTTCTTATGTTTTTTTCTCTTGATTTATTCTTTCACAACTGTGACTAATATGGAAATATTTTTACTTGATAGCACATGTATAAACTATATCAAACTGCCTATCATTTTCAGGAGAGGGGAGGAGAATGAGGGAAAAAATTTTGAAACTCAAAATCTTGTAAAACTGAAGGCTAAAACTTTTCTTGACATGTAACTGGGGAAAAATAAAATACTATTTAAAAATGGTAGAAACCTATGGACTTCAGGTTCAAAAAATTAACCCAAAAATATGGTCACTGCTCCTTTTTCTTTGCATAAGAGTTAGTCAATTTTTCCATTTGAGCCAGGAGCTGAAGGCAGTGAGGACTAAGGCAACTGGAAGTATAGTTTCTTCCAGACATTGGTCTTCTATAGTCAATGACAGGTGGCACCACAGGATATTTCTCTTCTGGATGTTTGTTCATTGATTGCTTTATTGGGTGCAATAATACCTCCTGTGTTGACTTCTGATTTCACTCATGTATGGATATTACATTGAGTAATTTCCCTCTACTAATGCAGCAATTATTTTCCAATTTCCAATTTTAAAGTTGTCTAGAGCAATAGTGCACAACTCAAATAGAAATGAATCCCTGGCAGTTATATATTAACTTAGAAAACCACTAATTGGCATTATTTATGTTTATTGTATTTATATTTGTTTTATTAAATATTTCCCCATTACATTTTAATCTGGGTCCCCCCCTTGGGAATTTTGCCGCCTGCATTCAGTGGGAGGCTGAGTATTTGATAAATCTGGTGTAGGGAAATATAAATTTGTGATTTGCTCATGGTCTCTAAGCTACTATGAGCCAGAAAAGGGGCTTAAACCCAGGATGTCATAACTGCATCAGCTCTGTGTCTGCCATGCCATGATGTTTTTCAAAGTTTAATAGGGACTCAAGAAATATATCCTTTTAGAAAGAGTAAGTATACTCATTGGGAATGCCTTCTGATCCATGTACTGTATTGATGTGTCTTCTACCAACTCAAGAGTCCATCTGTGTCACCAGTTCATGACTAAATTATTAATGTAGGTTGAGCTAGAGCCAGGTTGGGAGGGTGGGGGTGGAACCTGCGGCCTTGAGACCACAATGTAGACTCAAGGACACAAGTTCGCCATTCCTGAGCTAGACCATAAATTTAATTGTCTTAGATTATTCAACTATAGGAATCAAAGGGCTACTTGAGTTGCTATTGACCTGCCAACATATTTTTTTTTCTTTTTTCTTATCTTCCACATGGGCTTGAGCAGACATTGTTGCTCCAATCCATAAAAGTATACCCAACATACTCACACTTTGCAAGGATGTTTTAAAATAAGACTAATCTGCAGGGCTTGAAATGAGAAGGTAAAAGGAAAGAGAAAGGTAATGCAGGGTGAGGAGAAAGAAGGTAGCATTGTACTTTCATGCATGATCTCCTGCATTAGGTGCCATTATCACTATTAGGCAATATAGCATTTCTTATATAAGGATTTAATATTCTATTTTCTATTTTGCTTATACTAAAACCTTTCACAGCAAAGATATATCCCAATTTTTCAATTTTCAGAAGTGAGCATAGATGAGTCAAAATAATTTTGAAATGAGCATGTGAAATGTTTGACTAACTGATTATTGCCTGATGACCTGAGAGAAACCCACAGTTTCTTTACTGTGACCTGTGCCTAACACTTTCTCTGTAACTCCAGAGTCAGCACAAGGTTAATCACTTGTAGGCTGTACTGACACTAAAACCAAATGACAGATGAATCTCCCATGAGTTGCTGGATCTAAAAGAAAGATATTACAGATCTCAGTGTTTACTATTAAACCACAAACAGATCTAGCTTTATTTATATGTGGAGAATAGAGACATTAGATTGTAGGCATTGCATGATTATCAGCATTTGCTTAGCAAAGGGTTTTGTGTCTGTTTGATTTTGGTAAACCAGATTATTTGAAAAGTTCTGAATGGACCCCATCTTCTTCAATATAATCTCTAATTTATTTAGAACTGCTTCTATGTGACCTAAGATTTTGACTACAGTTAAGACATTCTACTGGATATATATTGGCTGTGGGACTCTGGTTAAGTGTTTTAACCTCTAGACCCTCAAGAATCTATTACAAGTTGTAGAGGGAGTTTTGTCAATGAGTTCCTACACAATAAAATAGCAGGACTAGACTTTGTCCCCCAACTCCACCCCACCAACTCCCAGGGCTTTGATTATACTATTTAAGGAGAGGCAACATGATGGAATGAAAAATATTCTATACTTGGAATCAGGGGACCTGATTCCTAGTCTTGTCCTTGCCATACACTATCTCTGTGTCCACGTGCAAATCCCTTCACTTTTCTAAGTCTGTTTCCTGATCTATGAAAAGAAGGCTTTGGATTGCCTTATTTCTAAAGCTCTATGCATGGCTTCTTGTTGAAGGTAAAATAGATTTGACTGGGATTCTGAAAACTTACTCAAACCTTTATACAGTCTATCTCCCATCTCCATGCCTTTGCACTGTCTATCTCCCTTGCTGGGAATGCTTTGCTCCATTACCTTGCCTCATACCCTGCTTTCCTTCAATACTCAAATTAGCTCCACCTTCTGTAGGAGGTTTTTCCCAGTCCTTTGGCTGCTCATGATTTTCCCTTTCAAATTTCCTCCACTGACTTTGTATACATCTTGTGTGTACCTAGTTATTTACATATTATTTCCTCTATTAGAATTTACACTCGAGGGCAAATACTGTGTTTTAGCTTTCTTCATATTTCTAGTACTTAACACAGTGCCCACCATATAGGAAGGACCTAATAAATATGTTTTTGTTGACTGAATTAACAGCTGCCACTCCTTGTTTTAAACATAGAGAACTGATAGCCTAATATTTTGGTGGAATTCACCTGGAACTTGTGACTGGCCTAGTATGGTCTCTTGAATATTAGAAATAGATATATAGATATAGATACACACACATATATATGTATGTGTATATATGTATATATGTATGTAGGTATGTATATACACACATGTATATGTGTATATGAATATGTGTGTGTGTATATGTCAAAAATAATAGACGTGGAAAATACTACTGACCTTTAAACATGTTGAACTACTCCCAGTTGACCATAGGGTGGACATCCTCATCCTTGGTTTTACCTTTTCTAGAGCCCTTTGCTTTATAGTGAGAACTTTTGAGTGCTTTAATTCTCACATGGTTTTACCACTTCCCTCACTTAAAAAAATGCATCTAAGAGAATGATTAGGTATATTAGATTCCTGCCATTGATTGCTAAACACCATGCTGCTTTCTAAGCATGAGGCATAAAGAGAGCTATAAACCATACATGTTATACTCAGAGGGACAATTTTCTCCTTTTTTCCCCTAGATTTGTATACAGCCATTACCAGACAGGATATTGCAGTGTGGGAGGAAAAGAAGAAGGAAAAAAAAGAAACAACAAGACAACAAATGTCTGGTTTGATATTAGTTTTGCTTTCTTAGTCAAGGAAAGTAAAAGATATCTTCCTTCCCCACCCCTAACCCTCACATTTTAGCAGGGAGTGCACTATGCAACATAACAACAAAAGAGCACAGGAAAATTGTGCTTTGCCATTAATTTACTATTTTTTACATTTTTCAGTTGCCCTTTTTCTGAATGGCTCTAATGTGTAACTTACATTTCTAGGGGGTGTCAAAATGTTTTGTCTTTATCAGTAGCTTTTATTCATCAAAGCCTAGTTGAAAAAGACCTGGGGTGTGTTCCAGTCTCCACTTACTACTCACTCTTTCTGTGGCTAGAGGCAAGTCCCTTTGCTGTCCTGAGATTAAATTCCCACCTGGTATAGTTGCTGTTCTTCATGTTTGAGGAGGACCAAAATGGCATCACTATGCCAGGGTCAAGGTACAGTGTGTCTGACTGTGGCTAATCAGACCAATATAAGCTTTCAGTGGACTCTACCACAGGTCAAGCAAAAATAGTCCATATAAAATTTAGAGTGGAGATGTCTTTAAATTTGTGCATCTCATGGTTTTTTTTTGAGAATTTCCTACCTACGCTTAATGCAGAAATTTAACTGCAATCTAACTAACTACCAGTTTCTGAGAAATTAAACCAAATATGAAAAGTGATTTGACATAATGAGGAAATATCATTGGGTTAATGCAAAGTATTTTCAGCGTCTTATTTCCTGTAATTTAGGAAATGAGTAAAAATTCAAAATGCCTTTGAAAATGTGCTTTTCTTGTTTGATAAGGTTGCTAATTAGTTTACTTTATTGTTAATTTGAATGAATGTATAAATGTGGAGACGCCTATATCAAGTGTAGCTAGAATTTGTAAGGAAATATAAAGAATGACTTTTATTAGATTTAACAACAACAACAAGAAAAAACTTTTACTTCTTCTTTAGTGAAAAGTTGCCTGAGATCCTTTGATATTCTTTCAGTATATCACAATTCCATTCAACAAACATTTCTCAAGTGATTGCTATGTATAAAGAACTGTCTGAGGTTCTGGGATTACAAGGGCAAAAATTAAACAGTCTGTACCCTCAGGAAGGTTATATAATATAATCAAAAAGGCACTAGGACAACAGTCAGTAAAGTCATGTTCAAATCTTAACTCTGTCATGAAATAACTATTTGACCAATGAGGTGCTCACTTATCATTTATAGGCCTCAATTTACTCATATATTGGTAATGAGACCTTACTTATAGGATATTGTGAAGAAAAGATGGGATAAGATAACAAATTATAAATATACTCTAGAGATATAAAGTGTTATTATAATACATGCACCAAATAGTTAAAAACATAAATGTATGTGTGTATACTGATGCAAAATGTGGTTTGGGTATTGTAGTGTATATAATGTTAATTTGGAAGTAATTTCCAGTTTCTTGGGAAATTGAATTATATAGATCATCCTTGTGAAATTGTTGAATGAAAAACCATATTTTCCATTCTGAAATGAACACAAGGATGCTAAATGAGTTATTTCTGATTTGTCTGTAAGTTGGTAAAAATCTAGGATTAGATTACATGAGCCCCACATTATACTACATCTTATCCAAACTAAAGTTGAGTTAAAATTTTGAACCAAAGTAAAAGTCCAGGAGAAATTTATTTCTAGAATCATATTTTATCTGTCAGTTAGTCAACAGTCATTTATGAAATGTTAATGGTATTTCAGTGACTGAGTTAAGCAATTAGGATACAAAGCAAGGAAAAAAAAAACATGGCTCCTGACACCAAGATGCTCATATTTTTATGAGAGAGACAATATGCAAACACAATTGTGTGTGTGTGTGTGTTGATTATGCAGCATAAATGGATGGCAACCTTAGAGAAACAGCACTCAGAGTCAGAGGTAGGGTATGAGGCATAGGGGAGGACCCCTGAAAAAGGTGAAATTGGAGCTGAAGCTTGAAGAAAGCTGTGGAAGCCAGGAGCAGGGGTGAGGAAGAAGAACATTTCAGCTAGTGGATTGACATAGATTTGTTCTTGATATTAAAATGGTCAATCGCGTTTACAGTTTCCTACTAGTAAAACAACACTTCACTTTCAGTACAAATCTGGCCTGGTCACGTTGTATAATTTTGTGATCTGTTTCTTAAGCATTTTGGATAAACTTCGTACATCAATGTTCATTGGAGATATCAGTCTGAAACTTTCTTTCTTGATTTTTTTACTCTTTCTGGTTTAGGCATTTATTCAGACTATATTTGTGTGACAGAAGGAATTTGTTAGAATTCTCTTTGTTTTTTTTTTCCCCAAAGAGTTTGTATAATAGTGGAATTCATTCTTTTTCAAATGTTTTCTAGAATTCATTTGTGAAACCATCTGTTTACAGGTGTGTTTGCTTTTTATTTCTACCTTTGGGAGTTCATTTATTGCTCATACAATTTCTTTTTCTGTGATTAGCTTATATAAATTCTAAATTTCTTGTTCTAGTCATCTGAGATTTTAAAAAGAAAGATGACAAGCTTTTATAGATACAAAAATATTTGCAGCAGAATCTTTTGGGGTGGCAAAATCTTGAAAATAAAGGGATGTCCATCAATTGGGTAATGGTTGTGTGTGTGTATACATGTATGTGTGCATATTGTCTGTAAACATATATACACCCAAATGTATACATGCAATGTATATGCATATGTGTATGTATATGTGTATGTACATATATGTGTACACACAGGTTGTCCCCAATTCATAGTGTAGTTTTAAATTAAAATAAGTATAAATGCTAAAAAAAAAAACACCAAAAATCATCTGAAAGTTTAAACATTTGAATTTCTCTTAGATGTTGGGTTTTTTTTAAAATAACAATTGATTTTCTATTTGATTTTAACAAGATAGGGTACCTTGGTATTTTACATTGTGCGACAGTTTCTATATGATACAATTTCAGACCAGTTTACTAGTAAAGGAGGTCCTTTAATTTGATATATCTTGATTAATATTGATTGAACTTTTTCTCATGTGATCAGTCACACCTAAACTGTCCTATTCACCAAAATTCATTCTTTGGATGATCTTAAGGCTAGGATTACAAATACAATCCTTTTAGTCACTGAACCCCAGCCACAAAAATTTTACAAAATTTTAAAATTGTTTAGAACAATATATAGTGCAAGGGGGTGGTTATGTTGAATTTTATTAAGAAACATATACATATTTTGAAACTTTTAACTAATTGACCTTTCAAATCATGTTTTTGTATGGCTGTAGCATTTTGAATTCTGAAGTTCTTAAAGCTTAATACTGAAAGAGGATTCTGAGAAGATGGCAGAGTAAGTCAGAAAATTTCAAGCTTCCTAAGATTTTCCTCCACAAAAGAGATAAAAAAGTGCCTCAAGGTGAACATAGAGGGTTAAAAATAAGAGTAGGGGCAGAACAGGAGTCTTCCTGGGACAATCTGAGAAGATCTGAAGAAAAACCCCAGGACAAGGTCTGACCAGTGAAGAGTTTACACCCACAGGCTAGGAACTTCTTACCCAACAAGCCACAAGTCCTGGGGTTACCTGGGTTGGGAGGTTGCCTCCAGAACCTCTGCTGATAAGAAACAGGAGACCCAACTGTGCTGGGGAGATACTGTGAGGGCAAGAAGAAACCAACACAAGCCTGATGATTCCAGAAGCAGTGGGACAGAACACCACTGGCTATGTGCATTAACAGGAGGCTGGAGATTTTGGTTTGAGTTCAAGGTCAGAGGGGAGAACTGAAGAGGATCTGAGTCCCAAATAAATGCATAGACAAAGGAGAAAGAATCCAATCATAGAGAGCTACTATGGGGATAGAGAAGACCTCAGTTCATCTTCAGAGGAGGATACTGAAGCAATAAAACCCTCTTCTGCCCCAAAGAGTAATGTCAAATGGTCACCTGCCCAAAAAGAACTCATTGAATAACTTAAAAAAGACTTAAAAAAATCAAATGAGAGAGATTGAGGAAAAACTAAAAAGAAAAATAAGAGTAATCCAAGAAAACCAAGAAAATTATGAAAAGAAAATCTACCAATTAGAAAAGGTGATCTAGAATCTTAAGGAAGAAAATATCTTCTTGAAAATCATAATTGGTCAAGGGGAAGCCAGCGAATTTATAAGAAATCAAGAAATTTATAGATAGATAGAGAAAAGAATGTGAAACATAAGAAAAACAACTGATCTGGAAAACAGATCAAGAAGAGAAAACATAAGAATATTCAATCTTGATACAACAGTACAAGAAATAATTAAAGAAAATTTTCCTGAAGAAAAGAGGGTGAAGTAGAAATAGAAAAAAAATCCACCGATCACCTCCTGAAAGAGATCATATGAGGAAAACTTACAGTAATATTACAGTCAAATTTTGAAACCCCCAGCTCAAGAACAAAATATTATGAGCAACAAGAAAAAAACAACAACACAATTTACATATGGAGGTACCACAATTAGAATCACACAACACTTACCAGTGGCAACACTAAAAGATCGCATGTCTTAGAATACTATATATCAAAGAGCAAAAGAACTGAGCTTCCAGCTGAAAATATCATACCCAGCAAAGCTAAGCATAACTCTGAATTTTTTAATGGAAATTAAAAAAGGTACATACATAAAGGTACATACCAATAACAAATTACAAGAGACTCAATAAGGATAGACTGTTATTAAACTTATGTCTAAGATTGTTATTAGTAATTAGTTAGCTTATAAGAAAGATTGGGGTAGACTTGAATATATGATGTCGAAAAGTAAAATTGTCAAGAACAGCTAAAAGAGTAATTATATTAGACAAATAAGGTGCGAGAGGAAGAACCAATACAGAGGAATTAGATGGGGGAGGGGGGCTGTTAGTTCTGGAGATCTACTTTCATCAGGAATAGGTTCAAAAAGGAAAAATACATATACATCTAGAAGAGCATAAAAGTCTTCTAAATTTAGAAATAAATAAAATTCTAAGGGGATAGGGAAGGGAAGAGGATAAAGAAGGAATCTTTAGGGGGGGAGGGTGAAGGAATAGGTGAAAAAGAGGACAGAGAAGGGTGTTTAGAGCAATGTAAATGGGAGGATAAGGCAGGGATTCTTGGGAAGATAAGGGAGGGATCTTTACAGGGGAACACAAAGGAACAGGAAGGGATGTGCAAAAGGGTGTTTTGATTTATGGGAAGGGGAGGATACGGGAGGGATTGTAGTAATGAGAGTGGGCTAAGTAATAGGAGGGCAAGGTAGCTAGAAGGTACAAGTAAAGTAGAGGAGTTAGGAGACATAGGACAAAAGAGATACACACAAAAATAAAAACAAAGATTAGGAGTAGAATCTCTTGGAGAGTATATGTTTATGTGTGTATGTATGCATGCATGTGTATATATGTATTCGTATATGTACATATCAATATCTATATATAAATATATCCATGCTTAATTGTGACATGGGAGGGGGAGGATGAAAGGAGAGGAAGAGGGAAAAAAGAACAGAGTAAAAAGTGTACAGCACAGAACAAAAGAAAACCTACAAAAAAGCAAAGAAAAGATGGACAGCTTCCAAAATAACACGCAGCATTTAATATATAGGCTTTCTTAAAATGGAAAGTTATTACTATATATTATGAATCCTCTTCTACATTCTGCTGTGTGCATGACATGCTTTTTTTTCTTTTCTCATTTTATATTTCAGTTTGTAATGTTTCTTTTTCTTTTCTTATTATGTATTTGTGTTTGTCTAAAATAAAAAAGATTAAAAATTGCACTAAGCCTAAGATACTATATATAAATATACATACATGTATTAAGTGTTTTATATGTGTATGACTGTACCTATAATAAACATATAGGTATGCATGTATGTATGTATATACATACATGAGTGTGTGTGCATGTGTGCATGTGTGTATGTGTGTGTGTGTGCATGTGTGTGTGTAGCCATAGAGATGACAATTGAATCCATGAGACTTGATGGGATTCCCAAGCAAGGCAGTATAGAGGGAGAAGAGAAGATGGCTCAGTACCAATCCTTTAGGAAATCCCATCACTAGTATACATGAACTGGCTGGATAAAGATTCTGAAAAATGAGACTGAGAATGTAAGACAGGTAGGAGGAGAACCAGGACAGTACAGTGACACAAAATCCTAGAGAGGAGAGAATACCCAGGAGAAGAGGGTGATTACATCATAGGCTGCAAACAGATCAAGAAGGATAGAGTGAGAAAAAGCCATTCAATTGGGCAATTAAGAGATCATTGGTGACTCTGGAAAGAGATTCTTCAAAAGTAAATTCCAATGAAGCAAAAAAAGAAAAAAAATCCTAAGTATTTTTTAAACAGGAAGAATTTTTTAAAAGAAGAATTCAAAAAAATTTATTTCTTTTGATATTTTTCTTGGCTAAAATATGTGACATTGGATAAGTTTACTGGATCTATTATTCATCTATAAAATATGAGATAATAAACACTGGTACTGCTCAGTGCATGGGAATGTTGTAAGAAAAGAGCTTTGGAAATTTATAAAATTGGATTATTTTTTCTAAGATCGTTGACCTCAGAATTATATGTTTTAGGTTCTGGTCTTGGAGTTTTATATAGCAATGTGACTAGGTTAACATCTTGTATTATATAAATGGAGTATGAGGAGACAGAGATAGATATCTGTAATTGTCTTGTAACATTTATCAATTATATAATTACACAGATCACAAACCTCATGTATTAATGTATAGAGATACTTAAACATATGGCCTCTTTGTTTAAGATGTCATGGACTGTTAAGATGTGCTTGAATTTTGGATGGTGTTTGAGACCACCCAGTTATATTCTATTGGCCTCTGCATAGCCATTGGAGAGCAATGCTGTTATTCAACAGTGACTAACCTTGTCTGGAATAGAACCAGTTATGTAGAAGTGAAAGGTTCACTGTCCCAAAACTAATCCTCAAAGCCATGTACTCTCTTAGAATTGTTTAATTAATTTTATACCTGCTGTGGAGATCTTATAAGTTGTGAGGGAATAATGATTAGCAGCTGTGGTAACATGATATACTTTCTGTCATGAGATATTGTAACAGGAAGTGAATTAACCTCAAGTTACCATCAAAATTTAAAGGTCACTACTCTTGTGCTTTTAGCACATTCTAGAGAATCTAGTGTATAGGATTGTAACTTAAATCCAGAGAATAGCCACATACCTGCACATATGTTTGTAAATACCACAGTGAAATAGAATTGAGTTCAGTGTTTTTGCCCTTAAGACTCTCTGAAGCCTATAGTATATTTTACTCCCTCAATGTGAATTTCTTCTCAAAGCTCACAACATAAGGGCTGAGCTTAGTGCTGTGGAGAGTCAGGTATGGTACTGATATAATGTAGAACACCAGCATATCCCTCTTTTCCCCCTAAACTACTGGGTGGATTCTTTTTATCAATAGAGTATGAGCCCCACTTTTTTTTTCTCATTCTAAGTCACAAGATAAGGTCTTCAGAAGTGTTGTGTTCCACAGCAAAATTGATTTCAACATTTCAACATTTATTAAGTTCCAATAGCAGACAGACAATCATGCTTAGTCCTTAGGAGACATAAAACTTAGATAAGTTTTATGAAATATGACATAAATCTGATGATTCAGAAAATAGTACTTGAAAAGCACAAATTTATAAGTACAATTGAAGAAGGGGAGATCTTTACTGACTGAGAAGGTCTTCATGTAAGGAAATTTAAGGAAAAGCTGAAAATGAGACCAGTAATTTTTTAGTCAAATGGTTCTAATCCACTTGTATATTCATTTCAGTACTGACCAATGACCAACTTAAACTTAATTATTCTGTCTGGATGTTAGCTTTACTTTTCTAAATTGGCTCTAATTAGAAGGACTCCTTCATTTGATAATACTACTTAAATGTTTACTACTGTATAACAATAGAATCTGTTTTTTGTTTGTTTGTTTGTTTGTTTTCTTCCTCTCAAGCTCATAAAAGCAAGACATCATTAAAATGGGGCAGCTAAGTGGTACTGTTACTGGAGTCAGGAGGACCTGAGCTCAAATCAGGCCTCAGACACATAACACTCACTAGCTGTGTGAGTCTGGGCAAGTCATTTAACCCCAATTGCCTCACCAAAAAAAAAAAAAAGTCATTAAAAGACACACTTCGACCCATTTCTATGTTTTATCCTTGGTTTAGAGAGAGGCAATATGGCATTATGGAAAGTTTGGGTTCAGCATACATCTGGGTTTGAAATCACACTCCAACACTACTAGTCACATGAAACTTTGGCCAAAAAAAAAAAATAACCTCACTTTGTCTGTTTTCCCATAACATGGTTTCACAATTTTTGTATTACCTACCTTATAGGGTAGCTATGAGGACACTACATCATAAGGGAAAAAAAATGTATATATATATATATATAGCATTTTAAGTGAGTGTTCTTTTAGCTAGAAGAGGTCATTGCTGCTTATTTATCTACTAATGTACAAGGCATGAGAAAGAGACAAAAAATATATAAGTAATAGAAAATCAGATTATTTTCAGGGAAATCTTAAGTGTTCAGTGGAACCAAGAGCACATAGCTAAACCTAGAGATTCCAACAGAGAAGTTTGTAGCATGACTAAAAAGAGAAGAAAAAAGGAAAAAGAATCCATAGGGTGTGTAAATAATGGACTTTCCTTGCCCTTTAAAAAACTTTAAGTTCAGTAGTTGCAAGTTAACTCCACTAAAACACACACAACTGACAAAATTATGAACTAGAATATGACAAGTACAAGGAAAAATAGAGAATACTATGAACTATTTAAATATGGAAATTACTTATAGCTGGTAGAAATCAAGAAATGTTTCATGGAAGAGGTGGCATATTTCATAATGTTTACGTGCCTCTTAAACACAGTAGTTGCTGAGAGTGAATTGAATCACCTTAAATTCTGAAGAAAGCTTTTCCTTTCTATTTTCTGTATTCACACAATATTGTGATATATTTAGTAAGCAGTAAAGTATCTTGATGCCTGATCTAGGAATTCAGGAAGACTTGGGTAAAAATCTCGCATCTGATACTAGCTGTGTGTCCATGGAGGAAGTCAGTTAAAATCTCAGTAAATCAGATAACGAATAAGTCTGTAAGTTGCAGAGCTTTTGCTAATCTATATTTGTGGAGGGAGTTTTTCATAATAAACATGCTCATGACAAAGAGGAAACAACTAAGGTCTGGATATACAAGTTTTGGCCAACTGGAGTGGGATTTGCATATCTACCAGATATGTTTTTTTTATTTTGTTTTGTTTTGTTTTGTTTTGTTTTTCATTGTTGTTTGTTTGTTTTCTGTAGGCAATGTGGATCTTTAGAAAATGCTCCCTGATGCTGATGAGCAAGGTGAATAATGCACTCCATCAAGGACAGCTCCCCCATCTGAGATGGTTGGTAACAGAGAGAGACTCAGATTTACTGCAGACAACTGTACATCGAAAATGTCATGTGGGGCTGTTACTAATAGAGCACAGAAACAAGACTTGGGAAACTTTTTCACAAACTTTTCTGGGACACAGCACAAATGAGAATTTTCAGCTGGGGAAAAGGGGTTATTGGGAAATAAACAACTGAATCCAAGCTAAGCCTCAAATGATGAGGGCAAAATGCTGTGAGAATCAAAGGGGGCAAAGGCTCAGAATGTTTTAAAGAAAATAAACAAGCAGGGATTTCCACTCACCTTCTCTGGTCTCCCAGGGACTAATCTGAATAACTTTCCCACTAAGGCATTTTGACAAAGGTAACATTTATTGATTCCAAGGCAAATTCACTGCACTCGTAAACTTTTCACAATTTCTTCTTTGACAAAAGTTCTTTTAGACAGGTTTCAGAGAAAACTGTTCTTCCACTGCTTCTACAGACAGATCTTGTAGTAGAATTAGTATTGTCCTCTGTTCAGGGCGTTTTAGCCTATGGTGGTAGAAATAATTGTGAGATAATATGGAACAAGAAGAGAATTGGATTGGCAAAGGAAAAAGGCAGTTGTCAAACAAAGTGAGGTCAATTCTCTCTTCCTTGATGCGGGAGTAACTACCCTTTTGAAGGGTGAGGGGGTGTGTACCAGTCAAGGAGGGCAGACTTTGTCCTAATTTCCTTTTCGATAATAAACAAAAGTGACAAGAAAAGTGATGAAAAACACATTAAAAATAAATGGCCATAAATTGAAGCCTGATATAATGGAAAGTTTCCTGCAGTTTGAAAGTCTAATAGAAATAATACCGTATTGATCCTGGAAGGGTGAGAAGAATGAGCTGTACTTTTGGGAACTCACCAAACCAAATGTAACCTAACCTAACATAAAGGGAAATCTTTCCCAAGAGGGCTTCTCAAATGGTCTCCAGCCTGCTTCTCTCCTCATTTGGATGATCACTGCCATCGGAGAAAGATTGACAAGGACATGTGCTCTTGTCACAAGCTGAAGGCTATTTTCATAATAGTCTTTGAGGGGTAGAGTCAAAAGAAATGCGCAAATGGAACATATTGACATTGCCCGTAATAATCCAAATGGCATGAAGGATGAATAACTCTGTCTCTTAAACCTCCTTTAGCCATCTGCTCTATTTTATTACCTGTGACACATCTTTTTATAAATGGAACTTGTAAGGTTATAGACAAAGGCAAGTTCATTGGTTTCACATTTCCTAAAGGAAGCCCATCAATCATAGCTTGAAAAAAGTAGTCTAAGTTGAGAGTTTTGGCAAGTTACTACCCTAGGCACAACATCTGTAATTATAGGGTTCTGAAATTAGTACAGTATAGCTCTGTTTGTCTAACCTCGAAATGACCTTTCATATAGGAATATCATTTTCAAGGTTGGCCTCACAGATTTGGGATGATAGGGCACATTATTACAATATCTCACTCTATAAACTTAAGCTGACAATTGGGAGTCACTAGGATATAACAGTGAATGTTCTACTCTGCTCCCTAGGCCTCTAAAGACCTGAGTTTGTTCAAATGCTTGGAATCTTTGATACAATAAAAACAATTCCTTTATGTCAGTATTTTAAACCTTAGACTAATAGTATGCATGCTGCCTATTTAATTCTTTGCTCTTTCTGTCTCTGTCCCTGTCTGTTTCCTCTTTTTCAGATGGAATAAGTAGCAATCAAAATTAGGAAATTCAACACTACTAAAAATATCATTTAAATTAGGTGATAATTACAACTTAGTAATGACCACAAGTTTGTCAGACCCCCCCCCTTTACCCCTACTATGGGGCATATGGTCTCAACATGTTCAAAGATAAAGGAAAATGTTATCTATACGCCGAATATTTGTGGCAGCTCTTTTTTGGTAGTGAAAAAAAAATGGAAATAAAGCAGGTACCTATCAATTAAGTAATGATTCAACAAATTGTGCGCTATAGATGTAATGTAATGATATTATACCATACTATTCTCAGCCATTCAAATGAACATGTGATCTCTTCAAACTGAATGTTTCCTCTGATGATACAACCTAATAGCCTATTATGTGTAACTGTGGGTCATATATTTACATAAGTTTGCCATAGGGCATGAAACCATTATCTTGGAGTTCTTCTTAGTTTTCTCCTTATATTGTGAAGATACTCATGAGGCACATCCCTCACACTTACCACATGACCAGTCCATCTTCTCTTCTATGATTTCATAGAATTTCTATCATGAAATTTTTTTACTCCTCTCCTTCTTTGATTTTTTCCTACTGCCTACACATATCAACAATGTACCTCTTAACTGACTTATTTTTGGAGTGATAACAAATGATGCTGAAGGAATTTATAAGAGATATGAAATGTATGATGTGAAACGTATGATGTGATACTGAGTGAAATAAGTTAGAGGCAGGAGAGAAATAAACACAGCACAATAAAAATGTAAAGGAAAACTTTGACAAAGCATATAATAAGTCAACTCAAAGCAATGAATTTAATACACATTCTTCCTTAAAGGAGAAAGGTGGTGGACAACAGGTGAAAATGAAATATTCATTTCCAGAGCTGGTGAAAACATCAGTTTATTGTCTTGCCTACACTACCTTATTACACAAAAATATTCAATCATGGGAGGGGAAGGATGAATAAGGTACACAGATATAAAAAGCATCAATAAAACTTTTTTTAGTGTATTAGAGAGGTTTCACTATTTATGACAATGAACTTGGATTAGTATGTAGTACATGGAGTAGCAGAATACCTTGACTTTTACAAGTGATCTAAGAATGGGGAGGGTGGTCAACAGTGGTAAATGCAATTGATAGGCCATTAATGACTATAATTGAGAAAAGACCATTAGATTTGGCAATTAAGTGATTAGTACTAACTTTGAAAAGAGCAGTTTCAGTTGAGTGATGAGATCAGAACGAAAAGGTTAAAGTGTGAGTGGACACTTTGAAAGTAGACAGTTTTTTTTTTTCAAGTTTGGCTGGGGAAAAAAAAGGAAAAGAAATATATAGAATGACAACTGAAATTAGAAGGGTCTAGAGAAGGTGTGTTGTTGTTATTGTTGTTTTTGTTTTGTTTGTTTTAGAATGAAAGAGACCTAGGCACATTTGCAGACAGTAGAGGAAAAAACAGTTGATAGAAATACAAGATTTAAGAAAGATGGGGAGAGGGAGCAATTGAGGATGCAATATAATGGTGAAGATGGTAGGGGAAAAAATCATATGCATATGTAGAAAAATTTACAAGTCTAAAAAAATCAGCTTAGGATCAGAGACTGGGGAAAAGTGAGAGAAAATAGGAGACTGTGTCAAGGGGATTTGACATGGGAAAAAAATGAGAGAAAAGGGACCTTGTATTAAATGACTTTGATTTTTTTAAAATAAGAGGCAAGGTCTTTCCTTAACTAAGAAAGGGAGGAGGGAGACCTGTGAGAGGTAGGAAGCCAGAAGAGAAGTTTTAGATAGCTTCTGTGGGGAATGAGATAGAGAATAAACTAGGTAGAAATGAAAAGAGTACCTTGGTATAGTGAGTGTTCAGTTGGGGGTAGGATAATGTAAATTTATAACATACTGAATTAGCACAATTGTGTTATTTATTACAGCTATCTTCAGTGGTTCCTGCATAAGAGCAGGAGGTCAATGATGGGAATAGTCCAGGGTTGAGATTTGGAAAGAGAAGAGTAGCTATTGAAAGACAGGTAAAATGATGCCGAAATAGAAGGCAATGTTGAGTTGAAATGGCTATCATTTTGACATTGGACAGGAGGAAAAATGAAGTCTCATTTTTAATTTGGAAAGTGGGACACTTGCAGACAATGTATCTAGTGTGTGACCATTCCCTATGTGTGATTGAGATGAAATTAAAAACTAGGCCATAAGATTGAAAAAGTCTGAACAATTGGGAGGTTATAGAGTTTAAGGGAGTCTTTATTTGAATATTAACATCTGTTTTGTAAGTGTTGAAGTTTGGAGGTGCTGGGACCCCAAAATCACGACACACAGGTCCTACTTGAATGAATTCGACCCAAGTCTTCTTTTAGCCAAAGACAAAGTTTATTAAAAATCTGCTATATTGGCCAGACTCTTCAGGAATCTGAATATTTGTGAGCTATTGGCTAGATTACAAAAATCTGAGGTTAGACTCTTAAAGAATCTGAGCCCCTTAATGGAGACAAGATAAACCTTATATACAGAAAGGCTGTGGGAGGGATCGAGGGAGGATCTTGATGGGAGTGATTGGAAGGTCAAGAATGGGGTCTAGATAGGGTCAAGAGTGGAAAGTAACCAGGGGTCATCAGGAGGTAACAGAGAATTGGGAGATTGGGTTTAGGCAATAATCAAAGGCCAGTTGATAGGATTATAGGCTCAGACAAATGATAGAGACTTCCTACATCAAGTAGGAGAGTTCAAGGAGTGTTTTTAGACAAATGGAACCCAAATTCTTTTGGGGGTGAGGGGCAAAGGTCTCCACTTGGGCCTGTACCCCATCATAAGGACTTGATGATAAACTCTTAGAAAAAAAGGAAATAATACGCTGGGGTTAGTTTACTAATTAGTTTACAAATCTATTTTTTAATTTACAAGTCACTGTAATTTAAATTGGTCAGAATTTTTGATTGAGTGGATCTCAAAATAGGAAATGTTGTTGAAAGAGGTAAAGAGAAAGTCTGAAAATGATAATAAGCAGCAGAGATATTAGGGGTGATCCAGGTCTCATGTGGGTCAAAAGATGGTTGATCTCACTGTTTCTAGTTCCTTCCAATTCCAATTCATCCTCCCCTCAACTGCCCAAGTGTTCTTTCTAAAACGCAGGTCTAACTATATCACTCCCCTCTGCAATCAATCAATAAACATATTAATAAATGAAAATTAAAATAAATATAAATATAAAAATAATTTTTCATTCAATAAATTCTAAAGGTGCTCTATTATCTCCAGGATCAAATATAAAATCCTTTATTTGGCTTTTAAAGCCCTTCACAACCTGGATTCTTATTGCCTTTACAATCTTCTTACACTTTACTCTTCTTTGCTCATGCTTTAATTCAACAATTCTTCTTCTCCCATTACACTCCATTTCCCAACTCCGCTTTTGACTGGCTTTCCCCTGTTTCTGGAATAGTCTCCCTCCTCACCTTCTCTTCTGGGTCTCCTGGCTTCATCATGACCCAGATCAGATATCACCTCCTTCAAGAGGCCTTTCCTGTTTCCTCTCACTGCTAGTGACTTTGCTCAGAGACTTCTCCCATTAACATTGGATATATTATGTATGTATATACATAGTTATTTGCATTTTATCTCCCCTATTTGAATGTAAGCTCATTTTTTTTCCTCCCTCTTTCTTTGTATTCCTGGTACTTAGCATTGTATCTATCCTATAATAAATGCTTAAGCAATGCTTGTTGAGTCACTTAAGGAGTATGTGATAGAGGTCACTGTCCCTCAGCCAGGTCTTAGTCTGGGTTCTGCCTTGGCCTGAAGTGTGTAGCTGCTCTTATTTGTTTGGCCAAGGTGTGGCTGGTATAATAGGTTTGGGGTATTAGGGAGTAAATCATAGTCCCTTGCCCCTTTCCCAGGCAGAAGGTACCGGTTAGCCTAGGTAAACCAGGTACAATTGCTCCTGCTCTTCTTTGGGGCTAGCTGACCATGCCTTTGATATCTGTACTCATGGTGGGTATACAGATAAAGATAATAGAGAAGAAAATAAATATAACTTTCTAAACCTCTACAAGCAAGAACAGTACTTTTGAGGAAAACTTGCAGAAACTAACAGGTTAGAAATGTTAGTTTCTCACTTCTCAAAAGAAGAGTCACAAACTTTTACAGTCATATGAAGGATTGCTCTAATCACTAACAGTAAGAAAAAATGCTGATCAAAACAACACTGAGGTTTCACTTTATACCCTGAAAATTGTCAAAAATGACAAAAGATGGGACTAGTCAATATTGGAAGAGTTATGGGAAGATAGACACATACATATTTTTGGTGGAACTGTGAAATGGCCCAACCATTCTGGAAAACAATTTAAAACTATGTTAAGAAAGAGGCTAAAATTTCTCTCTCATTTGAACCAAAAAAACAAAAAAACCAAACAAACAAAAAAAACAGTGGTAGGCATATAACTCAAGAAGGTTAACTATAAACAAGAAAGGTCCCACAGGCACCAAAACTTTTATAACAAAATTTTTGTAACAGGAAAGAACATGAAATAAGGTAAATGCCCATTGATTGGGGAAATGCCTGAACACATCATACTATCTGAATCTAAAGGATTATTCTCATGCTAGAAGAAATACAGTATACAAAGAATCCAGAGAAGCTTAGGAAAACATAAGAACTGAGGCATATTGAAGTAGGCAGAATATATGCAACGGGGGGCAGCTCGGTGGACCAATGGATAGAACACCAGCCCTGGAGTCAGAAGGACCTGAGTTCAAATCTGACCTCAGACACATAACACTTACTAGCTGTGTGACTCAGGGCAAGTCACTTAACCCCAATTGCCTCAAAAAAGGAAAAAGAAAACATATGCAATGACTAAAACAATATGAATGGACAAAAAAAATAAACACAAGACAAAACGTTGTGAAACTTATATTGGCCACTTTTGACCATTAAAGATATGAAAATATACCTCCTTTCCTTTGTTCTTTGCAGATGTGGGGAATTATAAGGGTGGAAGAGTACATAACATGATGGATTTAACTGATGTGTTCTTTAGTTTTGCTAAATTTTTTACTCTTCTTTTTTATCCTTTATTCTAATGGATGACTCTCTGGAGTGGGGAAGGAGGAAGAATATTTTAGATATTAAAGGTGATATAAAACAAAATATACTAATACAATTAAAATGTTAAATATTAATGCCCTTTTCACATGTCAACAATTATATAGGAAACAGTACTAAGTTATTCTACTTTCTCCTTCATAAATGAGCTTGGACAATGATCCTGAAGTATTTATTATAGAGAATAACAATGATTCTTTTTTCATATCCTATTTCATTTTTCTGAGTTGGTTTACTCATTTACAAGATGAGAGGATTAAACTAGATGATGTTCAATGTCCCTTCAAGTTCTAAATCCAAGCACTGTAACTTGGCCAAGTCACAAAGGAAATAAGGAGAAGAGATAGGATTTGAACTCATATCCTTTAACTTAGAATCAAACGCCTCCCCTCCACCCCAGACCACCTGTGTGCTACTTTCATTTCAGTCACTGCCTTGAAAGACATTGTATTCTTTTTATTAAAACTATCACTCAAGAATCTAATATATTTAAAAATAAATCAAGAAATGCAAGTGTTTGGGCTTATAACAAATGTTGAGGAAAACTTGCAGAAACTAACAGGTTAGAAATGTTAGTTTCTCACTTCTCAAAAGAAGAGTCACAAACTCAACAGAACCTCAGATTGGCTTACCGTGAAAGAGTCATACCTGTGGGCACTGTGATTGTTCTTTATCTTCCTTCCCTATCACAAGAAAACTGTTGGACAGCCGTCATGGCAACTCATCTTTCTTGCAAGTTGTTAGTTGAATGGATTCTCTGTTGAGTAGTCAAATGGAAAATTCAGATGTCTCTTTAGTTTAAAATCCATTCTGCTCTATTAATTCAAATATGAGTCTAAAGGTCCTTGGTGTTAAATTATTTATTTTTCTTTTTTTCAGGTAAGAAGCCTGAAGACAATAAATGCTATGGATACTTAGAGTTATATTCTAAGACTCACATAGAATTCTGGAATATGGCCCAAAAGGGTCATGAGAAGGAGAATAAGTAAACAAATAAACAAATTGATGAATGAATGAATAAAAAAAGAAGTATTTTTCCTATATGGGACCTCTGTTGCCAGATAATTATCACTAATTCACTAATATTCCTGTGCAATCTTCTTACAGAGGCAGAGATGAATGAAAAAGGTACTGATCATATGATTTATAGTTAAGAGGAATGCATGAGAGCTTGACAGAAAAGTTTTCTTTCCCTTAATAATTCTAAAAAGGGGAAAATTTGATGAGGCAGGTTCTAAGGAGCAGTCCAATTTCCATATAGTTAAGTAGTAAATGTGAAACTATGTCAGAACAAGTGTTTTTTAATGTCTATTTTAACCTGTTTAGAGCTAAGCACTAGTCCCATATATCCAGGCTGAACCAACTCTTATAGGACTCTGCAGCCCTATTGTGAGCTCCCTTTGGGTGGGGAGAAGCAGCGTGTTCTAGAAAGAACACTGGACTATATGTCAATAAACCTCAATTCTAGGACTGCTTCTACCATAAATTTTCTGTGCAACCTAAGAAAACTCACTGATAGACCCACATTTTCTGAAAAACTGGGAAATTAGGAGGTTTTGTCCCCAAAAACACATCTCAAGGGAGAAACAGGAAACACATCGTACTATCATACTATACATCATACTATCATACTATACATCATACTATACACATAATAAGTAAAGCCAGTCAAATCAAACACCCCTACCAGCTCAGTAACCACATCCTTTCAGACCTTAGTAGAGACAGTCCAGAATGCTGAGCCCAAGGTATCAGGAGTAGCTACTTTCTCCCAGCCCTGCTTCTAGCTAATCCCTAGCAGCCACCATCTAGGGAAACAATCCTTGTGGAGATCTTACCTGGCAAGTGGTTCTGTAACTTCTGCTTCTTTAACAGTCATAGGGTCTTCTGAAGACCCAAAAATGAAAGTTCCCCCCTACCACCAGTGCCCTTGACATTATCAAATGATTCACTATTAGAAATGCATGTGATTTTATCAGTGAAAATATTATTTTAAAAATATATTACATCTGCTGAGCCACTTTACTCTAAGAACCATAGGGCCTTTTAATTGACATATGTCTATTATAGAGATTCTGAACTGGGGTCTGTGAACTACACATACACACACAAACAGTTCATATATGTGTGCACATACACATATGTTTATGTATGTTGAATGTGCGTATACATAGGCACACATGCATACGTTTACATATGGGAGAAAACTATTTCAATATGATATTATTTTTGCAAATCTGTATATTATATTTTATACATAAAAATACATTTTGAATAGGTGCCCATAGGATTCATCTAACTGCCATTTGGATTCATGACACAGAAAGGTTTAAGAACTTCTGCCTATTAGAATGTGAGCTCCTTGAGATGAGGAACAGCCTTACTTTTCTAGTTTGATCTAGTTGTATATGTCGCATTGGGCAGCCAGGTAGCACAATAATAGAGTGTCAGACCTGGAATCAGGAAGACTTATCTTCCTAAGCTAAAAACTGGCCTCAGACACTTACTAGCTGTGCAACCCTAGGCAAGTCACTCAATCCTGTTTGCCTCAGTTTCCTCTTCTGTAAAATGTGCTGAGAAGGAAATTGCAAACCACACCAGTATCTTGGCCAAGAAAACCCCAAATAGGGTCACGAAGAGTCAGAAATGACTGAAAACAACTGAACAATAACAACATATAGTGCTTTGCACATAGTAATTTCTTCGTAAATGCTTTTTCATTCATTCAATGTAAAGCATTGGTAGATCCATTGGCTTCCACAAAGTCAGAACTAGATGATGTCTAAGGCCTCTTCCTGATCTTTGATTCTGCTGTCTAAGTGTGAAAGGAAGAAGGAATCCTCCAATGAACTTGCTACATACATAATCATTTCTGGTTGGTAATAAGTTGGAGCAACTGAAGGTCAAGACAGGAAGAAAAGGAAAAAAAAATAAGTAAAGCCATTAAAGAGCATAGATGTCAATGCAAACTTTAACAACCAAGCAAAAATGCTATGGCCTTAAGGAATTTGAAAACTTTACAAGGCTAGGTTATAAATCTTCTGTAAAGGTTAGACAGTGACTATCTTTTGCCAATATATATTGCAAAGCTGTGTGAATGAACCAAGCCAAAATAGGAAAGATCATATGCAGTTAATTTTAAGTGATTTTAAAATTATCTTTTCAAGGTATAAAAAAATTTATATTTCAGCTACAGAAAGATTTTAAATTACATTCATACATTGAAGTTTTGTATATTACTATTTTAAAAAAGGTGTCAAAGTAAGGTTAAGGAATAATTTTCCTTGGCTCCTTCATTGAGCTGGAACAAAACATCCCCAGAAAATTTGTAAAACAAAAGGAGATATAGCTTGAGACACTAATTGCATGAAAGTATGGCTTTTATTTATTTATTTATTCATTCATTCATTCATTCATTTATTTATCTTTTGGAGAGGGGTGTTCCCCTTGAAGTAAATTAACTGTGTCGATTTATTTTTTGCAGAGCAACCAGACCTAGGCTCCACTAATTTTAAACCTTCCATTAAATCTTTGCAATATTGATTCATGAAGTCGCAAGTCAGGAAATGACAGTTCTCATCCTTGGAGCACCACTGAAGAATTGTGATAACTGAATCTCAACTCTACCTCAATATTGAAAGGAAGGAAGAGGAGGAGAAGGTAGTCGGGGGGAGGAGAGGAGGGAGAGGGAAAGGGAGAGAGAATTCTTTCTATCCTTCTCTTAAACAATTGGTCCAGGATGATGAGAAAGTAGTAAGGCATACTTCCTACTTTGAATGCTTAAGAGGAAAAATAGAATATAGAATGTCAGCTTCTTAATTGTAATGACTAGTGTGATTCTGTCTTTGCTTCCCTGCAAATAGACAATATTTGCTGAGTTGAATTCGGTAAGTAAATCCCATGACCACTTCCTATACTATTTTGCTCGTCTGAACAGAATTTTTATCAAAAAAAAATTACCCAATAGGCTATATCAGGCTTCAAATATTTGAAAATACCTGAGGCAAGATCTAGACTTTAGATTCTTCATGTCTAAAAGGTTGAAACAGGGGGCAGCTAGGTGGCACAGTGGATAGAGCACCAGCCCTGAAGTCAGGAGGACCTGAGTTCAAATCCGGCCTCAGACCAAACACTTAGCACTTACTAGTTGTGTGACCCTGGGCAAGTCACTTAACCCCAATTGCCTAAAAAATAAATAAATAAAAGGTTGAAACAGTTGTTCTCAAAGGCACTGACTAGTTTCAACCCTATGTCACTTCAGGCTTGAAGATTGCACATGAATAAGAAGAGAATACAGGATTTCATCATCCCACTTAATGAAAAATCCCTTGTAGGACTGTCTATTTCCTCCTTATGACCATAGGAGACCCAAAGAGAACTAACTTATCCAAGGTCACACAGGTTATGTGATAGGATCTGAATGCAGTCTTCTGACTCCAGATTCAATCTGTTTCATCTATACCACTCTCTTTCATAGTGATGTGAATTGGCAGTTTTAAATCGGGCTTTTGGTCCTGGTTTAGAAAATCACTTGCTGAGTAACATTGAGAAATTAAACCTCTGCCTCAATTTCCTTATTTTCAGTCATACATTTTTAGATTTGAAAGAAATCTTAGGGATCATCTAATACAAATCCCCTCATCTTACAGGTGAGGCATTTGAGGTCCAGAACAACTAAAGGAATTGTGCAACATAACACAACTAATTAGTGGTAAAGATGGAAATTGAATTCTTACCTCCTAACTCCTAGTCAAGTGCTCCACATAAATCATTCTGTAAAGTACAAAAATTAAAAATTATCTCTCAAAACTTTTCTCATTGAAAAATTCATTACATCTATTATTTTTTCACAAAATTATATTACCCTGTAAACCACTATTACTCACACTTTCATTCATGAGTGTTCATTTTTCGTTAGGGGCTGGAATTTCTCTTATGGATTTTCCTTTTCATCCCTCAGTTTCTGAATATTCCTTTTCTTAGGACAAAAGCCTACCTTCTCTCTCTTTTTTGCTTCCATTTCCTTTCCATTAAACACAGCACCAGGTTCCCCACCCACTTTGTTTTCTTTCCTTTGCCTCAGACCAGCTCTCAAGTTAAGAAACTTGTTAATTGATAGTGGCTTCCTTATTCACAGGGGGTAAAAAAAATAACTTCCCTTAAGGCTATGATTATTATTATTGCCCGCTTATTCCATAGGACTAATACAACTTCCCCTGCTTCTTAGAGAACTGTTCAGGAACCCAAGCAGCTTGCAGAGCATCTCTTCTTATCACTGACCCTTTTCTGCACGCAGCTGGTCTCTTTTATAATTGGAATTCCACCCATAATGAGCCACAGCTGTACATTTTGCCCACCTTATACCAAGAGACCACTTTAAAGAACAGGGTCTCCATCCTGCTCCAATCACAGTAGGACACTAAGTGGGAAAGGTTACACTGTCCCTTGTATACATTTAGCACCACATCAGATAAAGTAATGCCTGGTGAGCAGAGGAAGCTGGGTACCATTTTTGTTTTCCTCTCTTAATTTATCTCTGTGCCGTGGGCCAAACAGCAGTTCTCAGGAACTGAGTTGGTTTAGAGCTTTATGAAGGCTAGGAGAGAGCGCAATACAATCACAAAATTTTCAAGGCTCACAAAACTTGCATAATTACACTAGCTGCTGGAGCCTTCCGGCTCTTTTCAGATATAATGACAATCTGGCGAATTTCCCACTGGTTTAATCTATAACTTCAAAGGCTCTTAAGGCAGTTACAATTCTTTTGTTTGCTTTTCAGGTGACCTACAACATCTTTATTGACCAGCCAAGTTTTCAGGTTGATTAATTAGAAAGGACTAGTTTTAATTTAGGATTTAGGATTTTTATAAAATCTCTGCTGCCTATATAAGCACATGCACACATATACACATACATACATACACATACACACACACTCATACACACAAACAAAAGTACACATCTCCATCACTAACTTTCCCATCTGTCTGGAATGCTTTCCCTCCTCCTCTCTGACTCCTGACTTCCCTACCTCAGCTAAAACCTCACCTTCTACAGGAAGCCTTTCCCAATCCCCCTTAAAACCAGTGCCTTCCCCCTGTCAATTATTTCATATATTTTGCTTGTTTATATATTATTTGCATATCAGCTCCAACATTAGAATGTGAACTCCTTGGGAGCAGGGATAATTTACCTTTCTTTAAATCCCCAGCACTTAGCACAATGTCTGTTGTGTAGTAAATGCTTAATAAATGTTTATTCATACATATACACAGATATAAAAATAACTTCTATATCACATATTAAGATTTTTAACTACCCTTGAGTTTCTATTATGTAGTATCTTTTTCATTTTAGGGCAGAAGTTACATAAAGTTACAAAATAAATACTTTCTGAACTTTTTTTTTTCTTTCCATCTTATTTCACCTGCTCTTTCTATGAATCTTTCTCACTTGGTTATCCTACCTTCTTTGCTCTCTAGTTTCTATCATTTCCCTTCCATTTCTTTCCTTCTTCCAGACAAAAGAAAAAAAAGTAAAAATTCAAGTTTAGAAAAATACAGTAAGAAACAAAGCTTTGGGAAAAAGAAATCAATACCCTCACTTATACAAAAGCACAGAAGTGGGATACGATGTGCTAAATATAAGAATTAATTAGGAAGTCAGTTTGACTGGAATAGAGAGTGTAAACCCTTGAAAAATGTCTGTATTATATATATATATATGTGTATATATATAATATACATATATAAAACATACTTTCATATATACACACAGAATTTTTTATATCATATCTATATATAATCTGCTGTATTATATATATATAAAATTTATGTATTATATAACATTTGTTTTATATATGTATGCATGTATATGTGTGATTTGCTTCTTCACAGTTGATTTTAGTCCATTAGGAGAGTTCTTATGTCTTTATACAAAGTACAGTATTTATTGTTCCAATAATGGGTCATGATAAAAAATAATTGCAATAAAAATAAATAATATAAACTCCTAACATATAATAATGCATAAACATGAAAATCCCTATTTACTACCTTCAACTTTCCAGTTTCTCTAAAGATATGAGTGAAATCTGGAGAAATTGCAGGGTATCAAATAATTTACATCTAGTAGAAATCTGTAATGCAATTTGAATTGCTAACAAGGGAAAATAGTAAACAACCATTACACAGATGACCATTAGGGAGGAAAACATACATATCTCAAAGTGGAAAATCATCATTGAGGTGAAGGGGGAAAAGATCTAAAACAATTTTACTTTAATATAATATTTTATTTTGAAAAGAAATATGGTAATTAATTTTGAATCAGAAACATCTTTAACACAATGGTACCATCAGTAAGGACCTTAATGGTATGACTACATTTATAAACCTCTCCAGATTCACTTAAATGCAGAAAATGGAAATTAAATAATCTGATAAAAACACTTTTATCAAATGGGTGAGAATGTTCAATGAGAAAAATAAGAAAACAGAACATGATCTGTTCTGCAATTTATAGTCTTACATAGTTGGGATAGTGAAAGGTTAAATGACTTCTCTAGAGTCAAATAGTCAGTATATATTAGCAAGAGACTTAAACCCAGATCCCCTCACTCTGGTGTCTGCTAGATAGCTACTACAACATACTACATCTCTCAGCTAGATTATAGTGATCAGATCCACACTCCATTAAGGGCATGAAAGACATTTTTTTCCCTTTTCCCTAAATTCAACTTAGACTCCATTCTCATCACTATCATCACTTTGCCCAAAGGAGAGCCAACTAAGTGACATAGGTGGTGTATGTGGCTAGAAATCTATTATACATAAGATATTTGCAAATACAGAGGATCCAAGACTGATTTTAATATGAATAAATCAAAAAAAAGAATGTCTTGAGTCTTCCCTCTTCCTCACTAGGGCCATATATATAATCCTTTTACAAGTCATTTGTTTTACCTCCATCAAATGTCTTTCATCCATCCTGAACTCCCCATTTGTCCAGCATCTATGCTAGTTCAAGCTTTTATCATATTTTACTTAGACTATAGTAATAGTCTTCTAAGTGGTCTCTCTGCTTTCAGCCTCTAACTCTCTCCAATCCATTCTCCAAGTACATGCAAAATTACTATTAATAAAACATAATTTTGACCATGTCACTCCCCAACTTGAAAAATCTTCAGTTATTCCCTATTGCCACTATGATAAAATTAAAACTAAAATAAAATAAAATAAAAAACAGTTTGGGATTTAAGGCACCTCATAACATGACTCCATCTCTATTTCCTGTCTAAGTTCATATTACTCACACCATGCACTCTCCATTTCAATCAAACTAGTCTGCTAATTATTCCCTATGTGTGAAGGGGAGTAATTTATAAGGTCAGAAAGATAGATCAGGGCTAGGTTGTTAAGGATTTTAAATGTCAAACAGAGGAGTTTATATTTGATCTCAGAAGTAATAAGAACAACTGAAGTTTATTAAATAGGAGATTTACATTATCAGAAGTTTCTACATGTGCGTGTGTTTTTAGGAACAGGACTTTTTTTCTATACAGAAAATAAATGTTTAATGCAAAAGACCTACAATCACATAATGACAAAGAGTGTCTTGTTCTGTTTTATTTTGTTGTTAAGGAGCAGTAAACTACAACAATTGTTAGACTCTCCTAATGGGCTGATATTTCAAACAAAAATGTTAAACATTTTGCAAGATAGCTACATATGCATTTGGCATTCATCTCAGCTCTGCTATGTTATCCTCAAGGTCCATGTGTTCTGGAAAGCCAGCCAGGGATCAGGCTTCTCATTTTGTTTCTGTTCATTTTCTCTTCCAAGGAGTATTATAGCAATTTTAGGTAGCATCTCAGATAATTCAATCTATATCACCTGTGGGACTGAGGAGCTACCCCTTCAACACTCAATATATCTCTAATGTTGAAAACAACCATCTGATGATCAGTATTTGTTAAGAACATAAACACACACACACACACACACATGCACACACGCACACATGCACACATACACACACAGTAGAAGAGGCATCCAGAGCATTGAGATCCAGCTCTAGCTCACCTAGGAAGGCAGATGTGTTGGCTATAATGTATAAGCACACCACCATTTCTTTTACAGAAATCTGAGAGAGACAGAGACAGAGATGGAGAAACAGACAGAGACAGAGACACACAGAGATAAAAAAAAGAGAGACAGAGACAGAGATAGAGATTATGCTACATATCCTAGAGATAGAAAGGAGGAGAAAGAACATCAGGCTTGCCTTTTAAGAAAATAATTTTGGCATCTGTATAGAGGATTGATTGTAGAGAGGAGAAACTCAAGGTAGAGTGACCAAATAGCAGGCTATTGCAATAATCCAGGGAAAAGGTGATAACAACCTAATCTAGTATGGTGGCTGTGTGAGTATAGAGAAGATAGATAAGATATATGATTCAGAAAGAGAGAGAAAAGATAAGATTTGGCAAATGACTAGGTATTTAGGGCTGAGATAGAGTTGGGAGTTGAGAATGAGGCAGAGATTACAAAGATAGGTAATTGGAAGTATGATGGTACGCTAAACAGAAATAAGGAAGTTTTATTTTTTTTGGTGGGTTGGGAGAGGGTTTAACTGAGGAAAATATAACAAATTAGGCAAATGGATCAGTCTATAAGTTAATCAATTTAGCCTTAGGAAGGATGCTAGTGATTACCCCAGACCCTGGCATCAGAAGGGTATAAATGACTGATCCCAGACAAGCAAGGGTTAAAAATGGACAATTAACTTGAAAGGGTACAGCTATCAATCATAGGATGGGGATAAAAGTTGATGGTTATGCTTCTGCTGTAGTTCTGTTCTGCTGAGCACTGAGTATCTCTATTTTTTCTCCCCCCATGAAGATTTGCTCAACATGATACAACCAACATGAGGCGGAGGATTCATAAAGTCTGAGACATCCAAAATGCCTCCTCTTTGCTATTGCTTTCATCCCCTGAAGTTATATACAGAATCAAAATGGTAGTTACTCAGGGCATGTGTTTTAAAGGCTAAGTGTCTCTAGAATATTTCCCCTCCTCTATTTTACAACTCTATTTTTCTGAACTTCCCCATCAGTCTTGTTTTCCTGTTCCCACTTAAACTATCTGGTATGATGGTTAGATTGCCAGGCTTGGAGTCAGGAAGAACTGAATTCAAATATTGACCCAAACATTTACTAGCTGTATGGCCTTGGACAAATCACTTAACATTTAATTGTCTTAGTTTTCTCATCTGTAAAATGCCAATAATAATAGCACCCACTTCTCAAGATTGTAAGGATCAAATGAGAATATAATTGTACAGTGCTTAGCACAGTGTCTGGTACATAATAAAGGCTCTATAAATATTACTTACTAGTACTACTACTACTACTACTACTACCACCACCACCACCACCACTACTACTACTACTACTACTACTACTACTTCTACTACTACTGCTACTGCTACTACTACTACTATTACTCCTTTATTATTCTAAGCTCCCTTCAGGTACTTACCTAAGTACAAAAATAGGAACTTAAGGGTTGTAGCAGCAACTGACCAAATGTCCATGACAGGAGTTTATTATGGAAAGTCTCTACCATTCTGAGGTGCCATGCACATCTCCTTGGAGAAGAATGCTTTGAATTCTGGATACACTGTTCCATAGAGGTAATACAGAAGCATTATTGTAGGGAAATTTAAGAGAACATTAGAAAGACTTCCTTCAATGTTCTACCCATTTCAAAGTTGATAAAGATTGATCCATGAGGTTACAGTGCTTACTATATCTAAGTGCTTAATAGTTTGGTGGTACTAGGAATCTAGATGATAATTCTGTGAAACTTTAACTACTTCCAGCAGAAGACAGCAAAAGTCCTTGATGTTACTGTTGTTGTTGTTGTTGTTGTTGTTGTTGTTAAGGTTAGAGAGGTTAATTCAGAGAACTGTAAGTAATAGGTCAATGACTGTGGACTACATGAGTCCTGCTAATAAGATTTAAATGATCAGAGGGAGAGTACATTGAAATAATATAGTTTCAACTAATAGTGCTTGAGTGCTAAGAACAGAACATTATTTACTCAGAGCTACTATGTTTGTAAAGATAGACAGAGACTCAACTGTTGGCCAGGTTTTAGAGATAATAAAAGTCAGGTATGAGCTATCCAGACTTAAGGGAAGACCAACTTAAATTAATGAGACCTCATTGAAGAAGCCAAGACTATCTGTTGGAACCTTGACTACTTATAGTTTTTGCACTTATAGTTGAGGGAAAAACAGGGCAGGCAGAAAGTTTTAGTAACAGAAGCAAGAAAATCCAATCAAAGAGGCGTTGCCGTATTCTTCTACATTTGTAGAATAGATGGGTATATGTATGCTAGGCATATTTGAGTGGAGAATATAGTATTGAAATTCCAGAAACTAAAGTCCATTAGATAATCATTAAGAAATGTAGTCGAGAGAGGTAGGTAAGCTATCCTAGATCACCACAAAAATCTACTGACTTCCCAACCTTTCTTGGGATTTTTCCTCTTGGGTTAATGGGAACCCTATGCAATAATGACAATGAGGTTGAAGATATAGAATGTCCTGCTATAGTTGATATTCCAACCATTTTATTAGGAAATTAATAACATAATAATAAATAATAATTCCTGCTTAAAATTTTAATAATAATAATAATTAAAATAGTAACTATTGTTGTTTGTAGTTTTTAAGGCTGGGCCTACCTCTCTCTCCCAGTCTAGAAGTGTAAGGACTACTCACAGGCTTTGTCTTACTCCAATCAACATGGGAAACTTGATCTGATCCGTTGTTGCCTTAGATCAATTTGGCACTTCCTAGGCAACCTGGTAGAGCCTCACTGCAAGGAACTCAGCATATTTATGTCAAACTTAGTATGGACATCTGAGCAGCTTAACCAACTACAGCTCAGAACTCCTGAACTCTACAAATCTGCCAGCCAAAAAACCTACCCAGTAGCAGAAGTTACAGGCATTTGCCACCACGCCCCACCCAACATATTCTACAGTTTATCCAGGTACAGGGCTCTATAGACAAAATGAAAAGGATTTCATTTATTTGGGTTACATTATTTGGGAACAGATAATGGGTATTGAGACTAGTAAGTGAGATGGCTATATGGCATAGTAGATAAAGCACTAGAAATGGAGTTAGGAAGCGGAACTCAAATCCTGCCTCAAACACTTAATAGCTACGGGATCTGGGCAATCTCCTTAACTACTTTCAGACTCAGTTTTCTCTTCTATAATATAGAGATAATAATAGTATTTACCTCCCAGGATTATTGTGTAGAATAAATGTGAGAATTACAAACTTTAAAGCACTATGTAAATATTAGTTGTGATGATGACAGATGATAATGTTGATGATGATATCCACTACTGGAAAATCTCTCTCAAGTTTCTGCCTTGACTGATGCCATCTTTAGTGTGTTCAAAATATTTGCAGAATGCTGAAGATAACAAATGAGGGATCAACATCTAAATATCTTGAATATCCATAACCCCTCTATAGGAGATCCTGCAAACATAGAAAGAAAAGAGTATTTGCAGAGATCAATAAAGAATCATAACAATCTCTAGATCAAAGATGAATCCAGAGAAGATCAAATTTAGATACTCTTTAGTAAGTGAGGAATCGAAGAATAGCCTTAGGAGAAACTTGGTTCAAGTACAGTTTGTTTTTAATGATTAGTGAGATATGGGACATGCCCAAGGAATGACACACATTCAACAACTCCCAGACATTTTGAGAGTGGAGGAGGACTTGAAGTAGTACTTGAAGAGGCTCTTAGCAGCAGCTGCCCGAAATCCACTATTTGAAGTTTTGGACTTTGAATGGGTTGTCACTGGTGATTCCTGAGACCTTTGCTTTTGGATCTTGAACACCTAAGAATGGACAATAATCTAGTAACACATGATGGGCAAGTTATACGTTGAATGTTGCCAGCCAAGTATGAGTAGTATTACTGTCCAATTAGCAATTCAGTGTGAATTACTGGCCAAAGAAAATCGACTTGTAAGCTGCTGGGATCATTCCATAAACACTGTGTTTCAAAGAGAGACACTAGTGATCCTTAGGTAAAGAATACAGACAATTGTTGATATGCTGAAATAGTAGTGCAAGAAAGCACTACTGAGAGTTTAGAGATTTCTTATGGACAATGTAGTGGAAGTAAATGCTAGAGAAACAAACCAAATTCTTTGACTTAAATTGTCCATGGAAAATGTACAGCTAAAGAATAAGGCTCTTTTTTCCCCCTTTCTTTTTGGTGAAACAATCAGGGTTAAGTGACTTGCCCAGGGTCACACAGCTAGTAAGTGTCAAGTGTCTGAGGTCATATTTGAATTCAGGTCCTCATGACTCCAAGGCTGGAGCTCTATTCACTGTGCCACCTAGCTGCCCATAAGAATAGGGCTCTTTAAGAAGTGCTTTAAGTGAAGAGAAAGGAATATGATCCTTGGTGGCTCAAGCTTAGCTTCTATAAAGCTATTGGTTGCCAAAGGAGTGGCAGAAGCTGGAGCTCAACAATGCCATTCTGTGCAATAATATAAGAAGTAGCTAGGTAGTGCAGTGGAATGCTGAGCCTGAAGTCAGGAAGACTCCTCTTCCTGAGTTCAAGTCTAGCCTCAGACATATACTAGCTGCGTGACCCTGGCAAGTCACTCAACCCTATTTGCCTTGGTTTCTTCATTGGTAAAATATATTGGAGAAGGAAATGGCAAACCACTCCACTGTCTTTGCCAAGAAAACTCCAAATGGGGTCACGGAGAGTTAGACATGATGGAAAAACAACTGAACAACAATAGTAATAATATAAATAACTCTGACCAAGATAGGAAAAAATAGTTGGTCTTGACCAAGGACTACTAATCCATGTCTATGAGTGCCTTCCTTTATTATTTTGGATACTTGGACTAAGGGAGAATAGGAGAACAGGATATGAAACTGATCCTGAACAGGTTTGAGAGGTTCCATAATGGCTATGAGTATTGGTAAGAAGTTTTAGATCTGTGCTTGGTGGGTTCAAAAGAAAGAGTTGGTTTGACCATATAAGCAGCAATAATACATTAGAGCTAGTGTGCACAGACTTCCTATCTCTAGAAGTTAATTAAAAGAATGTGCTAGTGTTGTACCACTTTACCAAGTACAAGTCTATCCAAAAGGAACCAAAACGGAACCAAAAGGCTTCCACAGTAGTTAAGGTGTAATGTAAATATATGTGTTCCCATTTTGATTGGGTTTGAGATTTTGAAAACAAGGTATGCACATTGCTTGCTCAACTAACCTGAAATTTATAAAAAATCTTCAACTGTATCATAACCTTTTCAAAGGACTTCACAACCAGGTTATCCTAATCATTCCCTGATAACAAACCTTGAAGTCTAAGCAAACATATTAACATGCTAGCTCATGCATATTCTGCCACCAAGTAGGATGACCCAGGGTAAGACCTTCATATCTGATGGTATTGGCTAATAGCTATAGGTGTATATTGATCTGTGTTTTGCAGTCTCAGAAAGTAAAATTGATTCCAAAGCTTCCACATGATACATCAGTCAGCACCCAGCTATACTATCCAATCAAAAAATCGAAAGGAAGAACATTCATGGGGAAGGAATAGAATTCTACTCTGAAATCTTACTGTCTAAGGCAAACAATAATGTAAACAATGTTTACATTAAAATAATGTAAACAAGAGCGTACATGTCCTATGTTGAATACTCAAAAGACTGGATAGTCTTGTAGTCTACAAAATAAAATTACTGGTGTCCTGTAAAAATAATTCAAAGAGCCCCTTACTATTAGAACAGGAATTAATCACACTCTGTAATAAACTGGCGGACAAGAGTGATTAAGATGGAAAGAAATGTACTTCAACAAGCGCCTGTCCAATACATGGGAAGTTGAAGCTAAATTATGCCCCCTATCAACTGGGTTGATTCATGCTTCTCAATATCCACATGAAAAGGAAACTATTCATTGTTCTCTTCTTAGAGATAAGTGGCTATATATATGTACCTGGTATAATCTACAGGGATTGGAAATTTTTTAATTGCAAAAAAGAATGTACCTGTAGTTCTTTGGCACACAGGTCTGGTCTGTATTTTCTTCCCTTCTCCTCTCTCTTCTGCCAATGATAGGAGGCTCATTGAGTATGTGTGAAGGTGTGATAATCCCCTTTCAAACAGGATAAATAATGAATATCTCTGCTGAGTTTGTAACCATGAGCAACAAACCAAGGATGTCAATCATTTGATTGAAATAAACAAGATCCTTTAGGACAAGAGCTGTTTCATATTTGTTTTTGTATCCCTGACAACCAGCACACAGTAGGAATTTAATAGTCTTTGCTAAATTAAATTGCATCCTATGTTAATACATGAAGATAGAAGCAATCAAGCAAGAAAAGGTGACACCTGACAAAAGCTAAGTCATGACTTGCAAGGAGAGGATGCAATTGTGAACCACGGAAAGAAAAATCAAATATAGATAATATGAAAGATAATAAGCAAGGCTTATTGAAATCCTCTAAGACCACAGAGAAATGAATTCCAGTAAAAATTTCAGGTATAACATGTTTTCCTTCTTGGACTTGTCTTGGAAAGTATTTTTTCATCATTTTTGGGGGGAAGTAGAGGATGCAAAATGATAATTTACTGATGTAGGAATATGGCTTTAAAATACATTCTTAACAAGTAGGACACGTCTAACCATAGAAGTATTTAATATAAATCTTTAACCCAGAGTTTCTGATTTTTCTTTGTCCAGGACTTTTCTAGATCACAATTCTACTCAATTCAATTAACCAAACATTTCAAATTCCTACTATATGCAAGAACATGAGTCAGGAATAAAGACAAAAAAAAGACAAAAAATGCCTTGAGGAGCTTACATAGTACTGAAGAGGTACTACAGGTCCTCAAATTATTAAATCCAAGGTAATTTGAGAAAAGAAAGATAACTAACAGTTGTCAAAGTTGGTAGATTCAGGGAAGGCTTTATATTGGAAATGTTACTTGAGTTGAGCTTTAAAGGAAGCAAGGGATTTTTAGAAGAAATGAAAAGTGAATGCATTCCAATCATGAAATATATGCAAAGATAAAGAGACTGGAGAAGATACATGGACTACAGAGAACAACCAATAACTTGGTAGCATATATCATCGAGTGGGTGAAGAGGAAGTCAAACAGCTGATATTAAGATATAAAACTATTGAGTAGCATGTAAGATTCAGATTATTATCCTTCCAGATTCAAATGGCATTTCTAAATCCATAGCATCTTATGAAAATAGGCTTTTTCAAGTCTATGAGAAAACTGATAATGTTCGAAGGAGATGAATGTGTGATAATGACATTTTGGGTTTTGTTTCTTTGTTTGTTTGTTTGTTTGGTTTTGGTTTTGTTTTTTTTCCTGGATTGGTTAGTTTATTGATTGAGCACCACCGCCCCACTCAGCACCCAGCAGGATCACTTCTCCAAAAGCGCCTTAGACTTGGCCCCTGGCAGTTGGTCATCTCAGTAAAGTTATTTTTAAGTAATGTATAAGCAAAAACCCTGAGTCTTATAGGTGGTGAGCATTCTGTACAAGACAAATGTTTCTGCATTGAGGTATATTAATGCACAGCTGGTTAGATGTACAGTGCAAAATAGTTGATTTACTAATCAATATTGCCCCATGAAAGAAAATAGGCAAAATTATAGCACCTCTGCCCTACAGGGAAGGAAGTTTGAATCTGGTTCTTGAGTCATGGCATGGTGGCTACCGAGGCATTATGGTATCAGTAGTCTTTCTCTCTTGCTTTGTCGAGTTGGAGGAATTATTACTCTGACACATTAGAGACTGGCTGTGGTATCTGATAGGCCTTGTACAGTTGGTCAAGGAGCTCCTTTTTCTCATTATCTGGAAGGAAGTTGAACTTGGCTGCATTGATATTCAGTCTTATAAACTCATCCTCAGTAAAGCCCATTTGCGTTTTTACCACATGGTAATCTGTGTCAATGGTAGACTTGAAGATGAGGCGGTCATCTGTGTTGAGTGAATAGTTAGTCTTATCATCCTTATAATATGACTGCATACTGGGTGTCTTGTTTCCTGGCTCCTGTAAGATAGCTTGACCAGGGCATACCTCAAAGTGCATGTTCTCCTTCAGCAGTTTATCATACAGGGTGGTATTTCCCCAGTATGGCAGCCATGACCTAATCTCTCAGTATGGAGAACATTCACTGCCTGCTCTACAGCCTCAGCAGATCCCACTTCTCGGGCATGAACTGTCCAATGGATGCTACTTTTCAAAGCCTCCTCATAGGCTTATAAAAGCCCGGGGAAGAGGCTTCTGTCCTCAATGGTCTCATCTCCAGTGAGGTCGATGGCTACCACTGTCTTACAGAGGTCCACCTCCAGGGACCAGTTAGGCATGTGGCACATGCAGCATAAAATAGACCTGACTTTGATGTGAAAGTTTCACTCACCCTCCTGTGGGCCCAGGCTGACAAAAAACATGACTTCATCAGGGGTGAGGTCTCCTTCAGCCTGATTCTAAGGAATGGACTCCACCTTGGAGCCGGCAGGTGGAGGCTCTATTTCACCTCCACATACACCACGCTCATTTGATGGCCTCCCGGTCACCCGTGATGGCTGGCATGTAGTAGTCAAACTTGGCCAAGAACCCAGGGAAGCTTAGGGGCTCATCCATGCCAATGATGTCCCAGAGTTGATCCCCTGTATTGTCAGGAAGTGGGATTCCTCTCTTCTTGGCATAGTACAAGATGGTCTCAGGCTTGATGGCTCTATCCAGATGAACATGAAGTTCTACTTTAGGCTTGTCAAACAATGGCAGCTGGCTCACGGTGACCGCCCGCATTCAGTCCATCCGTCAGTTCAGCCAACTCCCTCCCAGGGGGTTCCTGTCTCCATTTTATGGCATTTTTGAAGCTTATCTTAGTCCTTTCATGCTTAAGGTAAGAAATCTGAAGAAAAAAAGAGATTAAAGCTTTTTGATGAAAATATACTCTATAATATAACCTAAGGAAGTCTTGTTGTAATTTATTCAATGCAAAAACAGTATTGAGACTCATTCCATTAAATTCACCATTCTAAACCAACCACAACAGCCTGTTACCAAGCATAAAAACAGGAATATAACAAGGAAATTGAAAACTTTTTCATATAATATTTTGAGAATTATTCTTCCATAGTCTGATGAAAATATTTTCAAAACCAATCAACACATACATGTTAGTGGTTTGTCAGATTTACTTATTTTTTAAAATACAAATTATGACCATAAATGCTATTCTAATAGGAAGGGTGGGAATTACTAGCCCTGGTTACCAGCGGAAGTGTGAATTCCTCATCATAGAAAAAATAAATATAACTACAATAGATAACAGGAAGCATAACAGAATGAAAAAGATTACTTGAATTTTAAGGGTCAGAGAACTTAGGTTCAAATCCCAACTCTTCACTTGCTACCTAGCATAACTTTGGACATGTTACCAAATTTCTCTGGGATTCCATTTCATCACCTGCAAAATGAAAGTGATTATATTCAACGATCTCTACGGCCCTTTTAGCTCTAAGTCTATGATATAATTTATTTACATTAGCGTCATTTTGAATGCCCCACATGTTAAGTGACTGGCTTTTCCTTGTGTATCTGAAAGGTAGAATCATGTAATAGAAAGATTGTAAGAACTAAAATTGAGACACAGAGTAGAATCCTGGATCTGATATTGATTGACTGTGGGCAAATTATTTCGTTATTCAGGGCCTCAGTAAATTGGTAAAAAAACACATACGCTACCTCTTTTACATTGTTGTATGAGGATCTCTTTGTGAAAATACAAGCACTGCAAAATTACCTTACTATTGTTATTATTCTCTAACACACATACACACCCACACACACATGCACATACACACACATTTCCTATCTGCTCTACTCAACTTTGCATGAGTTCTGATTGGTTTGCCTGAATCAGAAAGAGGTATTATACATTTGAGTAGACAAATTATTCCCAACTTCAGCTTCCTAATTTTCTGGTAGTTTGTTTATTGATCCAGAACAGAATTCCTGACCTAAATTTTTCCTTCAGAAACCAGTTTTCCTACTCATCTCAGTCCCTTGGCTTTCAACTCTCTAAAAAATTCTTTCAGCCTAGTTTTTTAGGTTTGTACTTCTTGGTTGGGATCCTTATTATTTAAACCAGGTGTATTATACTCTTTCTATGTCAGTTTTTTGCTATTTTGGGGGGGGAAAAGGATTTGAGGGGTTGCCTAGTGTTAATCCCTAGAACATGTTAGCCTCGTTTCTAAGGGAATATGAGAACTTGACTGAAAATAAAGTGTTCAACCCAAATTAATGAGTAAACTGGAGGAAAAGGTGGACTATGAAATGTTGGAATGACTTAGTCCATACCTTTATATTCTGTAACATATCCAATCTGTTGTAAGTATTATGGTGTAGGAACAGGGATAGGGATGGTGATAAGTATAGGGATAGGTATAAGGAAAGAAAGATAAAGACTATACCTGTAATTTTGTTACAAGAGACTGACAGATGAGTAAATTTCCTGTATCAGTGAGCATCATCACCTTCTCTGTAACTTAGTTTTAAAAATTTTCTTTGGGAACTGAGAGGTTAAGTGACTCTTATATGATCACACAGATAGCATATGTCAGGAGCAAAAGTTGAGTTGCAGTCTCCTTGGCCAGCTCTCTATCTAATATGCAATACTGCCAATCATCAGAACTTGAGATGTTTGATAAAGACAACAAAATATATCTCTTTCCTCAATACCACCTGTGCTTAAACTTAGGCATAGTTATTTTTGATATTTCTGATTACCAGGGACAGTCACATTTAAATCTGAACTCACAGCATCTTTTTGACTATGTTCACATTGTTGTTATTTGTTGTTTAGTTGATTACATCCAACTCTTTGTGACCCCATTTTCTTGGCAAAGATACTGTAGTGAATTACTATTTCCTTCTCCAGCTCATTTTACAGATGAGGCAACAGAGGCAAACAAGGTTAAGTGACTTGCCCTGGGTCACACAGCTAGTAAGTGTCTGGAGCTGGATTTGAACTTAGATCTTCCTGATTACAGGTCCCATACTCTATTCACTGAATTACCTACCTGTCCTACAACATATGCAGCCATTTCCCAATTTATATGGATGACCCTATATTTACATTCTAGCAAGAATCATACTAAATACTCTTTCTTAAAGTTTAATTGGCCTCCATCTTATTTCTCATATGTAACTAAAGGAGGAAAAAGAAATGACTTTGTTGCTGGATTTGTAAACTTTGAAAACTTAAAATACTGTAATTACATGTCAAATGATGACAAGTTTATTTTTAAATGCTTCAGAGTGCTTGTTAACCACCTAAAGAAGTAGATAATATGTAAGGCTTTCTAATCACCATCATATTGTACTGCCATCAGATGAGATAAAACACTTGCATGTTCTTTCCAAAATGTAGATGTTTTCTATCTTAATTTTCTTTTTTAGCTTACAGTTTAGGAAAATGCAACAGTTCCTTCCTCCCAAAGAATTTATTCTAATAAGCTCTTTGATCCTTCCAGATGAAAGGGCTACAGACATCATTGTTGCTTGTGGCTTTGTCCTTTGGGACTCACTATGATGCTAATGAACAAAAACAGGTCCAAAGATTTTCTTACACTGCCTTTTTTTTAAAGGAAAAATTCATGTGTCCATCTTCTTATTAAGTTATTTTTGAATTGTTTAAAAACAAAATTCTAGAAGTTGGGAAGCATGGAATTTAAGCAAATTATTTCTAACATTCAGGGACTAGGTACAGTCAATTATATAATAAATGTGATTGTCTTGCTGGTTATTTTCTGGTATTGCAAATTGTGAAATTTAAGTGACTAAGGTTTATAATGGACCTTTGATAGTGAAGGAAAGTGATGGGTACAGCAGTTTTTGTGTCAATTATCCCTTGCTTGGCATTTATGATCAGCTAAACCTATGATAGCAATGATTTGAATCAATCATCTAGCAATCAATGATCATTTATTAAACAACTCCTTTGTTCCAAACTTTGTTCTGTGAATTGTAGATATAAAGACAAAAATTAAATAGTTCTTACCCTCAAGGTTCTTAGAAGCTTACCTTCTATTATGGGAAACAAATACATGATTTTAAGTATGTACAAACTTCAAATTAAATAGATACATGATAATTTTATGGGAACAGGAATGAAGAAGTTCTTATACTTAGGGAGGGTCAGTTGAATGAATATGAATAAAGTTGGATATGGATTATTTAATCATTGTGAAAATTCAACAAGTAGAGACTACCAATATTTTTTAACTAAACCAAGCAAAATTCATCCAGACTATGTTTAATTCAATGGAACTAACATAAAAAAAAGTTATGTCAAGTCAAGACAACATGTATGTATTAAGTGCCTACTACATTCCAGATATTCTGCTAAGTGCTGGGGAAACAAAAAAGGCAAAAAAAGAGTCCCTGCTATAAAAGACCTCACAGACTAATGAGGAAGACAGCATGTAAAAAAGCTATATACACACAGGATACATAAAGGAAAAAGCAGAAATAATCTGCAGAAAAAAGGCATTAATATCATGGACTAGGAAAAGGTTCTTGCTGTAGGTGGGATTTTAGCTGAGACTTGAAGGAAACCAGAGAAGGCAGAAGGTAGAGTGGGTAGGGAGGGAATTTCAGGTGTAGGAGACAGCCAGGGAAAATGCCTGGAGTTAGGAGATAGTATAATTTTTAATATGCAAGACTACTACTGATTTGAAATAAGCTTCCATCAGACATTCTTCAAATCTTACCAGATCTTACTTTACACTTAGGCTTTCTTATTTTAACTTTAAAAATTCTTTATTACTGTTCTTTTCAAAAATATCAATCACTGTCCATTAATCCACCTCCCTCCTCCATCAAGTAAAATCCTTCCATAACAAATATTTATAGTCAAGCTAAACAAAGAAAAGTATTGAAATAATATCTAAGAATACACTTATATTCTCTATTTTTCTTCCATTTACTGTTTTACTAAAAAGTGCAAGATATGCTTCATTATCAAGCTTTTGAAATCATGATTAGTTGTTGCTTTAGTTGAAGTTTTGAGGTCTCTTTCTCCTCATGTTATGATTATCACTTTAATTATACTCTTGGTTTAGATCATTCAGTATCAATTTGCACAAACCTTTGCATAGTTCTCTGAATTTGTCATATTCCTTTTTTTCTTATGACAAAATAAAATTTTATTACAGTCATGGACCATAATTGGTTCAGCCCATTCTATGACTGATGGATATATATATTTTTCTTTTAATTCTTTCCCTCTATTCCCATCTCACCCCAATCCCACCCCAAAAGTGCTGCTATAAATATTTTTGTACATATAAGTCATTTCCCTCTATTTATGGTCTCCTTGAGATACATGTCTACTAGTATCACTTGTAGAAGCACCTAGCTGGTTCAGGAGATGGAGTTCTGTTCCTATAGTCAGGAAGACCTGAATTTATATTAGTTTAGACAATTATTAGCTGTGTGAAGCTGTGCAAGTCACTTTTCTTCTGTCTGCCTAAACACTTACACCTATCTCTTTTATCTGTCTTTGTCTGTAAAATGGGAATTATGATCGTATCTGTCTCCTAGTGTTGTGAGGATAAAATAGGATACTATCTGTAAAGTGCTTGGCAAACCTTAAATCTTTATAAAATAGAAAACTCTTAACACTAGCTATTGTCATCATTATTGTCATCAATAATATCATTATCACAGTTACAATATAGTAAACTTTGGGGTATGTTTCCAAATTCTTTTCCTGACTGGTTGAACCAACTCAGAGCTCCACTAGCATAACTATACTCCCATTGCCCTACCAAAATTACTATGTCCCTTTTTTTTATTTGTATGTTTTCTTTGCTAATATGATGAGAGCGAGTTATTTTTGACCTGCATTTTTCTTATTATTAATGACTTAGTACATTTTTCATTATAATTATTGATGGCTTACATTTTTTTTCAATTGAGAGCTTTCAGTTTACATTCTTTAACCCTTTACCTATTGGAGAATGGTTCTAGTTCTTAATAATTATATCCAATTTACAAACACACACACACACACACGCACACACATGAATTAAAACACTTGGTCAAGGACATTTGCTATGAAGATTTCCCCAATAAACTTCTCTTCTGATTCTATTCATTTTGTTTGAGCAGAAGCTTTAGAGATGTATATAATCAAAAATGTCATTTTACCTTTTATGACCATCATCCTTTCTTTTGTAAAGAATCCTCTCCCTTGCCATAGTTGTGAGATTTCTTTTTCTTAATTTTATGGACTTCTATATCTAAGCCATCTATATATTTAGAGTTTATTGTGGTATATGCATAAAATATTATTCTATACATAGTTTCTATCAGAATGCTTTCCAGTTTTCCCAGATTTTTTTTTAATCAAATAAGAAGTTCTTGGTGGAGAAGTTAGGATCCCTGTGTTTTTCCCCATAACACAATGATGCTATCAATTGCTTCTAGATCTTCTTTACCTAATCAGTTGCCTCATATGTTTTCTTTGTAAAAATAAAAAGGCAGCATATGTGAGCTATTTATTGAACATTTCATAAAGACCATAAAACATAATATTACTGCATTTTGCTTTCAACTTAAAATGTCAAAGCAACAGCAACATTGGTATTATATTTGTAAATTTTTAAGGGAACAATTTCATGTGAATGAATTAAGCATAAATTAGTTCATCTCAAGATCCTGAGAAGAACGGAAATGTCTGAAAGTATGCAAAGTCCAAAGTATGAGGTTATGATCAAACTACTGCTCCAGAAATAAGTAGAAAAATTATATGTATTCATTTAACATTCTGTAGGGGAAAAATCTTTTGTGGAGTTTTTAACTTAATTATTTCTTTATAGTACCTTTGAAGGCTCCACCAGATATTGACATTTCTATTCATTCCTATATAGGTTCCTACTAAAGTTTCATGAAATTCTCATACTACTTTCACACATTCCTTGTCCCACAAGTCCCCCTAACCCATCTCCACCTTGCAATGCTGATGAGAGAAGAAATAAAACCTACTCAAATATTCATAATTTAAATGTTTTACTTAGAAATGTCTATTGGTGGAGCCCAGATGGCTGAGTAAAAGCAGGAACTCACCAGAGCTCTCTCCCAAACACTGCCAAATACCTTTAAAACATGACTCTAAACAAATTCTAGAATATCATAACCCACAAAAAGATGGAGTTAAACAATTTTCCAGTCTAAGACAACTTGGAAGGTTAACAGAAAAGGTCTGTTGCACCATGGTAAGAGAGAAGAGAGCAGCCCAGCACAGGCCACACAAGCACAGCCCTAGACACAGCAAACTAGGAGCATGCCTTGACAGTGACTGAATCATCATCAGCAGAAGCAGTGGCTGTTTCCAGAGCTCTCAGTCCATCAACGGTAAGAAGGTCCTACAACTGGTCAGAGGAAGATTACAGAGGTCTTTTTGCTAGCACTGGGGGAATCTGTTGCTTTGCGAATATTCTAATCTGGATCGCAGTCTTGGGTGGCAATCCCAAGATGAGGAAGAGCACTAGCACAGTAGAGTTTATGACAACACTGAAGGGTGGAGGGAGGGGAGGGAAGAACACTTCTCACAGTTCCAGGGCAGAAGAGAGTGATTGTGATCACTCACAGACCAGAGCACAGCCAGGAGAAGAGTAAATACCTCTTCTTAGATCATACCACCTTGGAAGACCTGAAAGCTCACAGGTTCTTAGAAGTATCTCTGAAAACAGCTGCACAAAACCCCTGAAGCTTGGGACAGCTCACCCTCCACTCTGGCAAAAAGAGCCCTATCTTAACAAAGAGTTACAAATTCAAATAATAGGCTGGGAAAATGAGCAAACAGCAGGAAAAAAAACTCTGTAGAAAGTTACAATGGTGACAAGGAATATCAAAACCCACACTCAGAAGAAGACAACAAAGTCAAAGCTCCTATGTTCAAAGCCTCTGAGAAAAATAGGAATTGGTCTCAGGTCATAAAAGAGTTTAAAAAGGATTTTGAAAATCAAATAAGAAAAGTAGAGGAAAAATTGGGAAGAAAAATGACAGTGATGCGAGAAAATCATTAAAAACAAATCAACAGCTTCATAAAGGTGAACCAAAAAATACTGAAGAAAATAACACCTTAAAAAACAGACTAGGCTAAATGGTAAAAGAGGTCCAAAAAGCCAATGGGGAGAAGAATGCCTTAAAAAGTAGAATTGGCCAAATGGAAAAAAGAGATCTGAAAGCTCACTGAAAAAAAAAAAAAAACAATTCCTTAAAATTAGAATGGAGAAAAAATAAGCTAATGACTTTATGAGAAATCAAGAAACAAAACCAAAAGAATGAAAAAAATACATAAGACAATATGAAATATCTCAGTGGAAAAACAATAGACCTGGAAAATAAATCCTGGAGAGAGAATTTAGAAATTATTGGACTACCTAAAAGCCATGATCAAAAAAGGAGCCTAAACATCATCTTTCAAGAAATTATCAAGGAATACTGCCTTGATATTGTAGAATCAGAGGAAAAAATAGAAATTGAGAGAATCCACAGATCACCTCCTGAAAGAGATCACAAAATGAAAACTCCCAGAAATATTATAGCCAAATCCCAGAGTTCTCAGGTAAAGGAGAAAATATTGCAAACAACCAGAAAGAAACAATTCAAGTATCTTGGGGCCATAATTAGGAGCCACAAGATTTAGCAGCTTCTACATTAAAGATTCAGATGGCTTGGGATATGATATTCCAGAGGGCAAAGGATCTAGGATTGCAACCAAGAATCACCTACCTAGCAAAACTGAGTTTAATCCTTAAGGTGGAAAATGATTATTCAATGAGACAGAGGACTTTCAAGTATTCTTGAAAAAAGACCAGGACTGAATAGAAAATTTAACTTTCAAATACAAGACTCAAGAGAAGCATCAAAAGGTAAACAGGAAAGAGAAATAATAAGGAGTTTATTAAAGTTAAACTGCTTACATTTCTACATGGGAAGATGATATTTGTAACTCGTAAGACCTTTACCATTATTAGGGAAGTTAGAAGGAGTATATATAAACAGAGGGTACAGGTGTGAGTTGAATATGAAGGGATGATATCTCAAAAAATAAAATTAAGGGGTGAAAGAGGGATGTACTAGGAGAAAGATAAAAGGAGAGGTAGAATGGAGTAAATTATCTCATATAAAAGAGGCAAGAAAAAGCTTTTACATTGGAAAGAAAGAGAGGGGAGGAAAGGGAGAGTATGTGAACCTTTCCGTCATCAGGATTGACTAAAAGAGGGAATAACATACACACTCAATTGGATATAGAAATCTATCTTATCCTATAGGAAAGTAGGGGGAAAGGGTATAGAAGAAGGTGAGGGGTAATAGAAGAGAGAGCAGATTGGGGGGTCAAAAGCAAAATACTTTTTGAGGAAGGAAAACGTGAAAGGAGAGAAAGAATAGCATGAAAGGGTGAGGTGATACGATGGAGGGAAATACACTTAGCAACAGTAATTGTGAAAAAATTTTGAAGTAAGTTTCTCTGATAAAGGCCTCATTTTTCAAACAAAGAACTGAGTCAAATTTACAAAAATGAGAGCCATTACCCAATTGATAAATGATCAAAAGATATGAGCAGTTTTCTGATGAAGTAATCAAACCTATGTATAGACATAGGGAAAAAAAAACTATTCCAACTCACTATTGATTAGAGAAATGCAAATTAAAATAATTCTGAGTTACTACCTCATACTTATTAGATTGGCTAATGGGACAGAAAAAGAAAATGACAAATGGTGGAGGGGATATGGAAAAAATTAGACTTTAATGCACTCTTGGTGGAGTTGTGAATTGATTCAACCATTCTGTAGAGCAATTTGGAACTATGGCCAAATAGATATAAAACCAGGCATACCCTTTGAGCTAGCAGTTCCACTGCTAGGTCTGTATCCCAAAAGAGAAAAAAAAAGGTAAAGGACATATATGTACAAAAAAATACCAATAGCAGCTCTTTTCTGGGGGTAAAGAATTAGAAAGTCAATTGGGGAATGGTTGAACAAATTTAGGTATGTGATTAGGATGGAATGCTATTGCACTATAGTAAATGATGAGCAGAATACTCTCAGAGAAACCTAGAAAGACTTGCATAAGCTGATGCAAAGTGACATGTACTATGTTCAAAGTAACAGAAATATTGTAGGATGGTTAGCTGTGAATCACTTAGCTATTCTCAGCAATACAATGATCCAAGACAACTCTGAAGGAGTTATGATGAAAAATGCTGCCTATCCCCAGGAAAAAATAAACAAAAACTGATGGTATCTGAATAAAGATTGAAATATCATTTCTTTACTTTCTTTATTTTTCTGGAGTGTTTTTTTTTGTTTTTGTTTTTTTTTTTTTGTTTTTTACTTTTTGGTCTATGTTTCTTTCACAATATGACTTATAAAAATGATACATGACTTCATATGTATAACCTACATTGAATTGTTTGCCTTTTTAATGCTGGGGGTGGGAGGGTGAGGAAGAAGGGACAGAATTTGGAACTCAAAGTTTTAAAAGTGAATGTTGAAAATTGTTTTTACATGTAACTGGGAAAAATAAAATACTAAATAAAAAGAAAGAAAGAAAAATATAATTCGGAAAAAATGTCTACTAAACTAGATACATTATTAAAACACAATTCCAACATAGAAAGAATAACATGAGTTACCCATTAATTCATGGAGAGATAAAAATCCAAGAAAGGACATACAATATGATCTATGGACCCGGATGTTTTCACTCAAATAACTGCATAATATATGGTTAACAGGTAAGGTGATGCAGTAATGCTGAAGCAAGGAAGCACATTTGAGTTTATAGATATCAATTGGATTTGATAGGATTAGACCATGAATGGAATATCGCCCTAGAATCCTATACCTTAATTGAAATGAACAGAATAGATAAAAAAAGAAGCAAGGGTGAAATAGCAATGCATATTGAGAAAATATTCCCATGTGAACAAATGTAGGACCCATAGAACGAAATTGTAGTAGAAAAAATTTGTATAAAAACAACAGAGAAAGAAAAAGAAGAACTTACAAAAAGTGGGCCTCAATTTCCTTATCTGTAAAATAAGGGGGTTATATAACCTATTAGGTCTCTTCCACTTCTAGATCTGTGAAATCCTATGACAAGTATAATAGAACTACTGTGCCCAGTCATTTCTTCAGTCTTTGTTGCTAGAATGATCTTGTGTCCCGGAGTCAAGTTCCACCTCCCCTTGAATTTTAAAATGTGGTAGCCCAGTCTTCATCTTATTCCCTCTGTAATATTAATTCCACTGCTGATGTTATGACATAGTTCTGGATGGGGTATCAGATTTCACATCCCTCCTGGCCCTTTTTTTAATCTTGGCCTGATACATTGGGCTCAGATCAACTACCACACGGTTCCTCCATCTCTGACTTTTACTTCTATTTCCTCATGGACTAAGTTGAGTATTCTTTTCCATTACATTGCCTTCTCAGGTAATCACTGATAGAAGTCAGCCTTGTCTACAGTAGTGACAGACCTTTTGATCATAAATTGGAGATTATCTTCAGACGTCCTCATGCTGTAACATGTTCACAAGTAAGTAAATATAGGAAATATACTATTCCCTTCTCACTAATTAAAACAAATTCAAGAAAAGGTAGCCAAGCTGTATTAGATCTAAAACTATTACAAAGCAGCAATCATCAAAACTACTTGGTACTGGCTAAGAAATAGAGTAGTGCATGAGTAGAATAGATTAGGTACAAAAGACATAGTAGTCAATCCTTTAGTAATCTGCTGTTTGATAAACCCAAAGAATCCAGCTTCTAGGATAAGAACTCACTATATAACAAAAGCCACTGGGAAAAATGGAAAATAGTACAGCTGAAACTAGGCATGGACCAACATCTTAAACCATACACCAAGATTAAGTCAAAATGGATATATGATTTAGATATAAAGGCTGATACTATAAGCAAATTAGGAGAGCAAGGAATAATTTACCTGTCAGATCTATGGAGAATGGAAGAATTTACGACCAAATGAGAAACATTATAAATGCAAAATGGATGTTTGATTACATTAATTTAAAATGTTTTTGCACAAGCAAAGCCAATGCAACTAAGATTGGAAGGAAAACAGAAAGCTGTGAAACAATTTTTGCAGCCAGTGTCTCTAATAAAGACCTCATTTCTAAAATATATAGAGAACTGAGTCAAATTTATAAGATTACAAATCATTGCCCAATTTTAAAGTGGTCAAAGGATATGAACAGTTTTCAGATGAAAAAAATTATAGCTATCTAAATTCAAGTGAAAAAAATGCTCTAAATTACTAATGATTAGATCAATGCAAATCAAAACAACTCTGAGGTACCACATCAAACCTATCAGATTGGCTAACATGGCAATACAGGAGATGATAAATGTTGGAGACATGGGAAAATTGGAACACTAATTTATGGTTGATGGAGTTATGAACTAATCCAACCATTCTGGAGAGCAATTTGGAATTATGCCCAAAGGGCTACAAAACTGTTCATACCCTTTGACCCAGGAATACCACTTCTAGGTCTGTGTCCCAAAGAGATCATAAAAAAGGGAAAAGGATCAATATGTACAGATATATTTATAGCAGCTCTTTTTGTGGCAGCCAAGAGTTGGAAATTAAGGGGATGCCTGTCATTTGGGGAATAGCTGAACAAGTTGTGGTATGTGAATGTAATGGAATACTCTTGTTCTATAAGAAATGATGAGTTTTCAGAAAAACCTGGAAAGACTTACATGAACTGGTGCTGAGTGAAGTGAGCACAACCAGGAGAACATCGTACACAGTAACAGTAACATTGTACAATGTTGAACTTTGATGGACTTAGCTCTTCTCAGCAATACAATGATTCTAAAAGACTCATGATGGAAGATGTTATCCACATCCATAGAAAAAACTATGGAGTGTGAATGCAGATTGAAGCACACTATTTTCTCTTTTTTGTTGTTGTTTCTTCTTTCTTGTGGTTTTTCCCCTTAGGTTCTAATTCTTCTTTACAACATGACTAATATGGAAATATATTTAATATGATTGTACATGTATAGCCTGTATCAGATTGCACATCATATTAGGGAATGAGGAGGGGAGAGAGAGGGAGAAAATTTAGAACTCAAAATCTTATAGAAGTAAAGTTAAAAACTAAAATTTAATTAGTTAGTTAATTAATTAGTTTAAAAAAAAGAATTGTCTCTTTCAAATGCTCTCATTGATGGGAAGGATAAGATCACCCTACATATATACAGTCTCTCTCCCTCTCTCATGGAGTATGCTGGATTTCACGTGCCATACTTGTGGTTATCCAGTTCTTCCAAGGTACACACTGACTCATGCACTATTTCCACTCCTGCATGTGCAAGTATTCACCATACAGTATTTCATTTTCCCCTTATATAACAACTGAATTATTCCTCTTCCATACTCTGAATTAATTTTTCTCCCACTAGGTCTTTTCATATTTTAATTCCTCCCCAATCACACTCTTCAAGCTCGTTCAACCACAGGTTCTAGTCCTTTATCTATGCTCATTCCTCAGGTCTCTCCTTTAAAAAAATCTCAGGATCGCCAACATCTCAAAGGCTATGTTCTAATGCTCTTAAATCAGCCTTTACAAATGTGTATAGCTTAATCCTTTCTCAGTTCCTGGAATACAAATACCTCTTTTTTCTACTAAGCCCCAGTGTCCCTAGCTCTTGAAAATATGAAACTAGGTGATACAGTGGGTAAAGTGCTAGACCTAGAGTCAGGAGGACCCAGTCAAAATCCTGCTTTAGAAAATTAGTAGCTCTGTAATCCTAGACACATAACCCCTGCTTGCCTCAATTTTCATATGTGCAAAATGGGGATAATAATAGCCTTTACATCCCTGTGGTATTGTGAGGATAAAATGCGATAATATTATTAAAGCATTTGTAAGATTTAAAGTGCTATTTAAATGCAAAATAGTATTATTATCAAAAAAATGATAACTTCCCAATGCTTACTGGCAGTATCCCTATCCCCATGTGAAAGTAAATATTTTTCATGTCCTCAGCCAAACAGGTGGTCTTCAGAAAATAGTAAGTTTTCATTAGAATTTGGCACAAGGAGCCAAGAGTAGAAAGAAGTTATATAGCTGCCCCCCTCCCTCTGTAAACTCCTTCAAATAGATCTAGAAAATCTACCAATTTATAGAATAAGGGTGTTACAAATAGTCATCTAGAAAAACAAAGAAGTGGAGGTGATTAGAAAATACTGACACTTGAAACTCACTCTCCTTTGAAGTGGTCAAAGAAAGGAAGAATATATACATATAATCACAGTTGGATAAAAGAATACATTATCCTCAACAGGAAAATATCAAAAGAGAGAATTAGTGGAAAGATTGTTTAAAGGAGGTATTAATCTCAGGGAAAACACACTTCTATGTAAAACTATTTATAGCTTATTTGAGGTGACAAAGAATAGGAATCTGATGAGGGTGCCAATAAATTGAGTGATGACTGAATAAATTATAATATATAAAAGTGATTGAATATTATGGTCTAAGAAATTAGGAAGGAGATGATTCAGACAGAACCTGGAAAGACTTGTATGAACTGATGCAAAGTGAAATGGATAGAACCAAGGGAACAATTTATATTTATACAGCAACAATAAGTTTGTGAAGGTATTGAAAGAATTAGGAATGTTGATCAATGTAATCATCAACCATGTTTCCGGAGGACAAATGGCAAAACATACACACACACACACACACACACACACATATACAAACATAGATACATACATACATATGTGTATAAACATATATATATATATATATATTTGTATTGGACATGAACAATATGGAAAGTGTGTTTTGGCTTGTAACAGAAATTTTGTAATAGAGATTTTATTTTTCTATAATTCTAATTGTGGGAAGGAATTTGGAGTGGGAGAGAGAAAAGCAATTATTCTTGACTTTAAAATGTACATATCTACATATTTATATATATATATATATGTGTGTGTATATGTGTGTGTGCATGTGTGTATGTGTGTGTGTATAAACTTGTCATGAGACCTTCCTTGTTCTCTGACCATTAAAACAAATATAGTTCTCTAATAACATTTAGGTAGGTATTTGAGATTCCAATTCAATTTGATTCAATCAAAGCTTACTGATTCGGTGACAGTTATATGCGAGGCACAATGCTTATGACTGAACATAGAAAAATAGATATGACATGGTCAGTCCCTGTGCTCAAGATTCTTACAACCTTATGGCATTAAAGATGCAAATACCTATGATTCAAGGGAAGGTGATTTAATTATAAACCTTAAGTCAAGGAAAAGTTCAGTGGTTTAAGAAAAGACCACTTTCCCTTGAGTAATAGGAGGGAGGGGGTAATGGAAGGTTTCATGGAGATTGTGGCATCTGATTTAGATCTTGAAAGAAAGGAGGAATTCAAACACACATAGATTAAAGGATAATTTTCACACGAGAGGACATATGTACAAAGTCATGGAATTTGGAAAGAGCAAAGGAAAAATGGACCAATGAGAGCAGTGTGACTTAGTTGCAACAGTACACATGAAGAATAGCATGAAATAAAACTGAAAAGGTAAGTCAGATTTAGACTGTGGAAGGTCTTGAATGTCATGGTCATGATTTATATACTATCAAATAGGGAATGGAGCATCACTGGATATTTTTGAGGAGAAAAATAACATGATAGGATCAGTGTATAGGATCAGAAATAACATGATAGGAAGACTATTCAAGCAATATTTTAAAGGATAGACTGGAGATGGACTAGACTCCAGGCATGGAGGTCAGTTAGGATGCAGTTATAGTAATAACAACAAGTGATGAGGACCTACATTATAATGGAGGTAATATGAATAGAGTGGTGGAGATGGATGGCAAAGAATTGTAAAGTCAGTGTGAAAGGCCTTGGCAATAAATTGGATAGGGTCGGGGGAGGAAGAGATAAGTGTAAAAAACGATTCCAAGATTAGTAGCCTTGGTGACTAACGAGATTGTGATATCATAAAAGAAAATACAGAAATTAGGTGGGGGGCAGTCATGGAATTTCAGGAGAGTAAATGAGGAGGGTGGCTTTTGTATGTGTCATAAATGAGACATATGTAGGAAATTCTTGCAATTATATCCATCTGGTAGTTGGAGATACAGAGCTAGAATTCTGTGGAAAAATTAGGAGTGGTGGAAGTTACATATTTGAAAGTTATTTACATAAAAGTAGATTATTTTGCCAAGGCACGTAATGTCATACAAGCAAGGACAGATTGTTGGAAAATATTTAGGGGGTATAGGAAGAATAAGGGGCTATCAAAAGAAATCAATAATCAAAAAGTTAAGAGAACTAACAGAGTATAGCATCACAGAAGCCAAGCAAGAAGACAGAATGTCAAGAAGGAAGAGGTGGTTCAGAGTTTTAAATGCCACAGAGAAGTCAAGAAGAATGAAGATAGAAAAGAAGACGTTGGATTTGGTGACAAAGAGGCAATTAATTACCTTGTAGCAGTAATAAGGAAGAAAGAGTGGGGAAAAGAGATTTCAAGGAATTGAAAAACGAATATTTAGGAAGTGGGGTTAGTAACCAAAGACTATTCTTCCTAAAAGTTTTGCAGTGAAAAGGAAAAGATGGAAAGCATAATAGTGATAACAGAGAAGATTTTTAGTTTATTGCTTTTAGAATAAGGAAGGTATGAGCATTTTTTATAAGGTGAAAGGAACGGTCTGGTAAAGAAAGAAAGATTGGATATATGTGTCTCCTCTTGCTGGAAAGTTAGTTTTCTCCAGGGTAGGGGCTGCTTCAGTCTTGTCTTTGCACACAAAGAGTGTAGCGTATTGCCCTGCAGAGTAGACACTTAGGAAGTGTTTATTGATTGGTGAGAGGGAGATGTTTATAGAGTATAGTTCTAGAGGGCAAAGGAGGCAATGGGATTGAGTATACAGGTGGAGGGATTAACTTTGGCTAGGTAGAGGATCACCTCATTCTCTTGAGATAAGTGAGAAAGAGTAGAAGATGGATGAATGCAATGAGAGGTTAAGAGGAAAAGAGGAAGGTGATAAGACAGTGTATGAATGATAATACTAATTTTATAAACAGACTATAAGGTCATTTGCTGAGTCACAAGAAAGGTGAAGGCTTTAGCAGTGGATAAAGTTTAGAATAGACAGTGAGGAGCATGATGGAAGCACTAAGAGATGAATAAAAGGATTGCCATCTAGCACTGAGGGCCCAGTTGAGACTAGTAAGTGTGAATTTGTAATGAATTTAATTAGCATTATCTTTTTAGTTTTCCTCTCAGTGTTTTCTTGCTCAGAGTAGGAGCAGAGGACTAATGAATAGCCAGGTATGAAGGGTAAAAGGTCAAGATGGTAAGATAAATGAGAAATGAAGTATTTTTTTTTAATGGCTATTGATAAGGTCAAGACTGAGTAAGTTTATGGAATGTTTTTCAATATCTACACACGAAATCTTTTCTGCCATATAAACTTCAGAGAAAATAAATCTGAATATTGTGAATCTCATTCATTATCACCCCCTACAAGCTGCTGTCTTACTGTATAAGTGGGACACTCATATCCCAATCAAAATTAACATACATTTGACTCCCAAGGAAGAATTTACTGTGACACTCTTCCCCCCACATCTAACCGCTAAAATAGTTTCACCTTCCCCAAAGTCTTTTTTTGATATAATAATACATTTTGTGGCAAAGATTTATCAAAAGAACAAAGTAATAATGAACTTACAAACAATGATGGGAACCTCTTACATATAGTCATTTTTCATGGTATTTGCCATCCATCTCTCAGAGTGGAAATAATATTATAACTCATCTATCCAAGTCTAACTTTGAAATCTCTTCTAGGTAGAGAATATAAAGTGAACTTTTTTATATGCACATACATTTGGTTCATATGCTGGCTAAACATGAATGATTTTATGTTTACTGAACTATATAATTTTTTTCTTAAAAAAAATCATAGACTTCACATGTACTCTGTACAAAGGCACTATGGTAGACACTGAGTATATAATATAGTAAGACAGAGGTATCAAACACACAGCCGTTGTGTATTGCCCAGAACATCCCTGAGTACTGTCCAAAACATATTAAAATGTAATTGGGAAATAGTTAATAAAAATAAATATGAAACACAAATATATTACATTAAAAAACTGTCATATGAAAATTGCAGGGATCCTTATTATGGATGAGTAGTCTCTGTTTCTATTAGAGTTTGACACTACTATAAGAAGACACACTTTCTGATCTCAATTAGCTGTCAATACAGTAAGAGAGATAAGCAACGTACATAAATAACTATAATATGCCATGGATAATTTAGTAACTTTCTAAAGCAGAATTCCAAATTTCTTTTTGAGAAAGGACCAATTTACAGTTACATCAATGGTGCATTAGCATGTTTGTCTTTCTACAATATTAATCAATTTCATCTGTTGTCATCTTTGCCAATTTTCTAGGTATTGTGAAGTGAAACTTCAAAGTTTTTTTCCTTTCTTTTCTTTTATTATTAGTGATTTGGAGCAATATTTCACTGTGCCATATGATTCTTATAGTTTGCAATTCTTCTGAAAACTATTTCTTCCTATTCTTTGACCACTTAAATATTAGAGAATGGCACTAGGTATGCATTTGTATTAATTTCCTATACATCTTGAACATCAATCTCTTATCAGAGGCATTTGAAAGAAGTTTGTTTTCCTGATCAAAAAATTTCCTCCTTAAGTTACTGTTACTGTATGATTTTGTTCATGCAAAATGTTTCTTGCTCACTCTCTCATTCTTTCTCTTTCTTTGCCTTTTCTGATAAGATCTTTAATATTCAAATCATATACCTATTTTGATCTTATTTGGCATATGATATAACATTTTCTTCTAAACCCAATTTCAGCCAAATTGATTTCCAGTTTTCCTAGGAGTTCTTGTTAAACAGGAAATTTGTTCATTTGGTTTTGTTTTTCTCTGATTTGCATTTACAACCCTATCAAATATTGAGTTGTTGAGTTCAATCATTTCTGATTCTTTCTTAACTAATCTGCTCCACTGATTGTCTTTTATATTTTAATCATTGCCTGAGGCCAGATTTGAACTTGGGTCTCCCTAACTCCAAGGCTAATACTCTTCCCTATTTCTGCTCTATGAGTTAAATGGCAGAGATACATTCATAGAATATTAGCACTCTTTCCAAAAAGTTTATTGTATAGACAGGGAATTCACATTTACCTATCTACATAGGTATAACAGATTTTTTAAAAAATTTAGACCTGCTATTGTTCCAAGAGAAGCAGTGTTAAGCAGTGAATAGCCAACTATGCACAGAGTCAGGAATAACTGAGTTGAAGACCAACCATTTTCATATATTAGTGTTGTGACCTGGCTGAAATCACTTAACTTCTCAATGTCCCAAGAAACCACCTAAGACTGTTGGTTATACAGAAGGTGCTGATCTGCATTGGTGGACAGAGTTTCCCCATTGAGATTAATGGAGCTGCAGAGGAGGAGATTGAGTTTCTGCGAGATTAAGTGACTTAACCATTAGACTGTAAACTCCATGTTTAAAATAAGATTGTCTTGGGGGCAGCTAGGTGGCTCGGTGGATAGAGCACTGGCCATGGCCCTGGACCCAGGATGACTTGAGTTCAAATCTGGCTTTAGGCACATAATGTTCATTAGCTGTGTGACCCTGGGCAAGTCACTTAACCCCATTGCCTACCCCCCCCAAAAAAAATAAGATTGTCTTCGATGTATCCTGTTCTATATCTTGTTTGGACATAACTCTTTGCATGTTGTCTCCTCCATTAGTTTGTGAACTCCTTGAAAACAAGAACTATTTTAAATGTTGTTGTGTTTTTGCTCTTGATGTTTATTGTTTGTTGTTTTGTTTTGTTTTTTGCTTTTGTTTGTTCCCTAGCACATAGCATGGGGCATATCCCAGAACAGACTCTTATTACATATTTCTTGACATGATACCTTTTCTAGATCAAACTAGTGATTTCATTAGCATGGGAAATTCCAGATAAGGCAACTCCCTCTACCAATGCTGATTAGCATGTTCTCTGCAACTAATAGCTATTGGTGAGCTGTCTGGGGCATTGAGAAGTTATGTGAAAGAGCTGGGCCTTGGACCCAGACCTTCTAGAGTCCAGATAGATTCTCCATCCATTGCCTCTGTTCTAATAATAGCAGAGTTAAATATGACATTTGGTGGTTAAATAGGTAAATATTTTTTTTCTCAATTTCCACATGTAAAAAGCAGAATTCACCCTTTCAACCAAAACCATCCCTCTTCTTAATTTCCCCATTTCTATATCATTCTTCTCATCTTGTAGGTTTGGTGAATTGGTTTTATGCTTAAATCCTCATGATCCCTTACTCCACATTCCCAAATATTACTTTTCTACCTCTAGAGAAGGAAGGAGTTCCTAATCTGGGGTCCACAGATGATAGATTTCATGGGGTCTGTGAAGTTGGATAGGAAAAAAAATACTTCATTTTCACTAAATTCTAAATGAAATTTAGCATTTCCTTCATCTATGAATATATGTATACATACATATATTATATATGTGTATCTAAGTACTTATATACATTATGTAAACATATGATGCACATATAAACATATATATACATTATGCATGTGTATATGTATGAATGGGTATTACATATTCCTTTGGTCATTTGGAGAAGGTTATGGACCTTTGTGTTCTCTCACCCCCCATATATATATATGTGTGTGTGTGTGTGTGTGTGTGTGTGTGTATGTGTGTATGTACACACATAAACATATATGTATTCTATGGATAGATGGATCTATATGTAAATGTGTGTGTATGTATACATACACACATACATAAATATGTATACACACATATATATGAAAGACAGAAAGCAAGAGAATGCAAAGATCCATAGCCTTCTCCAAATGACCAAAGGAATCCAGAAAATACAAAAAATATGGTTAAGAACCTCTGCTCTAGAGCATCTGTGGAGTCTATTCCCTTCCACCATTCAGTAACCACCATTTTAAGTATTTTATCAACTCTTACCTATGATATTTTAATGGCCTTCTAACTGGTGTCCCTGCTACTTTTCTGCCCAGTACAACCTCCCCTATATGCAGTTGTCAATGTGATTTTCCTTTAGCTCATGGTCTGAACCATATCCCCACTCCCCCTCACACTTAATAAATTCCAGTAACTCCCTGTTTCTTCTAAAATGCAACACATACTCTGCTTGCCTTTTAAAACTCCTCTCAGCTCATACCTTGTGTACCTTTTCCAGCCTTATTACATATCACTCCCATCCTCTATTGTCCAGGTGAACAGTTATCTTTGCTATTGCTCACACTTTACATTGCAACCTCAGTCTCTCTGCCTTTGTACTGGCTGTCCTCCATTATCAGAATGCACTACCTTCTCATCACCACTTTTTCAAATCCCTTACTTAAAGATCTAAGTAGAGTAACAATTTTTTTTTTACAAAAGTCTCTTTTTTGATTCTCCCAACTATTACTGTTATCTCTCCCTAACTACCTTGCATTTAGTATTTATTCAGTATATAATCATATGTGTATATCGTCTTTCCTTCCTTCCTTCTTTCCTTCCTTCCTTCCCTCCCTCTCTCTTCTCTCTCTCCCTCTGTCCACGTAGGGAATCATATCCTTACTTGCCCAAAGGAATATAAATTTTGATTGCTGAAACCTCCCAATATAACTTGGGGTTTACACTTAAATTTCTTTTTCAAGGATCATGCCTTAAACTCAAATCACTCTGGCTTTCCTTGATTGGCCAACAATGGATCCTAGCCCAAGACTGATTTATTCATTGTTTGGACACTGATGGCTCAGAGTGAGTGTAAATAGTAATTGTTTCCATTTTGGCCAGAAACCTTGAGGGTCTTCCCCTCCCAGATTGATTTTCTTTCTTTTCTTTTTCTTCTTCATTTTTTTTTAACTTGGTAGAAGAGGTCACTCTCATTTATTACCTAGCCTTCATTACTGAATGGGTGTTGCCTCAATCAAACTGAGACCTGGGAAAGACCTTAGCTTTTAAAAAAATGTCAAGGTCTCCCACATCACTGGGCCATGGCCAATCTTCCTGATCTCTATCTTGCCACTGGACCCAGATGACTCCAGAGGAGACAATGAGGTTGGTGACTTTGCACAGCCCTCCCTCACTTATATCCAATTCACTCATAAGTCATGACATCCTCTTCCCAATGTCATGGTCCTCTTTGAGAAGAAAGGACAAACAATGACAACATATGTATATTTATTGTCTTCCCTGATATACTACAAACTTTGTCAGACTGGGGACTGTGTCATTTTGTACTTTGGATCCTCTGTGTCTCTCACAGTGCTTGGTATATAGTAGGTGCTTAAAAATGCTTGTTGATTGATTGCTTAATTCCTATCATTATAATGCACACCCGAACAGATCAACTTCTTTGCTTACTACAGACATACTGAAAATTTTGCTAAGAAGGCCTTCCTTAGAACTTGAAACACATTCCTGGGCCTCAGCCAGGAGTGAAAACAGACTTGTTGAAGCAGTCCCAGAAACAAAAATAATAAGGTGTGGAAACAGTTATCATAACTTGTCCAGAGAGTCTGGGGCACTGTTTAAGTTCCAGGCAAAGGTGTGGTTCTATTAAAAAAAAGTGCTAAAAAAAAAAAAAAAAAACTTAGCTATCCCACCCAGGTTCCCCAAAAAGTGTTTTGTCCTTTATATGACTTTTGCCAATTATTTGGTTATATTCCATTCTTTGGATTTTCATTAATTATTCATTATTTTACCTCAGCAAAAAAATTTAACGTGTTCCTTAAAAAATACATGGATTATTATTATTATTATTATTATTATTATTATTATTATTATTATTATTATTCTACCCTTGACACTTTTTTACCCCCTGCCTTCCACCTTGTTTTACTAGAGATGGTTTTTGCACTTATGATTGAAAACTAATGATGAGAAGCAATCTTGAAACCATACCACTCCCTTCCATAAAGTGAACAATGCTGATTTTATATCAGAGACTGGGACAGTGAATAATAGTGATCACGCCTGACACTGAGCACTAGATAAGTGGGCTAGTCTAGCAGCAGCAGATATGTGGACTGCACTCCCATTAATCTTTGACCATATCACATGAAAAAAAGGAGAAATCAATGTTTAAAAATGCAAATAAATAAGTACATAAATAAATGCATAAATACATGAATAAATACATGAAAACAAATTTTGCAAAGGAGCTGGTCTGCTTAAAGAGAATTTCATTTCTACCTTTTGTGAAACTTTAAATCTGTGAATTTGGCCTAACACCATCAAGAGAAACAGCCAGGAACATCAGAACCAGGAGTCAGAAAACCTGGCTTCATATATTCTTATATGAGCATAAGAAAAATCATTTACTCTTGCAGAGGCTTCATTTCCTTGTCTATAAGGTGGGGATAATAATACCTGTACTACATATCCCACAGCATTGTTTTGAGTTTCCGGTTGGAGTCTCTGTTAATTCCTCATTAACAAAATAGAAACTGGTATTACATATTTTCTATAATATATAAAATTGTCTCTCTTTGTGTATCTTCTACAATGATTCTCATTAAAAATTAATTTTCAAGTCATGTTTAGTCACAAATTTGAGCTATTCTTTAAGATGTGACCTTAAACCAGGATATTATGCACAGAAAGATCAAAGGAATCAGAGTTTAGAAAAGAAGTGAGACTCATATACTCCTCTTCCCTCAGAGGGAAGATCAACCAACAAGATCTTATTAAGTATCTACTATGAGCCCTCAGGCACTGTGCTAGATTGATGTGGTCACATGATACTCTTTGTCTGGTTTCAGCTCACTTCCTCCAACCTCCTTTCATACCAGTTGGTTTCAGTGCCCAGACAACAAAAACATGCCATGATCATGAACAATGTGATCATGATGACCACAATGACAATGACCACCATCACCAGCACCCACCAAAAACTCTCTTAGTGCCCTGTCAGAGGTGTATTGGCACTAGCTGGTACTGCTATTGACAGGAAATTGTTCAGTGTGAGCATCGACACCTCAGAAATCAGTAACCACTACAAATTATGGCTTGATTTTCTTTCTTTATTGATTGTTCAGAAATTATTGATTATATTCAGAAAATGTTAATAATACATAGTAAACTTAAAAGTGTGTCCTCCATATATTTCTGTTTTCAGAAAGCTAGTTGTTAAACATTTCCCAGAACACACCTGACCCTAGAAAACCCACTTGAGAGGAAACATATTTCACCTACTTACCACTCCAGCCAGAGGCCCCAGCCAATTTATTTTCTATCTATACAACCCCTTTGGGTTTTAAACATAACCATTTATTTAACTATATGAAAAAATAAATAATATTATACCAAATTTACTAAAGAAAATTATATATATCATAATATACACAAAAACAAAGATTACAATCTCCCACCAATATACTCAATATCTATGGTGATTTTGTATTAAATTTGAATGCTTTATCAGTGACTTTTAAATGGGAATGTTATCAATGGAAATTCAATTAATTTATATTGTATTCTTAAGCTTTTTGTGAAAAACTCAATGGGTTCATGTGATGAAATATTATATAACTAACTTCCACAACCATACCTTCAGTTTCCATTCCCATCACACAGATTTAGTTCAGAATTTAACCACCTCATAACTCTCCAGAGTCACCAATGGTCTAGAAGTTGCTAAGTTTTCATGTTCCTAGACCATTCTGCTCTTTTTGACACTGATGTCATTCCTTTCTTTCTGCATAGTCTCTTTCCCCTGACTTCAAAGTCATAATTCTTATTTGATTTTCCTCCTAACTCTTTGATTGCTCCTCATCAACTTTTACTGTTCATCTTCCTCCTGATCCTTTCAGTATGTCCCAGTACTTCCTTTTACCTTCCACCAGAGGTGTGCTAGCAAACATTGAACAACTAATTCTCAAAAAAAAAAAAAAAAAGATTCAGGACACACTTTTAATTTCCATCTGCAGTAACATTTCCTCTATCACCTTCTTTACTCTGGGCAATAAACAAAATAATAAATCAAGCCCTTATTAGCAGCATTTGCTGATTCTCAAGGTACAGATGCTCACAATGAAAATTTAACAATTGACTCTAGTAAGCTGGTTCCACTTGGCTCCCACACACATCTGCTTTCCCCCTGCTGTTGCTAACCTACTCTTCCACTCCCACAGATAAAAGTGATCCTTCCCCGGTTATATGAGAAATACAGACATTTAATGTGCATGCCAAACTGGAGAGGCAGCCTGGGATAGTGTTTAGGGAGTTGGAATAACTGAACCAAAGTCCCACCTTTGATACACACCAGCTGGATGACTCAGGGCAAGTCACTTAACCTTTTAGTTCCACAGACAGAAAGTAAGGATCTATACTGATAAGAAGCTTTTTCTTAGGTGGGAATTTCCAATTCAAATGGGCTCATAAGCCAGTATCTATCCCTAACCTAAGTATTATCTCACCCACTAGATTATAAAATCCTTGAAGCAGTAACTGTGCAATCATTCCTTTTTGTATTATAAACCTAATACAAGACGCAATAGATACAATAGATATTTATTGAATGAAATCAAGGAGTCATAGAATCATATACTTAGAACCGGAAGATACCTCTGAGATAATCTATTCCAACCTGTCATTTCCCTGAAAAGAAAACTGAAACAATAATGTTCAATTAAATTAGTAAGGGTCAGGGGCAGCTAGGGGGTGCAGTGGATAGAGTACCAGCCCAGGAGCCAGGATGACCTTAGTTCATATCCAGTCTCAGACACTTGACACTCACTAGCTTAACCCCATTGCCTTGAAAAAATAAATAAATAAATTATCAAAGGTCAAACAGGTAATAATTGATAAAATGGGGACTCTAACTTAGATGTTTGACTCCAAATATTTCTACCTTTCTACCATACCATACTTTCTCAAGCTGAATGAAGCAAGATTTTAATCATATCACTCTCTTTTTTTCAAAAACTCTCAATTACTCTTTAGAAGAGAGACTAGCCAGTTATAGATTGCTAAGCTAGACCATCAATAGTTCTGTTAAAACAGAATCAGGAGAAAATTCATCAGAAGCTTGTCAGAAACCATAGATGGATTAAGAGCCTGGGGCATTAGAATTCCTGAAAGCACTGCATGTGCCCAGAGTGGAAAAGCCTCTGATTCTTAGAAAAGTTTCTGGGTTAGTAAAGGACACTTTCTCCTTAGCCCTACTGGTGTATGGGGTGTTCAGGGAGGACTAGCATTTCTGGTGTGGTGTGAGGTCTTGCTGAGAGCCCTTTCAGGGCTGCTCATCTACCTTTTGTGTCCACCTGGCACTCAACTCTCACCTCCAAGAAGCTGTAGGATGCACAATAGCTAAACCATATTGAGGGTAACTGAACTCACTGGTGAGCTATTAGGGTATCTACCCCAAGCATGTGAAGACTTCCCCAAATAGAATGTGTAGATGAAAACAATTTGTTCCAATACCCTTTCATGAAGGCAGCTGAGGCAGGCACTGAGAGTTTGGTCAGACTTCCAAGATGTCTAGGTCACTGCATCCCAGCCCTTTGGCAGTTGTGTTTATTTTTATCTTTCCACTGGACTTCTATGAATTTGGAAAAGAGACTGAGGCTGATGACTCTGTGCAACTCTGCCTCACTTAAATCCAACACACGCATGAGTTAAGACATCACCCTGAGATGGCATCGGTCCTCTTTGAAAACAAAGGACAAATAACAATTTAGAATTATTGGGAATTCTGAGGTGAAGTTAAGTAGCAACTGGTTGACCTACTGGTAGGGGCAGTTTAATACAATGGAAAGGTTACTGGATTAGGAGTCAAGAGACCTGAGTTCTTATTTGAATCCTAGTTTCACCACCTACCATTTGTGTCACCTTGTGAAAATCACATCACCTTTCATGGCCTCAGTTTTCTACTCTGTCCAATGAAGGGGTTGGAAGAGAGGAATGACAAGATCTCTTCCAGATCCAACATTTTATGTCATTATGACCTTATTAACGGAGAGCAAACATTACAGCTCAATTCCTATTGCTTCTCACCCAGATGCCAAATAAATAAATAAATAAAGTTCCCAACACATTGCCAGATGTATCCCCTGAAGAAAAACACCTTGATTAACTGACATTAGATTAAATTAATTAATTATGATTAATTAAAATTTGCTTAGAGAAAGGATCTCTCATTGAGAGTTTAATATAACATTTAACTGAAAGCCTTATTCTGAGCATCAATTACCATTGTGCTACTGACAATAAGTATTCACATTTCAATAGCATTTTGAGGTTGATAAAATGCTTTCTTATATATAGCCTTGTGAGGTAGGTAGTGCAATTATTATTGCTCTCCTCCTATAATTGCTGAAACCAAGAATCAGCAAAGTTAAGCAGCTTACCTTAGTTCCCATCATTAGCATGTATCCTAGTATGTATTATGTTTATTTTGTTTTTACTAGGTTTGATAGCAGCTTTTTGTCAGGTGTATGATTTTTCTCAGACTCTCAAAAATGGCATGCTCATGATAATAAAATGTTGATTAATGCAAAGTTCTAGTCAGTTAATTGTGTTGCTATAATCATAGTTTTATACTTCAATAGAAAAGTGTAAGCAAAGGTCAACTATTCTATTTCTGAATTCAGCTCAGAGTAGCTCTGTGTATGACAGATTCACAGTCATATTCAGCAAAGAATGCAGCTCATAATTAATGTCACAGAGGACATCTTTTATATAAATAGGAATTAAAAGTAGTAACACATGTGTGCTTATTTGATTAAGAGAAAGTCAAGGTCCCAATTTATCATTCCAAAAATATTTATTAAGTGTCTATTTGTGTAGTAGACCATTTTAAGTGTTATTGGGTAGCTACACAATTGCAATAAGACCCAGGCCTTACCTTCATAAAGCTTATAGTTTAATATGGAAAGTATATATACAAATATAGCTTGAAACCTTGAGTTTCAAGGTTTGTCTTTTTATGTGAGATGATTGAAGTGAAGATTGAAAAAAAGAAAAGGTAAAATAATTAAACCTATTTGAGCCTCAGTATCCTTATCCATAAAATTTGAAGGTTATATTAAGCAATACTTATGGTTCCTCTCATCTAAATCCCATGATTTTGATAGTTAAGTAATTTTATATATATATTATATATATATATATATATAATATGTGTGTATGTATGTATGTGCATATATATGAGAATATATGTATATATCTTAGAGTATAATATATGTATATATGTGTGTCTATGAGTGTTCACACACAAAAATACACTATATATTACATATTCCATGATATATATATGTGTGTGTGTGTGTGCGTATATGTGTATGTACATGTATGTGTCTCTGTGTGTGTGTGTGTGTGTGTATGTGTGTGTATGGCGAAAGAGAGAGAAAGAGAGTCAATTTGGGAAATCCAAATAGAGCCATTATTAGGAATTTTCTAGGAAAGATGCCTGAGGTAATATGTTTCAAAGGCTGGGGAAAGATCACTTCCACAGAAGAGAAATCAGCTTCCCTTGCAGGGAAGAATCTATATCATATGTGTACTAGTGGGATAGAGGAAGAATGCTGTTTAGTAGCTCCCTAGTTTAAGATATTAGTGATGCAAACAAGGTGCTAAACTTAATTGTTTCCTATGCTGCTAAAGTGCAATGGTGTCACCACCCTATAAATTTTAGGACCCAAGAATAAAAACATGATTGTATCACCTTAGTTCTGGTTCAATGACCATTCTACAATTATCCCATGATAATATGCCAGGGTAGATAAAACATTTTAATCACAATAGCTGGCATTTATAGAGTGCTTTGAAGTTGGTGAAGTGGTTTCCATATATTGACTTATTTTTTTTCATAACAACCTTATGAGGTATGTGTTATTATTATCATCTCCATTTTACAGATGAGGAAACTGAGACTGAGAGAAGTTTAAGTGACTTACCCAAGACCACATAGCTAGGGAGTATCTGAGGCAGATTTCAAACTCAGATATCCCTGACTCCTAGGTCTGTGCACTATCAATTGCACCCCCTAGCTGAATCTTAAATGTGTGGATGACAATATTTGGATTTCAATGGGTTTTATAGTAGATTTAAAGTCAGTTTATTTGCTTTCCCAGCCACTTAAGATTGGATTTATTTCCAATAACTTATATCTAACAATATAACTCATTTACATCTAATGCTATCTATATATTCTGATCATCTACTACCTACATTCGGAACTTCCAATCTTGCTTTGTGATGACCAAAGACAGAAAGAACTTTTGATGTATATAACACTGATGAGGTATGAACTCCTTTCCTCCAAGTAGAACTTATTGTGATACTTCTGATCTGCTTTAGATAGACACTTTAATATCTAATTCATCCATGATAAGGTTTTCAGTTACTGTAAAGTAAGGGCTGAGGGCATAACATTTAATCAAAAAGTTACTCTAACTCAATGTACTTTTCAGCATTGATGGGAAGGTATTGAGTTTCAAGCTTGGTCTTTTTATGTGAGATGCCTGAACTGGAGATTGAAAAAAAAAAAAAGGTCAAATAATCGTTTTGGTTGCTTTTACCACTGAATTCTTGGTTGCCCAATTGACCCAGCCCCACCAATAGGTAGAGATCATAAAGATGGTCAAAAGGATTTAGTCACTCATGTGCTAGTCTAATCTGGTAATTTTGTGTAGTGTCACATATAGTGCATAGTATGTTATTAATTGCTGAAAATCAGGATTTCTTCAACTTGATGTTTTCTCATCATATCAAGAACATATGCTATGCTTCTTATATAAATAACAGTATGAAAGTATATACATCAGTCTGACTAGAAAAAGAATAATAATTGGCATTTATTTGGTTTTTAAAACTTATAAAACATGATATATTAGCTTTATTAAATGTCACAAAATCCTTAGGAAGTAGGAACTATCAGTATTATTATAGGTTGAAAACATGATGAAACATGATGAAACAGAGGCTGAAAAACTCATTGATTTCCTTATGAACAAATAAAAAGTTTCAGAAGAGGGTTTTGAACCTAGGTCTTCCTAATTCAAAGTTGAATGCTATCCACTTTGCTACAGTAAACACATCTCTTACAAGACTTTTTATTTATGAATGTAGCCTGACTTTGGAGGACCCAAGGTCATATGGTGGACTGGAATGTATATAGGCACACATGAGAATCCCTAAGGGTTCCAGGTCCTATGGCCTTACAGAAATGACCACCTAGGCTTTGTGGTAGAGTGGAAAAGCAGAGAATGAGGAATAAACACTGCCATAGGGACTATATTTCTCCTTTTAAGCATGGCAGAGAATATTAGACAGGCACCCTCCCCTCCTCTCCCCTTACACAACCCCCATCTACAAGAAAAACAGATGAATACCAAGCTTCAGCTGAAATCTCTCTGTAGAGCATGAATGGAAGGGAGGAGATGAGAGGAGATGAAAGCCAGTGCATAGCAAGAGGGGACTTGAGACAGTTATAAGAGGAAAGTAGGAAACCCTAGCATAGACACATAGAACCATTTAAAGATGAAACACTTTTCAGCTTCAATTGAAGAGAGCAAGAACATAGCAATTCATAGCCTCTTTCTCACCTTGCTGCCCCAGAATGTTTTGCTGGGAAAAGATCCCATTAATTTTACCTGTCTAATCATTTTTCTTTCTAGCCCCTATCCCTCAGACCAATGAGGAACCAGGGCAAGGAGAAAGGAAAGGGTAGTGAATTAATTCAGTTTATCATATTATTGGAGCTTGCTAATTTAGTGCCTATATTTTCTGTTACTTGATTCTAAGAATAGCTGATAATAGAAAAGTGTTTAATCATTTGCATTTGGAGTTTTGATGTGGGGGGAGTCACTCATCCCATGGGGAAAATGGAAGCCTGAAATAATTAAGAAGATAGGTTTTCATATTTCTCTCAATCTCAGATTATACTCCAGAATGTGCCCACTATACTATTACTTAATCTGGAAAAGAGAATGAGCAAAAAATTAGCTATGTGAGTGATGCTGTTAACTCTGAGTTTACCTTTTGGCATTTTAACACTGCATCTCACCTTGCCTCTAATGACACTCCACTATAAACACACACAGAGACACACACACACACAGACAGACACACACACACACATACACACACACACACACACACCAATTCTATTATAGCAATTTTCCAAACATGAGTTTTATCATTTGAAAAAAAAAAACTTCAAAATTTGCTCTAAACCTAGTAGGTGATTAATAAGTGCTGTCTATAGGGGTTCTTGAATTTATTTGTCTGAATATTGCATATCGTCTAGTGCCATTTGCTTTCTGTTTGAAGTTATCTAAATGCTTACAATTCCACGTCTTCCTTTCATAGCAAAGTATTACTAAACTGTTCTGAGTGGTTAGCCTAAAAACTCTTTTTATTACTGCACTACAATCCAATTAGTGCTTTATATTCTCTTCCACATTTCTCTTGTTGAGACTCAGAAGGGCGCATGAGCACACTGTATACAAAGAAATGGAGGAGCTGATTTTTTCCCCCTCAGGTATGAATAAGTCATTTTCTTACCTCCAGATTAGAGAATCTGATTAAGGGAGAATTGAATAAATTCATTATATCAAATAATTATAGTTACCTTCACAGGAAGTTATAGCAGCTTACAAATAAAATACTTTTTAGTTGCTTAAAAATTCATTGTTTATGAAAAAACACCCAGTAGTAGATAGGGAAGGCAATTTTGGTTTAGGACAAGTGTAGTTTATCTTTTTAACAAGGTTGCGTTTTTTTTTTCCTTCAGTTTTCAGGTCTAATGGCTGATCTTCCTTTTATACAAGTAATTTTGTAAGTGAGGCTAATTCATGAAGAGTAGCAGCTTATAAAAAGCTAATAATTGTAATAAAATAAACAGACCATGGAAATAGCCCTAGAGAAGACAAAATAGAAGATATGAAATTACTCTTGTTTTTCATTTAAATATGAAGTATATATTACAACTAAAGACCAAATTCTGACCAATGTCCTCACTGAGAAAGAACAATTGGCAAATCAGTTAATCATCATTCATGAGTATGTTCCTTTCTTAAAGGGACTTACATACGAATAATAAAGCATTATCTTAAAAGTGATGAACATAGGAATATATGGTTGTATTTCACCAGTATTTTTTCTTCTCATTCTTCTCATTTTCTTCTCATTCTCCAGAGACAAATGAGCATTGAATCTTTCATTTAGTAAGACTAAAATAGAAAGATGTAATCAAAAAACAATTAATTTTGGATCAAGTGAAAATATAAACAATTCAGAAATATCCATTGTTTGTTTCTTCATCCCATCTTAGCCTATAGAAAATCCTCACAAATGTAGGCAATAATTACAATCTCAAATTGACTTCTATTAATTTTAGAGAAATATATTTTTTGAAGAATACCACATATTATATTGCTTGCCTTAACGATGGTTTGGAGTAAGGTTGAAGGGAGGGAGAAATTTTGGAACTGAATTTTTTTAATGAATATTAAAAAAAATGATTGGGGACTAAAAAAAAGGCAGTTTGGGGAAGATTCACGACAAAGCACTGTTCTTATAGAAGAGGAGAAATAAATTTTAATGAACACTTTTAACATGAAAATATCTTAAATAATAGTCTCTGCTAGCATAGTATACTGAGTTTAGAACAAGGGTAGGCCTGGCTTTTCCTTGCTGCAACAAAGATACAGTTGAGAAGATGAAACATTAATTTATAGTTCCTGCAATCAGCACAGTTTCATTTCTTTCTCCAGGTCTATTTCACAATATGTGAATAAGGGTAAGAGTAGTGGTTTGTGGGTGGCATAATTGAAAGATGAGGTTTGGCAGGGCATTACAGGAATGATAGAGAAAAGGGATGAGGGATTCAAGTAAAGAGCCTACTATAGAGTTGAATCAATTTACCAGGTGAACAAGGAAGTCTTCAGTAGATGAAAAAATATATAACAGATGTTTAAGACACATAGAGTCATAACATAGAAGTCCCTTAAAATATTTTTAAATATCACACATCATTTAAAAATCTAAATTACCTTTGATTATATTTATCATCCCTTTATGTGTCTTCTTATAATATATGAAACCATACTCCTACGTAGGTTTGAAATGGAGTAACACCACGTGGAAGTGTTTTATCAAATATTGAATTAATCATGGCTCAAAGCACCTATGGCTAAATGAAATTACTGCCTTGCCATGACTACCTGACCTATATCCCTCAAAATGTCAAATTGATATTAGTAGATAACAGGCATGAAGCCTAGAAATGGGAAGACCATTAATCTTTTACTTCTATATGCTACCTAGGTTAAATGGGACACAGATATGTGTATGTCTGGAATGAGACATTTGTATTTAGTCCTGGACAACCTATAAAAACAAGCATTACCTGCTTCAAAATACCCTGTGAGTCATTGTAATTACTCTGTCTTTCAGTTCTTGCTCAAGACTGCTGCTGTATTGGATTAGGTAGTGGATGAGTCAATAACAAAGGCTACAGTTATTCAAAATGAGAAATTAAAGGGAAAGCAATATAGAAAATGAATAGCTATGTCTCCTTTCTGGTGGAGAAAGCATATAGTTAAATGATTGAGGTCCAAAACTTAATTTGGTGAAAGAAGACTCCCTTGAAACTCACAGTCCAATAAAGATCCTCATAAATATTTCCATGGTGGTGGAGGAGAAATCTCTCCTTTTCTAGATACCATATAGGGCAGAGGTTATTTAGAGTATAAAATGGTATAAAGATAATATAGTATTACTTTTAAATGTTGCATTATACTCTGCTGAAATACTGTTCATTTCCTTTTTACTTGAGTTTACTCCAGTTCAGAAGCATCTATTGAGATGCAGTATGGCATGGCAGAATAAGGGCCACTCAGAATGAGAAATAATAATAATAGTAACAATAATAATATCTGTGCATAGTGCTCTAAGGTTAATAAAAGGATTTTAGTAGATGCTATTATTATTGTTATTATTCTAAGAGCAGCTAGGTGGCACAGTGGATAGAGCATTGGGCCTGGAGTCAGGAAGACTCATCTTCCTGAGTTCAAATCTGGCCTCAGACACTTACTAGTTGTGTGACCCTGGGCAAGTCACTTAACCTTGTTTGCCTCAATTTCTTCATCTGTAAAATTAGCTAGAGAAGGAAATGGCAAACCACTCCAGTATTTTTGCCAAGAAAACCGCAAATGAGGTTATGAAGAGTGACTAAAAATGACTGACAACATTATTATCCATATTGTACAGATGAAGGGAACTGAAATTGAGAGGTTGCTCAAGGTCACACAGTTAGTAATTTAGACAGAATTTGAACTCAGGGTTTTTGTGACTCCAAGTCCAATACTCTATCTACTATGTCACGTAGTTGACCAAGGAAGCTAGCCTCTCCTGCGGCTTTTGCTAAATACTGGCTGTGTCACCCTGGGCAATTTGTTTAAATTCTTATGACCACAGACAACTCAATAAGACTTTAAGTTGCAGAAGCAAGTGCCAACCTATATCAATAAAAGGAATGTCCTTATCTGAAAGTTCTCTATATCAATGAAATCACAAATTCAATCTCTATCCCTACCCGCATTGAATCACTGCCACCTGAGACATCATATTGCCTCCTGAATGTGTAAAGAGCAGAAGCAAAGAAAATGTCACTCTATAGGTGGGAAGGAAACAAAGGTTATGTCTTAATTTCTGTCACCATAGATATGTACATTTTTTTCTGTGTTTTGAGAGTTCGGGGTAATAAACTACCAGGCAGACCAAGAGTGGAATCCCTTCTAGGTATTACTTCCAGCCAGTCCACTATAACAGCCCCAAAGGAACAACCTTTAAGACACAGCCCAGTGAGAATTGAGACCACTCATCCACCCATTGGCCATGCCAGGTGGAATGCTTTCTAGAGACTTCAATAAAACAAAATTTACTTTCCCCAGGGACTAATATGTTATAGAGGAGAGTATGCCCTCAAGTTTTCAGGAGAAATCTTTTTTGGTACTTGTTATATTTTTAAAAATAAATATCTATGTGTAAGAGTTAATCATTGTTAACTGGTTAAATGTAACTGGAATGCTAATAACTCTCACTAATAGTGGGAAGAACACACTGAAAGAGGTTTTTGAGCCAATAGCATTAAATAAAGCTAACCTCACTGCTCCCTCATTGGTACCCCTAGAAAACATTGAGGGTAATACATAGCCCTTAGATCTCTGAGAGTAAGATGGACTTGGCCTGAGTCCAGAAGCATTCCTATGCACACATGTAGCAAAACATACACAAAACAGAAACATGTTGTCCTTTCTTTGACACCACATATACCAAAATTGGAAAGATATAAAGATTAACATGGCCGATACATTAGGATGACACTCAGATCTGTGAAGGGTTTCACATTTATGTAGCCTGTCAGAACCTAGGCTTAGACAAGGGTGGGAAACATGCGCCCTTACAGGATTCAGTCAAAGGGCCACACTTGAGAATCTAGAGGACCACATGTAGCCTTAAGGCTGCAGGTTCTCCACCCCTGGCTTAGATCAACACTAAACAATATTCCTCAGTATATTACAAATGGATACATCAACAATATAAATGATGAAACTATTAAAAATTAGAAGAGAAGCAGATCTTATACCTCTCACAAATATGGGTAGGAGACGCACTAATCAAACATTAGACAGAAGCAATTACAAAAGTTAAAATAGATAACTTTGATTACATGAAACTCAAAAACTTCTATGCAGAAAATAAATTAACACATCTAAGATAAGAAGTGAGGTAAGTGAATGAGAAAAAAACAAATTCTTGTCTAAAATTTCTCTGATAAGGGTTTCGTATAGAAGATACACAAAAACACATATATACCTATATGTGTATATACACATGTTATCTATTATATATAAATGTAAGTATATATGTATGTACAAATGTATATATGTATATACACAATATATGTACATATGCCAATGTTTATATACATACATATGTGTATATATACACACGTATATAAAGTATATGTATGTATAAATGTCATTTATGTGTGTATATATATACACACAGCATTCTCCCACTATATAAGTGGTCAAAGAACATGAACGAATAGTTCTCAAAAGAAGAGTTGCAAGGTATTCACAACCACATGAATGTTCCAAATCACTAATAATAGCAGAAATGAAAATCAAAGCAATCCTGAAGTTTCACCTCACACTCTGCAAACTGGCAAAAATGACCAAAAAATGATAATAGTCAATCTTAATGGTATTTTGGAGTGATAGACACATTAATACGTAGTTGGTAGAGCTTTGAGATTGTATTACTATTTTGAAAAGCAATTTGAAATTATGAAAATAAAGTTACTATGATGTCCATATCCTTTCAATAAGATACTTATGTCCCAAGGAAGGTAACAATGAGAAGAAAGTCCCTATATACACCAATATATTTATAGCAGAGTGATGGCTGAGAATTGGACAAAAAATAGATGCCTATGTCAATTGAGAAATGGTTACACAAATTGTGGTACATAAAGGTAATGAAATATTACTGTGCTGTAAGAAATCACAGATAAGATGAACATGGAGAAGCCAAAAATATCTACTTGAACTGATGCAGAATGAGGTAGAAGGAAGAAAATAATATATACAGTAATTGCAACAATGTAAATAGAAAGACCAACACACCAAAAAAAAAAGTAATTTTAACAGAATTATAAAGATTAAACAGGGCTTGAATGAAGAGTTATGGGAAGATATTCCCAAATCTACCTGTTTGTAGAGGCGGGAAGACCACAGATGTTACACATTGGATATGTTTTTGGACTTTCCCTATTAATTGATTCAGTTGTGCTGAGTTGTTTTTTTTCTCTTTAAAAAATACTATTTGTTATATGGTATGGGTATATAGGAGATGGAGGGGTAAAGATACTGGCGACACCTATAGAGATATGGTAAACAGAAGACATAAATAAAAACCTAAAAAGATAAAACAGGTATATGTTAATCTTGCAAGAAGGGAAAGACACTAGAAGCTGAGGTGATCAAGAAAAAAGCCTTTTGTAGAAAGTGGTCCTTACAATGAGTCTTGAAGGCAGGTATGGATTCAGAGCTGGAGCTGGGCAAACTGTACATCTCAAGAATGGGAATTGGCCAGTGCAAAGATACAGAGACTGGAAATGAAATATCTTGAATGAAAAAGCAAATATAATTTGGATGGACTATAGAGTATATGAAAGGCAGTTATATGGAAAATTTTCATAATGTTCAGAAGGTTGAGGCAAGTTGTAAAAAGATCTAAGCAACAGAGTAGTTTCTATTCGGTTCTGGAGGCAATAGGCAGCCAGTGGGGTTTATTGAACAGGTATGTGACATTATCAGTCTTTCACTTTAAAGAAAATCACATTGGTAAATATGTGGGGAATATGTTGGATTTTTATTCTTATTTAAAAGTTGAAGAAACTGAGAATCTGAGAGAATAAATGATTTACCAAAGGAAATTTCAGATACATAATTTCATCCTCTAACTTCCTGATTCCAAATCCAGTCATCTATATGCAATCTTAAGGAGAATTCAGTTTGTAATTATTATTTATGAAATCTCCTTATTGTTTAATTCTAAATTCGGTATTTAGAGATCTTATATAAATAAATGTTGTGCTCTATTTCTTTTTGGCCAAAATTTTTGCACAAAAGCACATTTAAACAATCTTCTTAGTAATTCTTATTCTTTACATGTTTATGAATGGTTATTAACTATCAGTATGTTTCAATGGATGGCTTTCGTACGCTCCATATAAATAGTCACAAACTTAAATGCAAGTTAATTTCATTGTTAGAGAGAATAATAGCAATACAATTCTTTTAATGGTAAAAAAGGTAGAACTTTTGCCACAGTGTAATCCATAAATATTTACTTCCTAAAGGTGATGAAAATTTTACAAACTTTTGAGTCATGCTACAGTACCTAGAATTGGCCTCACTTAAAAATAGAAAACTCTGCAGGACTTCTTTTTATTATTGAATCTGTTTGAATCTGTCCTTTGTATGATGTGCCACAGCCCCTAAAAGAATGGACACATTTTAGTATTGCAGCATGTCTAATCAACAATGAGAACTGACACTTCAAAAAGAAAAGAAAAAAATCTTCATAAAAGTTCTAATACCCTTCTTGAGAAACTGACAAATGTATTTTGCTTTGCTGAAAGTTTCAGATAAGTTTTGAAGTTCCTGATAGAATGTTGAAAACATCGTGCTCTATTATACCGGAAAGTGTTGATAGCTGTTTACACAATGCCAAAGGGTTACAGAATCAAATTGCTCCTATTGGCCAAAATTCTGTTTCCACTAAGACAATGCCATAATTGCTATAAGCAATCTTTCTCTATGAGAAACTATGTGATCTTATAAAATAGCTAATAATCACTCAAATTGATATAGTAATTTGACAACTTGTAGATATTTTCTTCTTGATAACCCTGTAATACAGGGTAATACAGGCAGTTTTATTTTACAGATGAGAAAACAGTCATTTTAACAGACTCTCCCAAGTGGCAAAATTTGTCAAGAGAACAGCTGAGCCTTGAATCTTGATCTTATGACTGAATAATTAAGATTCCTTTCATTACACCCTGCTGCACCTTAATGAGGAAATTATAAAGGAGTACTTCTTGGTATTTTTTGCTTTTGTTTGCCCTATTTTTGAGCCTGAAATATGCTTTAATAAAAGCTATTTCACTTATTTATATTTGCTATAGATAAATATTAGTCTTAATTTTTGCAATCTTTGATCTAGCCAATTAAACTCTGGACTTTCACAGACTACGTTTCATGGACTCCCTATGGGAGAGATTCTAATGCTATCTTTTTTAGCTTACCCCCGCTCCCTCTCCCGCCCAGCCCCATGCACACACTCTTATTTTTTTTTTTTAATCTTAAGCTTCTGGATTTAACTTAGAACTGGGCACCTTAACCAGTCCAAGCAAGGAAAAACAGTTAGATAAAAGATTTAATTGAGACAGAAGAGAATAGTTTTTTTTTTAATGAAAACTGCATCAAACACATTTTTTTGAAAGAAGTACAATTTTGCTATCTAACTCCCCCATCCTGAGTAGTTTGGGAAAATAAGCTTCTTCAAGACTCATGATATCAACAGCAGTTGATGAGTAATATCGTCATATATTGAACATTTTCCTCCTTGCCTTCTCAAGGAGTGGTAGGGAGAAAAGGAGGGAGACAATATAGAACTCAAAATTTAGGGGAAAAAAAGGATGTTAATTTTTTTTTTACATGTAATTGGGAAAAATTGAAGTTAAATGTAAAAAAACAGAAAGGTCTAATACAACTCTACTTATAACAATACTATAAAATATATTCAATGCAATTCAATTCATCAGATATTTATTATTTATCTACTCTATTTAGGACATTGTTCTACATAAAAATAATATATTGATTTGAGGCATAGTGCCTCTACCCAAGCAATTTATAATCTAATAGAGAAGTTAAAAACATTTAAATAATTACAATAGGAAGTAGAATATGATAAATTAATAGAACAACTCAAAAACATATGGAAGAATGAGTAAGGGAGGGATCATTCTAAGTTGGGGCAACAGGGAGTGTTCCATGGAGAAGGTGCCACCTCAAGGAGGCCTTGAAAGAAAAGAAGAAAATCCATACTCAGAGGGAATCATTTTCAGACAAGATAGTGGCAGGAGAGAGCAAGATAAGATTTTAGATGGTTAGTAGTTTAGTTTGTCTGAAATACAGAAGAAATTGGAGTCATATTTTAGAATCTCGAATGCCAGCCAAAGAAACTTTTATTTTATCCATATAGGTAATGGAGAGTCATTCAAAATTTTTGATCAGAGGAGTGATATGATCAGAACTATTCATTAGGAAGGCATTTTGCAGTGGTTCAAAGGGTGGACTAGATAGAGGAGATAGTAAAGGTAGAGAGACTATTTCCAGAACTCTTACAATAGTCCAGGGGGAGAGATAATGAGGGACTTAGGTAGGAAAGGGACATAGGTGAGAGATATTGTGATAATTCAACAAAACTTGGCAAATGATTAGATTGCTTTCCAAATGAAAGACATAGACACCCTAGCTATTTTCTGCCCTCACAATGCTGCTGCTGCTGCTGCTATTCTATTCTCTAAGTTGGACCACCAGGGATCACAGAGACCTAAGTCAGTCAGCTATGTACTGCTTGGGACCCTAAGCCTTCATCATCAGTTCAGCCATTTTATGTCTTATCTTCATTTAAAAATATATATTTTACTTTCTTTAATCATTCAAGATCTTCCTTCTTAGCCTTTTACTCCAACCTTCCTCCTTCATTCAAATAGAAGACAAAAGAAAAAAGAAAACCCATCACAAACAGGTATAGTTAAACAAAGCAAATTTCTACCTTGTCCATGTTCAAAAAAAAAATTTCCCCAATCACCTGTCTATGAGAAGGTGACCAGCATGTTTCAACACTAGTTTTCTGGAATCCTAATTGGTTATTATATTGATAAGAGCTCAACACAATAGCACATTCCATCACATTTGTTTGCCTTAACTTCTTCAATCCTTCCCAATTTATGGGAACTCCTTCAGATTCCCATTATTTGCCACCTCAAAAATATATACATACATACATTCATTCATACATACATGCATATGTGTGTATATACACGTGTTACATCCTTAGAGTTTATTTTGCTTAAGATTAAATCTTTTCCTAAATCTACTTTCCATCTAATCCCTGTCCTTCCTTCTCCCATTTCCCTCCTTTATCCTTGTTGAGTGAAACATATTTCTGTGCTTAAATCTGTATATGCATTCATTCTTTCTTATAGTCCAGATGAAAGAGTGAGGTTCAACTGTCAGCTTCTTTCCACCCCCACCTTGTTTATGTGTGTGTGTATACATACATACATATTGGTATATATACATATACATATTTGTGTATGTATACATCATTTGGATACAAGCCTTTATCATTTGTCTTCTGGAACATCTTGTTCCAAATTCTCCACTACTTTATAATGGAGATTGCTAACTGTGACTCTTCAATGCTTGATTATTTTTTTCTGCTTGCAATATTTTTTTTCTTTGATCTGGAAGTTTTAAAATTTTGGCTATTATGTTCCTGGGAGTTGTCATTTTGGGGTTATTTTCATGAGGTGACAAAGATTCTTTCAATTTCCATTTTGCCCTGGGCAGTCCAGCGATTCTTAATTTTTTTTTTCTCCTTGATCTATTTTCCTGGTCCATTGAGAGGCTTAGAGGCAGTCTACTCCACTACTGCTGTCTGCTTCTGAACTTTTTCCTGATGGAAAGTCTCCTCTTTAGTCTTCCCTGGACCTGTGACCCAGGACTAGGTAGTGAGAGACAAAGCTGTTGTTTGTCTGGTACATGAGACTGCTCTTTAAATCTTTGGTACAAGAGGGTCCAGTGTGTTAAGAAAGTGGGGAGGGGAAAAATGAATGTGATATAAAAAGAAAAGGCACTGAAAATAATAAAATGTTGAAAGATAAGAAAGTGAAAAACCATTTTGTAAGAAATTATCTTTCTTCTAAGCATTGAGGACTGTATGTTCAAGCATTTACTTTGACTTCATTTCTGTGATTTATTTTTCATTTTTCCTCTCTGGGCCTCAGTTTTGTTTTTCATTTATAAAATAAAAATTGGACTAGATAACCACTAAAGACTCTTCCAATTATAACATTCTAAGACTCTGATTTAAACATACAATCTTCATTATTGTTAAAAAAAAAAAGCTTTAAAGGAGTAGCTTTGTCTTTAATATTCTAAAAATAATCATTTTTCATAAACCCTACATATATAATATATGATTTAAAATAGAGTGGACTATTTATTCCCAATTATAAAACTCATATAAAACATTTAAAATAAACAAAAACCCAGTTAATTGAATTAGCATTTTTACTTTCCAAAAGTCTGTATTAATATTGAGGTAGATACTATCTTGAGGCAACTAGGTGGCTCATTTTCCTGAGTTCAAATGCAGCCTCAGACACTTACTGTTGTGTGACCCTAGGCAAGTCACTTACCCTCTGTTTTCCTTAATCCACAGAAAAGGAAATGACAAACCATTCTAGTATCTTTACAAAAAACCCATGGACAGTATTGTCACGCTGTTGTCCACAAAGAGTCAGACACAACTAAATGACTGAATAACAAGATAATGTTTTGTATTAGTGGTTCTCAAAATGTGAGCTGAGGACACCTCTTTATCCTCAAGAACTTTCAGGGAATCTTCAAGGTCAAAGTTATTTTAATAATAATAATGACAATAATTCCTTTTAATTTCTAATATGAGAAATATTAATGGATATTACCAACATAACAAACATTCGTGGAGGAGGTCCTCAATATTTTTAAGAGTATAATTCAGTCTTGAAACTAAAATGTGCTTTAACCTACAAAGAAGAAATGACAGATGGTATATTCTTTGTTTTTTTCTATAGCATCACAGCATTTCAAAATGTCATTCCCTGCTTCTCTCAAGTACAACTTCTAAGACATTATGTCAGAGACAAGTTAATGCAAAGCAGCTTTTTGGTGGCTCCTTTTGTAAAAACACCGTATTTTACCATACCTTCGCCTATTATGTTTATGCATGTGAAAAGAACATTACATTATTCAATGTCACGAATAGGTTTAATAGTGCCAGAAATACACTACTTGATTCAGGTTTTAATTTCATTCTACTAAGTAATAAATCTGTTACCAAAATATCTTAAGCCAGGGGTTCTTCTCCTGAGGTTTGTGATTTTTTTTTTTATTTCAATCACTGTACTTCACTATAATTTCATTCCTTTGTAGTCCTATATATTTTAAACATTTAAACAACATTATTTCTAAAGGGGGCTCATAGTTTCATTAGTTAGCCAAAGGGGTCCATGACATATAAAGTTTAAGAAATACTGTTTTAAATAGTATTAGGGCCCTGGAATATCACAGAGATTGGTTCACTTCTTCCTTGATTCTTACTCTGATGAAATAAATTGAAAACATGAGGTCAGAAACTGTGTCTCATTCTTTTTAGTATTTTCCAGCAATGATCATTGCTCCAATAAATGTCTACTGAGTGATTTAACTTGATATCAGCTGACCTAGTGATGCTGTCATAGGGTGTAATTGAAAGGGAGGCTCATAACAACAATAGCTAGCATTTATATAGTACTTCAAGGATTGTGAAGTATTTTAAAAAGCATTATTTCATTTTATCTTCATAAAATCCTGGGAGATAAATGTTATTATTATCCCCATTTTATAGGTGAGGTAACTGAAGAAAACAGAGGCTTGGTGACTTTCCCAAAGTCACATAGTAAGTTTCAGAAGCTGGATTTAAATTCAGGTCTTCAGGGCTTTAGGTACCTAGCACTCTATACTCTAAACCACCTGGCTACCTCATATTTTTTTTTTGCTTTTTTGACTAGGCAATGGGATTAAGTGACTTGCCCAGGGTCACACAGCTAGTAAGTATTATATGTCTGAGGCCAGATTTGAAATCAGGTCCTCCTGACTCCAAGGTTGGAGCTCTATCACTGTGCATCTAGCAGCCCCTACCTCATCTTTTTAAATCCATGAAACTGCACCCAGTACTAATTCTTGATTTTCAAGATAAAGATGCACAGTTTACTTTTATTCTCTCATCTTCAACAATGATTTTCAACCTTTTCCAGTCTGCTGGACATAACAACCTGGTAAAAGAATCTCCAGATTACCTCTCTGGCCTCGTCCTTTTTGCCACAGAGCAGGAAGAATGAACCAGAGATCCCAAGACTGCAGGCGAAGATGTATTAATGAGCAATATCACAAATAGAAGTCATCATGGCATAATAGAGAGCTAGCCTAGAGGGCAGGAAGATCTAGGTTTAAGTCCTGAACCTCTCACATTCTGGCTATGTGACCTTGGGCAAGTCACTTAAATCCAATGTCTTAGGACTCTAAGTTGCAGAATATATCACTGATGAGTGAATGACTGAACAAATAGATGAAAGAAATGTAAAATGAACCAAATATTTGTAGTAAAACTATCTTAATCATCCATTTAGTCTCCAAGAACCACTTTTAGCTGGAAAATGAAGGCATAATAATTTTGTCTGCTATTATATAATTTTCTTTAAGTCTTCCCTGACAATTGGACTTCAAGCTGACCCTTGAAGATGATGGCAATTAGGAATCTACTGCTCTTTCAGGCAACATATTCCATTTTTAGATTGTCCTAATTATTAGGTTAATTTTTTTATGCTTTTATTTTTTTTTCTTATATTGAGAAGCAATATACTTCAACAAAAGTTCCACTCATTGTTTCTGGTTCTACCCTCTGGTGCCATATAAAATAAGCCTAATCTCTATTTAACAGAATAACCCTTCTGTTAATTGTTGTTTTGAAATTGTTTTATTATAGCATTAATAGTATTGAAATAATCAAATAAGTATAGTAAGGAGCAAAATCTTATATGCAAATAAGCCCACTAGCATTTAAAGTTAAATTAAAATTTAATGAAATTACTTAACATATAAGCAAACAATAGCAACAACATACTGAGTTTGTTCAATGCCCCTTTGCAAGTCTTAAAGATCCTGCTTTTGTTGTTCATTCATTTCAGTCATGTCTGACTCTTTGTGTCCCCATTTGGGGTTTTCTTGACAAAGATGCTGCAGTGGTTTGCCATTTCCTTGTCTAGTTCATTTTACAGATCAGACAAACAGGGTTAGGTGATTTGCCCAGGATAATACAACTAGTAAGTGTCTGAGGCCAGATTTGAACTCAAGTCTTCTTGACTCCATGCTTGGCACTCTATCCACTGTGCCACAGCTGCCCTAAGGTTCTACTACATGTGATAATACCTTATACCTATAATGGAAAAAATATTAGTGGGAATTTTCTAAACACTAATACATCTCCTCTTTATTAAGAACAGTTATCTAAGAGTCAATCACCTATAAAATATTTGAAGACATCTATCATGGCTTCCTATTTCATTTTTTTCTTCTAAGCTATATATTCCCAGTTCTTTCAACTGACCCTTCTGTGGCATTATTTTGAGTCTTCTTCACAATCAATTACCATTTATTAAATTATAGACCAATTATTAAGTGCTGGGGATAAAGAAACATAAGTGACTGTAATCTCAAGGAAATTACATTGTAATGAAGGAGACAACATAAACATATGTTGATGCAAATTTATATGTATGTATTATGTGCAAATTAAATACAAAATAGTGGATGGAAGACACTAGTTGATGGAACTGAGAAAGGCTTTGAGCTTCCCTCTTGTGTCCTTGAACTGAATGTTGAAGAAAACTAGAGTTGTAAAATTCAAAGATTGAGAAAGGAGTACATTCCAGGAATAGGAAACAGCTTATGCCAAGATATAGAGAGAAAAGATAAGAGTGTTTTGTGGAGGAACAGCAAGAATACCTGTTTGGCAGGATAATAGAATGCAGGAAAGAGAATATTAAGAAATTAGACTGGAAAGGTAGGTAAAAGACTTCTTGCTGTTCTTTACACACTGCTATCCATTTTCTCTCTCTATGCCCTTGCACTGGTTGTCTCCAATGCCTTGAATATTCCCTCTTCCCTTCCACTATAGAATTCCATTCTTGTTTTTAGACTTAACCTAATCTCTACCTACTGCACAAAGTCTGCAATGATTTCCCCCCTCTTCCCTGCCCCTGGAACTTCTAGTTCTTCTTCCCTCCTCAAACTGCCTTAAATTTATTTTCTCCATTAGAGTGTAAGTTCTATGAGAACAGGAACTGCCTGTTACCTTTATTTATATCACCAGTGCTTAGCACAGTACTTAGCAAATAGTAGGCATTTAATAAATGTTGATTGATCAATTGCTATTTCTTCCTATGACTACATATATATATATATGCATACACACTTATGCACATATATGTATATATATACATGCATGCACATACACACAATGTTCTTTGAGGGAAGAAACTTCCATTTTTATATATGTATCCCCAGGTTTTAAAATAGTTCTTAGTCCATAATAATCAATTAATTAGAATCTATTATTTAAGTAGTTGATTAATTGAAGGATGTTAGTTCCTACAACAGAAATAGGGAAGTTAGGAAGAGGAGTGGATTTAAAGGAAAGATAATGAGTTCTACTTTGTAAAGAGTGAGTTTGAAATGTCTGTGAAATATCCAGTTACAAAAGTCTTAGAGGCACATGGTGATGTGGAACTGGAGGTCAGGAGAATTATCAGAGTTGAACATACAAATCCAGGAATCCCCTAAACAGAGATAATAGCTGAGCTCTGGGGAGATGATGAGGTAACTGAGAAAGACTGTAGAGAAAACAAGAAGAAAAATCAGTACAAAGCCTTGGGAAACACCTACTATTAGGGAATGTAATAGGAATGGCGATCTAGCAAAGGAAACTGAGAAAGAATGCTCAGATAGGGAAGTGGTTAGTCAGGAAAGAAAAATGTGGCCAATAGTTAATGGCCTTTTCTCAATCTTCATCTTTCTTGACCAACTTGGTGGGGTTTTTTATACTCTTTGTCACTCTTTTTTTTTAGATGCTATCTCTTCTCCAGGTTTTTAGGCATTAAGTGCTCAGAACACCTCTGATGCTACTCATCCATGTAGCAGAGGCTAGGAAGCCTGCTTCTGGTAGAACCATGAGGA
>NW_020954723.1:9563070-9628369 GCF_900497805.2 Vombatus ursinus
GTCATGAGAACAGCATTACTGATGAAAACCTGATTATCCTAGTGCCAAGTTAGCTATATTGATCCCTCAGGGATTTGAGTATCTTGAAGGATTTGGGGGTTTCTCTTCTTTAATGTCATCATGTCATTACCAGTTGGTTCCCTCACTGTTAGGCACAAGTGACTTAGCACTCCAGTTCCAGTTAGCTACTTAACATCAGTTAGTAGCTAGTTACCATATAACAAAAACAAAACTCCAAATATTTTCCCCTACCACCTTCCAGAGAGTCTATCCTCTACTCCACCTCACTCACTCTTAGTTAACAGTTTCTATAGCAGATTGTCCCCACCAAGTCCACAACCAAAAATAACATGACTGCTAAATGTGTTTCTAGGAAAGTGGAATCCCACATCCCTGATGTTTTGAAACTCTTGAGGATCAGAGGCTCAAATCTCTTTATCCAAAATTTAAAAGAACAAATATCACGGTTGGCCAGGAAGACCTACATTCACAATCCATAAGTAGGCCTTGGTGGGGAGGGCCCAAGTTCTTGCTCCTTAAAGCATTATCTCTTGTCAGATGCCATCAACAAAGGAGTCAAACCACTAGAAGGCAACCAAACAGTAAAATGGTTGAGAATTTGGATACTAGACTCTTTTTAAAGGTACTGCCAGTTCCAACTACCCAGACAATCAAAAAGCCTTCTCCTAAACAATGGTTAGCAAAACAGAACCAATTAAAGCATGTCTAAATATTCTTCCATGTCTCTTTAATGCCTTCCCATTACATGCCATCATTCCTCTTAAGGAAGCAGAAGCCCTAGTTTGTTTGTTTGCTTGTTTGTTTGTTTTTCCATCAGGAAGAATAGCATCAAATTCTCTCTGTTCATGTTCACCTTTTTACACATGAAAGCCTGAACAAGAAAGTATCCAAGAAGAGAGAGTAGTAAAGAGTATCTAAAACTTCCAAGGGGTCAAGAAAGAGGAAGATTGAGAAAAGATCATCAAATATTGGCAATAATTGATTGATATTAACTTGCAGACAACAATTTCAGAGAAGCAATGACAATGGAAGACATTGCAAAGGGTTGAAAAGTGAGTGAGGGGACAAGAAGTAGAAGTATCAAGTGGAGATGTTGGTATCTAGGAATATGGTAGAGAAAAGGAGGAGAAATGTAAAAAAAATAGATTGGTAGGTAGTAATATTTAGTGAGGGATTATTTTTTAAATATGGATGCAACTTACACATAATTTTAGAAAGCTTGGAAGAAAGATAAAATGAAATTTAAGATTAGAAAAGGGGGATGGTTTTTAGGATGACAGGATAATGCATAGGGTACATGCTGAGGAATTAGCTTTCATGAAGAGAAGGTTAGTTTTTTAATATAACATGAAATAAGAGTAAAGAGAATGAGACATGTCATGACATAGTGGAGAGTGCTGAAATTGCAATCAGGAATACCTGAGTTCAAAGACTACCTCAGACACTTACTAGCTATGTGATCCTAGTTAAATCATTTAACTTCTCTTAGTCTCAGTTTTGTCATCCATAAAATGAGAAGAATAATAGCACATATGTGAGTCATATGGTTGTTTTATGGAACCAAAGAAAAAATATATACAAGTTGCTTTCAAACTTTCAAACATTTCAAAAGTGTTATATGATATTAGCAATGATGAAGTTAAGAGGTAATGAGGTAGAGAGAAGGGAGAAAGAAGGGATTTATGAGGAATGGTCTCTGTTTTCTTAATAAAATGTGTGGTGAAGCCTTGAACTATGAAGAGGGAGGTAGAATGGTACAGAAGGCTTGAGGTGAGAAGAGAACGTTTGGAATAGCTACTCATGGGAATGGAACAGAGAATGAATTAGCAAGGAATAAAGGGATTGCCTTGCTGGGGTCAGGAACTTGGAGACTATGTAGTGCTCCAGCTAGCACAGTTTTCCAACTTCCTTTGGCTCCATTCAGCGGTGCATGAGTAGGAATGTAGGAGGCAGATAGTGAAAGTAACCCAGGTCTATCATTTGGCATGGCATGATGGTAGTTAGAAAAAAGATAACAAGGGATTTGAAATGAAAATATCAAATGAAGTTAAACAGACTAATTTAAGGGTTGAGATTAGAAATGGAAGAAAACAAAGCCAAAATATAGCCAAGTACTATATACTGCAAGTACTCATTGGAAATGTGTTTTTTTAAATCCACTTGCCCTCATTGAAATACACTTCTCTTTTGTTTTGTTGTTGTTAATTTAAGTTTTTTTATTCTGAATTTTACAATGACTCAAATGTCAATGGTTATATACAAAGTAATAGTGAAAAAGAAGATTATATTAAAAAATCATGAATTTCTGTGATATACAGCTTATTTTTCCTTTTGCACAACTTTTGACAACTTTCAAGCAAATCCTACTGTTTTATTTCCTTCTCTTCCTTCCTTTTTAGCACCATGCAGTAATCACTGGAGATCAGCCATATCTGTCATTTCTAAAATTCTATTTAGCTAGTTAACTTCTCTATCTTTTTTATTAGATTTTTCTAGGTCTGGAATGGCAATGTTGAAAGATACATTGCTGCCTGTTTCTCCCTGTAATTGACTTGACTATTATTTTAAGTATTGAGATGTTGTCATTAGATGCAACATAATTTTTGACACCAAATCATTTATCTGCAGTTCATTTAAGGATAATGAAGACTCCTTTCTTATCCCTGTAAGTCAAACCACAACTCCGTGGATATCCACTGATTCTTCTCCTTGATTTGGTTTGTAACTGCACAAAATGCAGCTTTTTACTCACTTATATTCTAAATTGCAATAAAATGGTTTTCCTTCTTGAACATTATTACTTATCATTTATATCCATCAAATTTCATCTTGTTAGACTTAGCCCATCTTACCAGCTCATGGTGATCTTAATGTATCTTAATTTCATCATCTAATGTGTTAATTATCCCTTCCTCTTTCCTGTAATTTGAAAAACTGATAAGCATGCCACATATGCTTTTAACTAAGTCAGGGTCAAGGACAGAATTCTCTCAGCTAATTCCAATATCCAAGGTAAATAGTCATGTGGTAAAAAAAAAAAAATGTAGCCACCCTACAAGGAATGCATGCAACAGTATAGGGAATTGTCAATTCAGTATGTGTATACACAACAATAGCAAAGATTTAACAAAAGGAAACCAGGATTAACTAATCACATTTTCCCCATTAGGATGTAAGCTCTTTGTGGCCAGATATTATTTTGATACTGTCTTTATATCCCTAGTCCCTAACACAGGATTTGACACATAGTAGCCACTTAATATATGAATATTAACTGATCTAGAAGAGCAACTGAAAGCACTACATAAAACACAATTTTTGCTGAGAGTCTGAAGATACCATTTATTACTGTAGAGTCAAAATTTGTTGCATCACTTCTATGTGTGGTGGTTGTTGCTTTTCCTTCATTCTCAAAGAAGACCATGACATCGAAAAGGTGATTCCTTGACTTGCAAGTGGATTAGGTTTAAGTGAGAGAGGGCTACTTGAAGTTACCAGCCTCACTTTCTCCTCCAGAGCCATCTGGGTCCAATGCCAAGATATAGATCAGAACAACTGGAGATGGCCCTGGCTGCAGTGGGAGACCATGAGCCCAGCTAGAGGAACTGGGGTAAGCATTATACATACAGTGATTTCTTTCCTTCATGGTACTTTTTGTTTGTTTATTTATTTGTTTCCCATTGTTTGAACTTTTGTTTGTCCTTAAGAGGTCTTCCAATGAAATGTGAACCTTTGGAAGAGGTTTTCTAAATAGGTGGTTCCAGAAGCTCAGGTTCTGGAAAAGTATTTTATGTGACTGTGGGTGGTGAGATGTGGTAAAGGATGTGAACTGGCTTGACTGGTCAGAAAGAAAGGGAATAGAAATTTAGTGAAGGTGCTAGAATTTAAATTGCATGAAAATAGCCACTCTGTCATCTAAATTTTATATTTCCCTAGAGTCCCTAGCAGAAGACTCTGCACACAGCAGGTACCTAGTAAATATTTCTTCATTTGGGTGGATATCAAATCCCTGGACTTCTCTGTTAAACACTCAGATTCTAGGGAGTATCTATATGAGACATTTTATCTTTCCAGGATGGAGGCTCAGTACAAGGAAGAATTGTCAGTTCTGTGACAAATAGACTTTCCATAAAATTCTTATATAAGTTATATTGAAAGAATTTTGACTAATGGTCCTTATAAGTGAAAGAGATATGGGTTGCTTTCAATGTTCAGCAGAGAGAGAAATAAACAAAGAACACTTAACAAATCCCTGCTATGAGCCTTGAGCTATGCCAATTTGTGGTGTTATGACTGTAATAATAATAATGGCTCCCATTTCTATAGCTTTGAAAGATTTACAATGCACTTACCTTACAATAAACCTGTGAGGTTGGTAGTGCATTATTATCCCCATTTTACAGAAGAATTATAAGATTTAGTGAAGGTAAGAATGTTGGATTAGATTATTTAGTGTAACTTTCATTTTGCAGGTAAGGAAATTAGGAAACCAGACAGGCCAAAAAAACCTATCCAAGGTTGAAAAGATAATAAGTAATGGGAAGACTTCTGATTTGGATTCCTTAGAAAACTACAGAATTCATTATTAAGCCTATTATTGTATTTGTGAGATTTTAGAAAGGAAAACAATGGTTAATAAGAGTGAGGATGGAAAGACTGTGGAATAATAGGAAACTCAGAGCTCAGTTCTCCCTCTACCAGCACAGATACATCGGTTAAGACAACTAAAATGCAACTAACTAATGATAGGAAGGAGAAAACTGAACCATCTCTCCAAAAGATAATTACTACATGAAAAACAAAGAATGGAAGACTAACATCAGCTTAGGAATCATAGCACCCAGCCCTACTCATCTAGCTTCTCTCCCTCTCTCCCTCTCTCTGTCTCTCTCTCCCTCTCTCTGTCTCTCTCTGTTTCTCTCTCTCTCACTCTCTGTCTCTTTCTCATTCTCCCTCTTTGCCCCCTGCCCCTTTCTCTCTTTCCCTTCTTCCATCTCCTCTTCTCTCTCTCTCTCTCTGCCCAGGACTCTGCTGGACCAGGGAAACCCTATATTCTTTCTTCATAGCTACTCAAAGTTTTGACACTGAGTTTTGGAGCCAGTTCCTTGGTATGTGCCAGAAAGAATCCCTGCTTCCATATCAGCTTTAAGCCCATGAATCAGTAAAGACTGGTGGCTTAGGGAGAAAGAAAAGTTAACATGGAAGAGTTTGCAGCCTAGGGGATAAGATGTAATAGAAGGAAGAAGTGAAGGACAAGGAAAAAGAAAAGAGGGAGGCAGTAAAGAAGGAAGATGAAGGATATTGCCTAAGTTCAAAGCTGAGTACAACTATTTAAGAGAAAAGAGTATCCAACATAGTGACAGAAATGAGGAAGAGACACTTGTGGCAATGACTTTTACATATCCCCTCCTCCATCCATTGATTCTCCTCTTTCATTTGATATTGACTATATATCATATATATATATATATATAATATATATATAATATATATGCACATATATACATATGTGCATATAATTAAACAGTTTCTAATTTTATACAAAAAAATTTAACATTTTTTTAAAATTTTGAGTTCTATGTTGTATCCCTCTCTCTCAGCCCTCCTCCCTCCTTAGGAAAGTAAGTAATTTTATATGGATTATACATGTGAAGTCATATAAAACATATTTCCATATTGGCCATGTTGCTAAAGAAAACACGGGGAAAAAAACAAAGCAAAAAAAAAAGTATGCCTCAAACTGTACCCAGAATTCATCAATTTTCTCTCTGGAGGTACACAGCATTATTTAACTTGGGTCCTTTGGAATTATCTTGGATCATTGCCTTGATCAGATGACCTAGATCTTTCACAGTTGATTGTCCTTACAATATTGCTGTTACCGTGTATAATGTTCTGCTTCTGCTCACTTCACTTTCCATTGGTTCATATGAGTCTTCCCAGTTTTTTTTTTTGTTGTTGTTGTTTCTGAAACTACTCCCTCCTTGTCATTTGTTATAGCACAATAGTATTCAATAATAATAATATACCACAACTGGTTCAGTCATTCCCCAATCGATTGGCATCCACTCAATTTCCAATTCTTTGCTACCAAAAATGAGCTGCTACAAATATTTTTGTGTAAACTATTTTTTAAGTTGATTCTTCAGGGTTTCCTAAGTATACCATCTTATCAGCCACAAGTTTGTTTCCTTATAGTCTATTTTTATTTCCTCAATTTATTTTTCTCTTCTTATTGCTATAACTAGCATTTTTAGAACAATATTGAATAATAGTGGTGATAATGGACATCCTTGCTTCACATTTGATTTTATTAGGAATGCTTTAATTTTGGCCTTATCACAGATAATACTAGCTCTTGGTTTTAGATAGATACTATTTATAGGGACAATTTATTCCTGTGCTTTCTAGTGTTTTTAATAGGAATGAGTGTTGTATTTTGTCAAAGGTTTTTATCTACATTTATTGATAACATCATATGATTTCTGTTTATTTTGTTACTGGTATAGTAAATTTGCTCATAATTTTCCCAATATTGAACCAGTCCTTCATTTCTGGTATATATCCCATCTGCATGTAATCTATAATCTTTTTATATATTGCTGTAATATTGTGCAAATTCATCTGGTGCTGGGGATTTTTTCTTATGGAGTTCATTGATAGTTGTTCAATTTATACTTCTAAAGTAGGGATATTTAACTCTTCTATGTCCTCTTTTTTTAATCTAAGAAATTTATACTTTTGTAAATATATTTCCATTTTATTTATGTTATCAGTTTTACTGACATTTAATTGAGCAAAATAACTAAATAATTGATTTAATTTAACTTCATTGGTGGTGCATTCACTCTTTCCATTTTGGATACCAGTAATTTGTTTTGTTTTGTTTTGTTTTTTTAATCAACTTAACTAATGATTTTTCCATTTCATTTTCTTTCATATAACCAGCTCCTAGATTTATTAATTAATTCATTTTTAACTTTCAATTTTGTCAATCTCTCCTTTGATTTTTAGAATTTCCATTTTAGGGTTTAATTGGAATTTTTAATTTGTTCTTTTCCTATTTTTTTCATGTGCCTGTCCAATTCTTTAATCTACTCTTTTATTGATGTAAACATTTAGGGATACAAAATTTCTCCTAAGTACTGCTTTGGCCAACATCCCTAAATTTTGGAATGTTGTTTCATTGTTTCTATTCTCTTCCATTTTTTTTTATCATTTCTATGATTCGTTCTTTCACCCACTCATTTTTTAGGATTAGATTATTTAGTTTCCAATTAATGTTTTAATATATGCATCTATGGTTTTATATTAAATGCAATTTTTTATTCCATTATAGTCTAAAAAGGGTGCATGGGTGTTGTGAGAATTTGTGCTCTAATAGTCAATTTTTATGAAGTTGCCATGTACAGCTGAGAAAAAAAGTATGCTTCTTTCTATTCCCATTCAGGTTTCTCCAGACATCATGCCACTTTTATATGAGATAATTTCCTCTTTCCTTTAATTTCCCCTTCTTTTTCACATATTTTTGCATGATCCCAATATGATTGATTTACTCCCAAACCTTCCTTCTATCTAATATCCTCCTAAATGTCATAATAATGATGAAGTTTTAGAAGACATATGTATCATATCATCTTCCTATATAGATAGGTAAAGTTTTTCCTTCTTGAGTTCCTTATGATTTCTCTTTTATGTTTCACCTTTTTAGGCTTCTCTTGAGTTTTGCATTTCTTTTTATTTTTCTTGTTTTATTTTTTTAAACACCATCTGCATTTTTGGGGGGGCTAGGCAATGGGGTTAAGTGACTTGCCCAGGGTCACACAGCTAGTAAGTGCTATGGGTCTGAGGCCGAATCTGAACTCAGGTACTCCTGAATCCAGGGCCAGTGCTCTATCCACTGTGTCACCTAGTTGACCTGAGTTTTGCATTTGAAAATCTAATGTTCTATTACATTCTTGTTTTTTCAAAAGGAATGCTTGAAAGTCCTCTATTTCATTTAATATCCACATTTTTTTCACTTGAAGGATTATATTCAATTTTTCTAGGTAGGTTATTTGTGGTTGTAAATCCAGTTCTTTTGCCTTCTGGAATATCATATCCCAAGCCCTCTGCTAAATCCTGTATGATCCTCACTTTGGCTCCATGGTACTAGAACGTCTTGTTTCTAGCTGCCTGAAGTATTTTGTCTTTGATCTGGGAGCTCTGGAATTTGCTTATAATATTCCTAGATTTTTCATTTGGGGATCTCTTTCAGGTGGTGATAGGTTGATTCTTTCAATTTATATCTTATCCTCTGGTTCTGGAAGATCAGGTAAATTTTCCTTCAAAATTATTTGAAATATGAATTTCAAACTTTTTCTCTGACCATGGCTTTCAGGTAGGCCAAAAATTCTTAAATTATCTCTCTTTGATCTAAGTCCTGGTCAGTAGTTTTTTCCGATGAGGTATTTCACATATTCTTTTTAACTTTGTTTTATTATTGATTGATTTCTCATGGATTCATTAGCTTCCATTTGCCCAATTATAATTTTTAAATAATTATTTTCTTCAGTGAGCTTTTGTACCTCTTTTTCCATTTGTCCATTTCTAAGATGGTTTCTTTAGTATTTTAGTGCTTTTTTTTTTTTTAACCAATCTGTTATTTGTCTTTTCATAATTTTCTTCCTTGCTTTCATTTATTTACCTATTTTTCCCTCTACCACTCTAATTTCAAAAATCATTTTTTAGCTCTTCCAGGAATTTTTCTTTGTCTTATATTCAATTCACATTTTTCTTTGAGACTCTGTATCTGTTTTGACTTCATTGTCTTCTGAAATTGTGTCTTGATCTTTCCTGTCACCAGAGTATTTTTTATAGTCAAGTTCTTTTTTTGTTTGTTTGTATTTTTCCTCATTTTCCCATTGTATTTCTTGATTTTAAACTTCCTGTTAATGTTGGGGTTCTGTTCCTGATGTGGGGTGAAAAAGGGCACTATGTGAAGCTTCATGCTTTTTCACACTGTTGTTTTCAGAGCTAGTTCTGGGGATTTGGTCATTTTTAGTGTTTCCAAGTCGGTGTGATCTCAGGAGAGGTATGGTCATTGCTGTCCTTGTTTGCACTCTGGTCCTTACTCAGAAAGAGCTTCTGATCCCTTGGGATTGTAATTGATACCACTCCTCAAAACCTCTGCTTCCTTGGGATTGATAATGATACTGTTTCTTAGGGTGTCTGATCCCTTGGTGCCAAAAATGATAACCCTCAGGGCTTCCCTCTTAATTGAAAGTGCTCCTCTCTCCCCTTTGAACTATGATACAGAAATAGGTATATAGGTAATGGAGTTGCCAAACATTATGGTCCTACATATGGTGCTAACCATTTGCAAGGTCCCCTTACCATCTCTGTCTTGAGAGCTTCCAAAGGTGCTGCTATTGTTTCTGTTCCCACTACCTGGTCACACCACTGGTGTTTCATCCACATGGGCTTTGGGTCAGCCTCCATCCTCACATCACAGATCTTTATCTCTGACCTCTTAAATTGTCTTGGGCTAGAAGAATGTCTCACTCTGACCTTTGTTGTTTCTGTCCCTATAGAATTTGATTTGAGGCATTGTTTTAAATTTCTTTGGAGGGAAATAATGGGAGAGCTTAGCTGATTGCTTTCTCTATTCTTCTATCTTGGTTCCACCCTTAGAAGTTCTGATATTGATTTCTAATGCCCTTTTCATTGAAGTGTTATTTTCATTCTACCCCTCTTAATACTTTCTGCTTCAAGATATTCTAGAGTCTATTTCCAGAATTTCTAACTCTTGAGGAAGTGGAAGGTTTCATTGGAAAGGGTTATTTTACCCTTGTGTAAGACTTGGACTGACTGCCTTGTGATGGAGTATAAGTCATTAAAGACCTCAGGTTCTTCCCAGCTCAGCAAGAGAGATAGCAAACTGATGAGCAGGCCTGGAGAGTGAGAAATGTGCATGCTGAGGGATTTCAACAACTCTTTATTCTCAATACATAGCTGAGTCCAGACATCTTTTCATAAGCCTAGGGCTACTCTTGTGTTTACACTAGGGTCTTTATGAGAATGTTTGGAAACAGTCTGAGGAATATCAGGAAGGCCTGAAGCTCAGGCTTTACCACCCAGACCCAATGCTTTCAGTGGATTTCAAGTCTGTTGTGCTAAGCTGCAGCACAATGAACAGTGCATGTTACCACTCTGCTCTGAACTGTAACTGAACATTCCAGCACCTAAGACTTTTCCACACACAAAACCCAGACTAAGCCTTAACTAGATCATATTGTTTTTTATTTGCTCAAGGCAGAATCAGACCCTATGATAGTTTACTGTGTCCATTAAGTATGTAGTGTGAGGATGGGCATGAGAGTGGAATTCTGGGAAATGTATATCATCTCTCACATTAAAAAAAAAGAATTTCTGATAGTTAATGATTGTTAATGTCAATGTCTCAAATCAAATTCTATAGGGACAGAGACAACAAAGGTAAGAGTGAGACGTTCTTCTAGCCCAAGACAATTTAAGAAGTCAGAGATCTGTGACATGAGGGTGGAGACTGACCCAAAGTCCATGTGGATGAAACATCAGTGGTGTGACCAGGTAGTGGGAACAGAAACAACAGCAGCACCTTTGGAAGCTCTCAAGACAGAGATAGTAAGGGGACCTGGCAAATGGTTAGCACTGTATGTAGGACCATGATGTTTGGCAATTCCATTACCTATATACATATTTCTGTATCATAGTTCAAGGGGAAAGAGAAGCACTTTCAATTAAGAGGGAGGAGAAGCCCTGAGGGTTATCAATTTTGGCACCAAGGGATCAGACACCCTAAGAAACAGTATCATTATCAGTCCCAAGGAAGCAGAGGTTTTGAGGAGTAGTATCAATTATAATCCCAAGGGATCAGAAGCTCTTTCTGAGTAAGGACCAGAGTGCTATGGGGTGAAAGACTTCAAGAACACAATTATTTGTAGCCTAGATCTCTTCCTAGAAGGTAATTAGCAGCAAAGAATCCATGGCACTCAAATAGATCTTATTAAGACCACTGTGGCAGGACCAGCATTCCTGATGTGGCTTCCCTGACCCTGACAAAATTTTTTTCCCATGAAATTTGATTGACTCTAGCTCTCTTATGCAGCTTTCTGATTTGAGAGTCATACAAAGCCCCATTTTTATGTAGTCAAGGCCTCTCTGACTTGGTCAGTACCTGTGCCCACCAGATTAGCTATATCCTGGTAACTGACTGACCAGATGTTTTCTGATCAAGAAAAAGGGAGATAAGTCCATAGAAATTAAATGCCCCTGAATCTTTGTTTCATATCCCTGAATTGTTAGGGCAAAGTAAACCTTCACTTCTGTTAATTGTTCAATGATTTATAAGTGCTTCATTTCATCCCAACATTGAACCTGAATAAGAAGGTGCTGAATTTAGAGTCACACCTGAAACAACCAAGAATATAAATATAAAATGATTCTCAACATTTAGTCTTTGGCATGGATTCTTCTGGTTAGAGAGGGGGCATTAAAGAATATTCATTTTGCACACCTATACTGGTTTGTCTACAACAAGGGTCAACAAACTATTGTCTGAAAGCCAAATTCAACCTGCTGCCTATTTTTATAGGGCCCTCAAACTAAAGATTATTTCCATTTATAAAAATAATAAGTCTTCATTTTAAAATTTAAAAAGAATTATTTACCCACCACTTTACAAATTCTATCCTCTGCTCATAGTTTTATGATCCCTGCAGCACATTCTCTCTCTTGACGATGCCTTCAGTTGTGTGGCGCAGGCAGGAATGGGCCTCTAGTATTTTAAACTTTTTCATCCTAAATTCATATGTGCTTCACTGGAGCAGGATTAAAAGAAAAGCCCATTTCAAAAAAGGAGGAAGACATAGAAGAAGGAGATGGCAAGGCTTTCTCAAACACAGAACAGCAGCTTGCATTTCCCCTCCTCAAATCCAAGCTTAGTTTTAAGATGAAAACAGAGAAATGAAAGGTAAAGACTCAAGTAGTAAAATTAAGACAATGTTTCTGTTTTGTTTTAAATCATAAGTGATTGCTCAATTGGGTAGAGTATGGATGGGGAAAAAAAATTACCATGGAGGAGATATTAATCCGTGCCTATCTTACTTCCACTGGGCATGGCAGGCACTCATTTCTAAACATTTATTTTCATTCTGTTAAAAACTGAATCTTACTGGTAAACTTTCTCATGAACAATTATGATTAATCCTATCATTTGTATTTCATTATGTTCCTTTCTTTGTTCAAGGCATGATGGTCCAGAACAGTTCTGGGATCCACACCAGGGAGAGTGATTTTTTTCAAATGCTGAGCTGGGACTGGGGGCATAATCTGGAGTCATTCCCATGTTCCATGACTATATATAACTATTAGTACACATTTCTAGATACACAGCAGGTGATTAATAAATATTTATTGATTAATTAGTAGATTGATTGATTGACAATTGCCTTCAGTTTCCATATTTCAGAAAAGTCAATGAAAATTTTGAAAATGTTTTGAAGAGAGTAACCAGGATGGCAAAGAGCCTAGAGTTTATTCCATAAGAAGGTAATTTGAAGGCAATGGGAATGTTCTGCCTGGGGGGAAAATTAGGAGTATCACAATACTTATCTTTAAGTATATGAACAGTTTTCATGTAGAAGAGTGGGGAAAAATCTTTTTATTCTTTTTTTACATTTTTAATTAATTTATTTTTCATTATCAACAATCACTTCCATAAGCTTTTGAGTTTTAAATTTTTGTCCCCCTCCCTCCCCAAATCCCTCCCCAAGACGGTGCACAATCTGATATAGGATATTCCTATTAAACATATTTTCACATTAGTGATGTTGTAGGGAAGAATTAGAACCAATAGTAGGAACCACCAGAAAGAGGAAACAAAATACAACAGAAGAAAAACAATAGCAAATAGTATGCTTTGATCTTCTTTCAAACTCCATAGTTCTTTCTTTGGATGTGGATAGCATTTTTCATCATGAGGAAAACTTTTTATTCCTGACATCAAAAGGCAAAGCAAGTAACAATGAAAAGACATTACAAAGAGTTCTTTTTTTTTCATGAGAAAAATATAATGAACAATTAGAACCTTTCAAAAGTGGAATGCTCTGAGCATAGAAGTAGTAAGTTCCTCCATATTGGAAGTTTTCAACAAAATGTTTGGACAACTTTTTAGATATATTTTATGGCCCTTCTTTTTCAGATAATAGTTAGAATATACCACCTCTGAGATACTTGCAACTCTGAAATTATGTAATAGAAATGAAGATTTTATTGAGAATGTACAAAGATATTGAAGACCCTTGCACTCTGACCACCCCAGTCACTACTATATTTTCAATTTTGATCCTTTTCTGATTGATTCTGAATGATATGAGGTTGTTAGAGTCTGTGGGATTTCATAAGAGATAGAAGAAAGAAGCTGGAATCTTATACATCAGTCAAAGGTAAGCAGATACTAACCACCTTTTAGTATATTAATAATGAGTGAACCAGATAAGGATGAACACTGGGGTTAGTATGATCCCTTTGGAGTCAGGGGACTTACTCCAGATAAACAGATTGACTGACAAATAAACAGACTGAACAGTTATTTTAGTTGTTACTATTTCTATGTGGCTCCCTTCCCACCTCTGCAGGGAAGAACCTGGTGGCAGTCCAACCAGTCTCTGTCAAGTACTCTAATCTAGCATAAGTGTTACAAAAAAAGATCATCAACTAACTGGTCCATTTTTTCTTCTTTCTTTCTTTTCCTTTTTTTTTTTTGCAACTGGATTCTTAACCTTGATATTTTTTTTCTAAATAATATGCATTTTAACTATTCAGTAGTATTGCATAGTACATTAATTATGAACATTTTAATATCACAAGGGCAAGTTTGTCACTACAAATTAAAACTGAATGGCTTGTGCCCCAAAATCTGGGAAGGAAATAAGAATCTTCATTAGAAATAAAGCTGTCAATTTTTGAAGGGAGAATATGTGCTTCTGGGTGAAGGTTGTACATATTCAGCAAACATCCTCAACCTTAACATTGAACTTTCCACTTTCATTTTTCATTTGTCTTTGAAAAATACATTTTATTCCTGTCTTTTATATGTCATCTATTTTCTTAGTGCATTCCTCTTTTTCCTTTCCCAGAGAGCCATTCTTAATAACAAAGAATAACAATAGTTTAGCCACACCAGCCAATAAAGAAAAAATGTGGCATTGCCTGCTATATTTCACATCTATAGTTCCCCACTTCTTCTAAGAAAGGAAGGTACTTTTCATATATATTATTTGAGGCTAAAACTATTCTTTATATACAGAATTATATTTCAATTGTTTTGTAATTGTTTTTTTGATGGATATTTTTTATATATTGTTTTCCTGCTCTTATTTACTTCATACCACACTGGTTCTATAATAAGTTTTTCAATTTTTCTCTATATTCATCAAAATAATTGCTTCTTATAAAAGAATAATATTCCATTACATACACGTAAACCAACTTATTCAGTCATTCCCCAAATTCCCCTATTACTAGACATCTACTTTGTTTCTAGTTCTTTGCTTCCACAAGAACATGTTAATTTTTATTCAAGAGATCAAACCCTCAACATGGCATTTGAAACTACAGTTAGCTAATGTCTGACAGGTCAGGACTTTTTTAGTTCTAAAGTTGTATAATTCTGTGAAATTTTCCTTGATTCATTTATTTGTTTGTTTGAAAAAAAAAAAAAGGACTAGGTCTGCCCATATCACCCAGGCTGGAAAATGCAGTGGCCACTCACAGGCTTGATCCCATTAGAGTTCAGCAACAGCTCTTTGACGTGGTCCATTTCCAATACATGTTTCTTTGCCATATCTTAGGCAACTTGGTGCCCTTCCTTCCAGATGCCCACCATATTGATGCTGAAATTTGTGTATGCACTGATCAGCATAATCCTTTACAACTTAGAACTCTTGAGCTCAAAAGATTCATCAGCCTTAGCTTCCCCATTAGCAGGGATAACAGACTTATACCACTGTATCCTGAGAAATTTTCTTTGCAACTACTTGGGGGAAAAGGGAACTGGCCATAAAGCCATCTGGGATTTGTAGTTTTTTTCTTATTTTGGATAGAAAGGAAACTAATCCATGAGCATTTGTGGAATAGGGTGAAAGTCAGGGAGGGATGTAATGGATGCAGTTATGATGATAGCGATGAAGATCATGAGGGGCGTGTGGAGAGAAGAGTAGATGGTGACAACAGGAAAGCTGTGGACACAGATGACCAAGACATGCAGTGCCCTTTTTCAGAGCCCTGAGCGTTAACTTGGGCATGAACAAGCTGAGAGGTATGTGACTGTGCAGAAGAGGGAGGAGTTCTTGGGTGCTCAGTTCAGTAGTAGGAGTGCTGGAGGAAAACCTGATAGGAAGAAAGGGTCATCCTATCCTGCCCCTGTCCTACATGTATTTAATTGTGTATATATTTTTAAAATAGAATATTACATTTTTCTGGATTTTTATATAAATTTTCTAAAAACTTTTGACTTTTCTTTTCTTTAAGTTTCCTAGTGTCCTTTGATTGTGACCTTAAGGTGTGGGAAAACTCTGGAAGCCAATCAGGAGAGAGAGGCCTTTCTTAGTATAGGTGTGGAAGCCAAACTCTAGTGCAGTTAGGGAGTTCTACTATGTATGGGGATATAGGCAGGACCATTTTGTAAAGATAGAATCTCTAGAATTCCAGACACTCATATAAATTTACCTTATAGACATGATCCAAGGTTATACAACTGTATATTTTTTGATAGCTAGAGCTCCCACAGGAAAAGATGATTAGGCTAAAAACATCCCAGAAATGAAATCCTAAGCACTGAACCTCAGTGAATCAAATGAGTCTTCAGAGGCCTACCAATCTGAGATCAACCTAGTTAAATGCCCTTCCAGGACTGATTTAGTTTCAGGTCCAAGTTGGGGAGGTCTCAATTTATTTCAGTCAACATAAAATATAATTGAAATCTTTCTCAAGAGGATGACTCAAAAGATGTTTCCTTTAGTACAGATAGATTCTATAATCTGAGAGAGTGAAAAGAAAACTTGTTGACAGAATTGGCATAATTCACACATTTTAAAAGGTCTGTCAAAGAAAGATGCAAATTGACTACACAACAGAACAATTAATATGTTTTTAAATTGCTCACAAATTTGAGGTCAGGCATGTAACAACTACACAAAAAGGCTATATTTATTCTTGTTGTCTTTAGTATTAATCTTTTTGAATTCTGACCTTTTGAGTCCTTTCAAAGCTTTCTTTTGTACTAGCACTCTCGATGTCATGATCAATTTCAATCTTTCTTCATTCATCCTTCATCAACACCTGCTAAATGGCCAATATGACTTTTAAAATACGGACACATATTTTTAGTGATGGTTTTGTAAGAAAAGTAAACTTTTAGCTTGACTTATGAGAATCCTTTGTTTAAACAGTCTCTGCTTTTTGATTAAATGGTCTCTGCTGTAATGCTCTTAACACCATCATCCTTAATCAGTTAAACTAAATCCTCTTACAAGTGAATTTGTGCTTTGGAAAGGTTATGCACTCTGATTCAGGACAAAGGTGCTATGCTTTGGATATTAATTAACTAGCTTTGATCCTATTTATTTATCATTTGCTTTACAAAAATAACAATTTCTGCAGAAGTGGTTTTCCTCTACCTTTATTAAAATTAATTTTTGTCAGTGCTACAAATAATGGTTACATTAATATGTCAAGGTACCAATGACATGTGATTTTGTTCGCAAGGGAGTTCCTTTCACCAACACAGATTGGATGTCTTCTTCAATTTTAAAAAACTTTTTACATACATTGTCTCATTTGAACTGCATGAGGAATTGCAGGTTTTTCCCTATTTTACAAAGGAAGTAGGGAGGCTCACAAAAACTGTGTCTTATCCACTGTCACAGAGCTAATAAGATTTTAATCCAGGTATTCCTGATTCTAAATCCAGTATACTGGCTACTACTTCATATCATCATTTCAAAAATAACTACTGGGGCTGTTAGGACTGGTGCAGAATGCTGTCATGTGAAGAGCACTGGAATCAGGATCAAACTTGGATCTGAATACAATCTGTCACTTGGTGGCTGGGTGACTTTAGATATGGTTTTTATTCTCTCTAGGCCTCAGTTTCCATATCTGTAAAATTAAGGCACTGGTTTAATAACCTCATCTTTTAAACTTTTTGGCTTTTCAGGTTTTTTTCTATATCTTAGATTTTATGTTTTATGATTTCCTTCTCAAACTAAAGGCAATGGTTAGCTATCTGGCCTATCCATTTCTAAATGTTTTCTATATATTACCATGCCACCCATCATGAATCTTTCAATGTATAAATATTTGGAGAGTTATAGGAATAGGAAGATATCTGGGGGGGGGAATCCATTCTGGCATGTAAGAAAAATATTTAAATGGTCAATCTGAGAGCTCCAATTTAGTTCACTTTGTATGGTGCCTAACATAGCACAATAGGCATGTGGGAGTTTGAAAAGTATGAATGATGATGAGGATGCATTTTTTAGAGTGATTGGCAGGAGGAGCTCATTTACTGCAATCAAACAGTAAGTCAATGACAGGCCTGGAAACGGAACTCAGAAATCCTAACTTCCTCTCTCTCACCTTATCTATTTATTCTTAACATTCCTGCCACCATTGGCCCTTAATTCTCATATTCTTATGTTTGTTAAGGGTAAGTAGAAATTGTAGCAGAAGAAAACATGTCAACACCACAGGGACAAAAGAAGGTTGTTGATGGAGATAGCCTGCTGCTATTTACTAAGGGAGAGAGGAAGATGTAGGTAGGCTAAGAAAAATGCTCTCATTCAAGCAGGTCAGGATCTCCAGAACAAATAGGAGTATGAGTCAGTCAGCAGCCACACAGTCCTGGTTTCTAGATTCATCTAATAAACAAAATGAAATGAAATAAACCAATATTTTTCCCCACTTAAGGAAAAAAAGTACTTTTGTGTGAAAGTTGTATGATTAGATATGGACTGTGCCGATGAATTAATTTTTATAGGGAACCCGCTGATGAAGAAACTTCCTTTAGCAGCATCAAGGAGGCACAGATCACTAGGTCTAGAGACAAGAAGACTCGAGTTCAAATCCAGCCTCAGACATTCATTGGGTTGTGTGACTATGGGTAAAGTGACTTAACGTCTGTCTACCTCATTTTACATGTGGATGCTTTATCCAAAGGAATATAAATTTTGATTCCTTATACTTCACAAGGAATTTTGTGTTTTCGGGGCTAGATTTTTTTCTTCCCTACTTTTCTTCTCTCTTTTTGTTTTGTTTTTCCCGATAATCTGGGACAATTAGCTTTTCTGTCTCATATAATTTTCATTTATGACTTCTTGAAATATAGTTCTGGAAAACCAGGCTTTGATAAAGCCCATTGGGATTCAAATGGAGCTACTTGACTATGTCTTTAAATCTGAGTCACTCTGACTCTCACTGATTGGCCAATAATAGTCCTAGCCCAAGCTTCACTTGCTCATTCTTTAGATTTTGATGGCTCAGGGTGAGTGTAAATAGTAATTGTTTCTGTTCTGGCCTGAAACTCTGAGGGTCTTCCCCTCCCAGATTGATCATTTATTTATTTATTTATTTTTTGTGAAAGAAAATGAGGCCATCTTTTGCCTCTGTTCTTAACTATCCTTTAATTACTAAGTGGGTGTTGCCCCAGATGAACTAAGAACTGGGAAGGACCTTAGCTTAAAAAAGTCAAGATCTCCCACTTACTATGGGATCGTGGCCAATTGTCTTGATCTATGTCTTGCCATTGGACTCTGATCACTCTGGAGGAGTAAGTGAGGTTGATGACTTTGAACAGCTCTGCCTCACTCAAATCCAATTCATTTGTAAGTCAAGACATCATCCTCAAGATGTCACTGGTCCTTTTTCAGAATGAAGGACAAACAACAACAATCTCAGCTGAAAATGGAAGGGATGGAGCCGCAGAGGGCACTCATGACCCCAGGATTCAAGGACTAATAATGATGTACTGAGCTTTCATATATTGCCACTCATGAGTCCTCATATGGTATATTATTTGATTATCAGTCATTCAGTTTTAATTATTGTTTTAGAAATGTCACTAAAGTTTTGTACTAAAAATATTTGGTTCAAAATGTCATCCAAAACCAAGGATTCAGTCTTCCTTCACACAAAATTCCTGGGGAGAGTGGAGTCTAACATTGAGAGTACATGTAATCAAAGGATAAATTCATAACTCCTGTCCATTAAAAGTTCTCTTCTCCCTTTAGGGAGCCCTCATGAAGTTCCCCTTAGACATCTAGGTGGCACAGCAGATAGAGTACCTGGACTGGAGTCAGGAAGACTCATCTTCCTGAGTTCAAATCTGGCCTCAGACACTTACTAGTTCTGTGATCCTGGGCAAATCATTTAACCCTTTTTACCTCAGTTCCTCATCTGTAACATGAGCTAGAGAAAGAAATGGTAAATCACCCCAGTATCTTTGCCAAAAAAACCCCAAATGGAGTCATGAAGAGTCAGATACAATTGAAATGACAACAACAACAATAACAACATGAAGTTCCCATTAGGTCCAGCTCTTTATTGGACTCAGAGGTTTGGTGTCTTTCTATAGTCCTCAAGCTGCCTTTCCTCAGTGTGTCTCTCAGCTCCCAGTGCAGACACTGTCATTAACCACAGTGGCTCTGGAGATCTGACTACAGATATGAGAAATCCAGATCTTCTGATCTTTTGAAGTTCACATGGTTGTTATCTGATCAATAGCCAGGAGGAGATGAGGGGTGAGTGTAACCATCCTTATGGCTTCACTCTGCCATACTCTTGATTTTCTCTGGTGCTAGCACAATGATCTACCTCCTCGGGACACTGCTAAGCCTAGAAGTTTCCAAAAACTTGATTACTTCTCAGCTGGACTTTAAACTTCCAAACTGCCATGCTGTGTTGAAAACTATTCCACAGGGTGTGTCTAACTTTCTTTAACCAATCACAAAATATGTCCTGCTGCTTGTTGAATCTAATGGAATTCATTTTTGAAAACTCTTGAAATATTTTCCAAAATAATAAATTCAGTTACACAATGTAAATAATGAATACTACTAAACTGGTAACTCTAACCATAGTGATAGTGATGGGAAATGTTAAGACTGCATGTGCTCCAATGAATAGAAATATAGAAAGTTCTCAAGCCCTTTTGATTAGCATAAAGAATCAGTTTTCCTCCTTATGGAAATTGTTCATTTTTTTGTTGTTTTTAATTTTTCAGTTGACGTGGAAAAAAAAATTGTCAGTTTTACTTTGCCTCATCAGTGTAAACCTTACTTAAATCCTGGGTATCCTGGAATACTCTTGGCAACATCCAGTTTATCTCTAAAGAATGTATTGGGTGATTGACCTACAACTGGTAGCAAACAGCATATACCAGCCAATGTTCCCTCATCGTTCCCTGGATGCAGCCTGTGTTCGGTTCCAGTCAACCTCCTTTTTGGGACCCCCTTGAGGCAAGAACAGCTCTATGCCCCTTGCCAGCAGGAAGCAGTTTCAGAAGTCAAGACCTTTGCCCTTTACCCCAAAAAAATTTGGGTCCCATTTGTTTGAGGGGGGGGAATGATGCAGTTGGGATCTGGATCCCAGAAAGGAAAAACCCTGGATTTTCCCACATGGGGAAATCTCTGGCATTCCCTAAGGCTATAATCCCACCAGCTGCCCTTTCATTGTGGCTACACCCAATCTCCCAATTCTGTTACCCTTAGCCTAGCCTGGCCCTCCATTGTCTTACCTCCCTATGGCCCCTGGTCATTTGCCACCCTTAATCCTAGCTAGGCTTCATTTTCCCTTGGCCACTAGAGGTCCAGGTCCCAGGAGTTCTGTTCACCCCAGCTTACTGGCCACTCCCATCCAGATCCTCCTTAGACCCCTCCTCCAGTCACCCCAAACTGCTTGGGCACTCCTAGATCCCTTCCACAGTCTTTCTGTATATAAGGTTCATTTTGCCTCCACTGAGGTGCTTAGATTCTTAAAATCTAGCCACTGCTCAGATTCTTAAAATCTAGCCAATAGTTTACTAATGTTCAGACTCCTTAAGAGTCTGCCCAATACGACGGATGTTCTAATAAACCTGGCTGGAAAAAAATAAAAAAGAATGTATTGTGTGAAAAATATGGTGGGGCCTGGGGAGGCAGACACTTGCCAAATTCATTGTTTCTCCTCTATACAGAACAAAAAAGAAAAAAAAACACATTGTACTTTTTTTAAAAATGGAATTGGATCCTTAATCCAGATCAGTGTTTACATGATGTTGAGAATTCCTGGGTTTGGTTCCTTTTAACAATGCAAATGGGAAATTGGTATGTAACTTGTAGTGTTACTGTGTTCATGTGGGACTGATTATTTTAGAAATTTTCCCATGGACACACAGCTTTTCTATATCAGACAGAGAAGTTAAACCCAGGTCTTCCTGAATACACGTTTTTTTCTTTTTGCATGTTGGAGTTACTTGTGACTTGCTGATTTTAGTTGAATTGTTAGGCACTAGAGAAAATATAAAGATAAACTGAAGTTTTAGTGATTTCTACAAAGATAAACTAAAGTTCTATCCACTAACAAAGTATATTGGGAAACTGACAAAATTGGATTATATAGGACCAACATTAGAGAAGCTGGAATGTACCTATGCCCAGACATTTGTTTTGTTGGAAGAAGACGATCTAGGTTGCAACGCTGCCTTTGATATATAATCCTTGTGTAACCTTTAGTAAGTCGCTTAACTTCTTCTCACCTTAGATTCTTTGTATATAAAATGAATCTATTTTCCTCTGGGGTTCCCTCCAAATCTAGATCTATGTACCTTTGACAGACATATTAATCCACCTGTAAGAAGGAAATGACAACTCTGGTTTTGTTTTGTTTTCCCCTAATAGTAAAAAGGAGTTTGTACTGATCCATTATGTATTCTCTTTTGTCTAGTTCATAGGATAAAAGACTTAGAGCTACAAAGGATTTTTCAAGTGATCTAGGCTAATCCATTAGTTTTGTTTTGTTTTATTTTTGTTGTGAACTTAAACATCAACAGACATGAACATTTTAATACAAGGTGTTCCAAAAATCTTATTGTAGTTTTAAGCTATTAAGGCTTATATATAATTTACTTTTTAAAATGTACATATTAAATTTGACATGGTAGTTACATCACATCCAACTTACTTGAAATTCCCTCCAATGGAGGTTTCTGGTAGGACGACACACCACCATTTTTCTCCAAAACTTCACTGATGAGGTGATTTCCAAGGATGGAAACTTCAATCCATTCCTTCCTGCCCATCTTGTGCAATTCATGCCCATACAAGCATAGATGGATAGAAGTTTGCAATATGTATACATATATGTAGATATAGATTACATATGTATAATTTATAAAATTTTGTCGATGATTTTTAACATTACTTTTAATTACATAAAATTACATCTATTTCCAAATCTCTTTCCCTTTCACAAAGCCTTCCTTTGGAGAGGGGGGATTTTTTAAAAGGGAAAAAAATTTATCAACACCAACCAACACATTAACTATAGCTGATATCATTCCTTGCTTCTAACGTCCTATCTGTCTAATAGCAGGGAAGAGGTGTATTTTCTCTTCTGTACCCCAGAGCTAAGTTTGGTCATTATAATTACACAATGTTTAATGTCATTTTTTCTTCTTTCCATTTTATTGTTATAATGATTCTGCATAAATATTTTATGGTTCTGCTTACTTCACTCTGCATAAGTTCATAAATGTCTTCCCATCTCTCTAAATTCTATCTATTTAAATTTTATGACACCATAATATTCCATTACTCTCATATGCCACTATTTGTTTAGCCAGTCTCTACACATTGGTCACCTTTGTTCTCAGTTTTACAGCGATAATGACTACACCTGTAATCAGAGATATGGAGAATTCCCTGAGGAGGAAACTCTTAATTCAAATGCAGGTCAGCAATTTCTGTGAAATTTATAGTCTTAGAAAGTTGCCTGAAGTAAAGAGAAGATATGTGACTTGCTTAGGGTTACATGGCCAGTATGTACCAGATGCAAGACTTGTAACCAGCTCTTCCTGGCTTCTATTCATTACATTATACTGCCATTCTTTCTTTTCCAGTTTTTTGATTATCCTCCCCCCTCAATAAAATGCTAAAAAATATTTTTTTTATATATGGGAACTTTCTTCCTATTTTTTTTAACCTTATATACCTAGCAATGAAAACTCTGAGACAAATAATCTGAACACTTTAGTCACTTAAAAAAAAATACAATTCCAAAGAATTTTCCAAGATAGCTGTACCAATTAACAGTTGTAATAGTGTATTAGTGAGTTTTAGTATTAGTATTAGTATTAGTACTGTTTTCCTTCAGATCCTCCAAAATTGCCTATTGCCATTTTTGTCATATTTATCAATTTTTTGAATGTGAAAAAAGTTCAAAGATTTTAATTTGCATTCTTATTATTAGTATTTCGCAGTAAATTTCCATATGGTTAATTGTTTCCAATACTTTGAGAATCATTTTTTGTATTTGAAAAAAATTTTTTTTAAAAAATTCTGAACTTAAATACTAAAGAAAGAAGCATTTTCTGACACATAAAACACAAAAGAATTTTATATGAAACCATGAATCTTCATTTTATACACCTTGTTATTTTTAGTATGTAATAAATTCTATATGTTACATTCAAAATTCTCTTGTTTGTCTGTTCATCGTGCAGAACTTCCTTTTGTTCTTTGTGCATTAAAAAAAAACAAAACAAAACAATGTGACATTGCTATTTTTGATGCCTTCGCCATTCCTACCCCTAATTTAAAAAGGAAGACAATAATATAAATACCTTATAACAAATAATAAAAGTAAAGCATGATAAATGTAAACAGTGGTCATGTTCCAAAATGAATCTACCTATCCTGTCCCAGCTCTATGCTAATTTCCAATCTCACTTATCCAACTCCCTTTCAGACATCTCAAATTGGATGTCCTGTATATATCTTAAAATCAACATGCCCACAAATTAACTCATTATCTTTACCCTTAACCCTGCCACACTCAAATCTTCCTTATTACTTCAGAGGGTAACATCATCCTACCAGTCCTTCATACTCACAACCTAGGTATGACTGTCAATTACTCACTTTCTCATATATAACATGTTGCCCAAGCCTGTTGATTTCCTCTTTGAAATATTTCTCATATACTCTCTTCTCTCATCTGATATTCTCATTATTCTGATATAGGTTCTCTCTCCCTACTCCAATACATCTTCCATTTAGCCACTAAAGTGATTTTCCTAAAACACAGGTCTGACCATGTCATTCTTCTTCCTCTAAATTCCAATGGCTCCCACTTTCCTTCAGGATCAAATACAAAATCCTATACTTGGTGCTCAGGAAAGATTGAAGGGAAAAGGAGAAGGAAATGTCAGATGATGAGATAGATAGATAGGGTCATCGAAGCAACAAACATGAGCTGGTACAGACTTCACGAGATAATATAGGATAGAAAGGCCTGGCCTGCTATGATCCATGGGATCACAAAGAGTCAGGCATGACTGAACCACTGAATAACAACTTGGTGTTCAAAGCTTTTCATAACCTACATTCCTTACATTTTCAATCTTTCCACACCTGAGTCCTCACCATCTACCCTCTGATCCAGAGACATTGAGTGGCCTCCTTGCTATTTCATAAACAAGATGCTCCTTCTTTCTGCTCTAGACATTTTCTCTGTCTATTTCCTGTTCCTGGAATGGTCTCCCTCCTTTTCTCTGCTTACTGGCTTCCCTGGCTTATGTTCAGTCCCAATTAAAAGACAATCTTCTACAAAAAGCCTTTCCTAACCCCTCTTAATTCTAGTGATTTAACTCTCTTAATTATTTCCTGTTTATGCCATAAGGATATGTATCGTGTTTGGGAGGACTAGCACCTCTGGTGTGAGGGCTTGCCATGCATCTTTTGGTATCCATTTGATTCACCCAACTTTCACCTGTGACTTCAAAAAGCTGGAGCATGTGCAGTGACCACATCCCAGTAAACCATCTGGGCAGATGGGCTAAACCAAATTTGGGGTAAACAAAAAGCCTCAAGCCCACCAGTGAGTTAAGGGGCTGTCTATGCCAAGCATGTGAAGACTTTCCCTGGAAGAATGGGTGCATGAGAACAATTTGTTCCAACAGCCATCAAGATGGCAGAAGCAGGTTCTGTAGAACTCTTAGAACTTGGTCAGGCATCAAAGACTCTAAAGTCATCCACTGCAACCTGGGCCATCGCCAGTCATCTTGACTTTTGTCCTATTACCATACTGTGATGACTCAGGAAGAAAGAGTGAAGCTGATGACTTTGTGCAACTCTGCCTCACTTAAATCCAATTTATACCCAAGTCAAGACATTACTTGTGATGCCATTGATCCTTTGAAGCAAAAGACAAACAACAACAAATTTATACTGTATATAACTTGTTTGCGTGTATTTGTTCACTTGTTTTCTCTCCCATTAAATTTTCTGCAATGCCTGGCACATAGTAGGCACTCAAATATTTACTCAATAAATGTTTATTGACTAACTATGTCTTTTCATCTTCTGCCCATCATCTCTTTGTAAAGACATGGTCAACATGATTACTTAGTGATGTGCCTGGCATTGTACTGATCAGAGTTCTTAAGTATTTCAAAGCTGTTTTTCTTCACAATATTGCTTTCCTTATATACATTGCTCTCTTAGTCCTACTCACTTCACTCTTTGTCAGTTCATATTACCCAAGATTCTCTAAAATTGACTTTCAGGGGTCATTTTGATGGCATAATAGCATCATATTACATTCATACATCACAATTTCTTCAGCCATTCCCCACTAAGAAGCAATCTAAGGAATCTTTTTTTTATTATACTACTTTTTTTTCTTCTCTCCATCCCATTATTTAATCAGAAAGGCACGTGAGACCACATAGGATTGGGTAAAATACAAAATATTGTAGCTCTGTCTTTCCTGAGCTGCCTTTGTGGTTCTTGAGGAACATGCCATGTAATACCAAAAAGACAGAGTCTGTTGCACCAGGCTGAGAGAGGAGCACAGTTCAGAATGAACTGTGCCAACACAGAACAAGCCCCAGCAAACCTGGAGCAAGCCTCAGGAGACTGAATCACAGACAGCTGTGGTGGTTTCCAGACTTCTCAACCCACAAACACCTAAGACAACTTAGAAAGTCAGTGGGAAAGGTCTATCTGACCTGGGTGAAAGAGGAGCACAGTGAAACCTCAGGGTGGCAGCAGTGGCTGCTTCCAGAACTCTCAGCCAAGGGATAGTAAGGGATTGAAGAACTGATCAGAAGGATATTATAGTGATCTCTTTGTTGGCCCTGAGGCAGGATTCTGTTGCTTTGCCCATACTTGGATCTAGGTCACAGTCCTAGGAAAAGGAGGAGCACTGGCATTACAGAGCTTGTGGCAGTAGAGGAGAGGGAACTTTCATCACAGTTCCAGGGCAGAAAAGAGTGCTTGTGATCACTCACAGACCAGAGCACAGGCCAGGAAAGGAGTAAACATCTGGCCCCTTATCATATCACCTTGGAAGAAGTAAAAATTTACAAGTCCCTAAAAGTATCTCTGAAAACAGCTGCACAAAACACCCAAAGCTTGGGACAGTACAATCTCCGCATTGGAAGAAGACCCTTACCTTAACAAAGACTTTAAAACTCAAGCAATTGGCTGGGATCATGAGCAAACAAAGGCACAAAAAAAGTCAGACCATAGACTCTTTCTTTGGTGACAAAGAAAATCAAAACATACAACCAGAAGAAGACAACACAGTCAAAGCTCCTACATCCAAAGCTTCCAAGAAAAATAAGAATCAGTCCCAGGCCATAGAAGAGCTCAAAAAAGAGTTTGAGAAATAAGTAAGAGAAGTAGAGGAAAAACTGGGAAGGGAAATGAGAGCCACACAAGAAAATCATGAAAAACAAGTCAACAGCTTGCTAAAGGAGACCCAAAAAAATACTGAAGAAAATAACACATTAAAAAATAGCCTAAACCAAATGGTAAAAGAGGTCCAAAAAGCCAATGAGGAGAAGAATGCCCTCAAAAGCAAAATTGGCCAAATGGAAAAGGGAGTCCAAAAGATTACTGAAGAAAAGACTTCCTTAAAAATTAGAATGGAGCAATTGGAAGCTAGTGACTTTATGAGAAGTCAAGACACTGTAAAACAAATCCAAAGGAATGAAAAAACAGAAAACAATGTGAAATATCTCGTTGGAAAAACAACTGCCCTGGAAAATACATCCAGGAGAGAGAATTTAAAAATTATTGGACTATCTGAAAGCCATGATCAAAAAAAGAGCCTAGACATCAGCTTTCAAGAAATTATGAAGGAAAATTGCCCTGATATTTTAGAACCAGAGGGCAAAATAGAAATGGAAAGAATCCACCAATCACCTCCTGAAAGATATTCCTAAAGGAAAACTCCTAGGAATATTGGAGTCAAATTCCAGAGTTCCCAGGTCAAAGAGAATATACTACAAGCAGCCAGAAAGAAACAATTCAAGTATTGTGGAAACACAATCAGTATAACACAAGATTAACAGCTTCTACATTAAGGGACCAGAGGGCTTGGAATATAATATTCCAGAGGGCAAAAGAGATAGGATTACAACCAAGAATCACCTACCCAAGCAATACTGAGTATAATCCTTCAGGGTAAAAAATGGTCATTCAGTAAAAAGGGGGACTTTCAAGCATTCTTGATGAAAAGACCAGAGCTGAATAGAAAATTTGACTTTCAAATACAAGACTCAAGTGAAATGTGAAGAGGTAAACAGGAAAATCATAAGAAACTTATTAAGGTTGAACTGTTTACATTCCTGCATGGAAACATGATATTTGTAACTCATGAGGCCTTTGTCAGTATTAGGGCAGCTGGAGGGAAGAAAAAAATTATATGTATCAAATAGATAGAAGGATAGATAGAGGGAGAGATAGAGAGATAGATAGATAGAGGGCACAGGGTGAGTTGAAGATAAAGGGGTGATATCTGGAGAATAAAATTAAGGGGTAAGAGAAGATTATATTGGGAGAAGGAGAAAGGGAGAGGTAGAATAGGGTAAATTGTCTCACATAAAACAGACAAGAAAAGGCTTTTACAGAAGAGAGGAAGTAGGGAAAGGTGAGAGGGGATAAATGAATCTCACTCTCATAGGATTTGGCTTAAGGAGGGAATACCATACACACTCAATTGGGTATGGAAATCTATCTTACCCTAAGGAAAATAGGGGGGAAGGGGATAAGAGAGTGGGGGTATTGTAAAGGGGACGGCAGAGTAGGAGAGGGGGTAATCAGAACCAAACATTTCTAAGGAGGGACAGGGTCAAAAGAGAGGATAAAATAAATGGGGGGGATAGAATGAAGAGAAAAATAGTTTTCCATGCATGACTACTAGGGAAGTGTTTTGCATGACTATACATGTATAGCCTGTATCGAGTGGCTTGTCTTCTCAATGAGAGTGGGTGGGGAGGGAGAAAGGGAGAAAATTTGGAACTCAAAGTTTTAAAAACAAATGTTAAAAATTGTTTTCACATGCAACTGGAAAATAAGATATACAGGCAATAAGAGATAGGATTACAACCAAGAATCACCTACCCAGCAAAACTGAATATAATCCTTCAGGGGGAAAGTGGATATTCAATGAAATAGAAGATTTTCAAGTGTTCTTGATGAAAAAACCAGAGCTGAATAGAAAATTTGACTTTCAAATACAAGATGAAAAAGAAGCATAAAAAGGTAAACAAGAAAGAGATATCATAAGGGATTCAATAATGTTAAACTGTTTACATTCCTAAAATCTTTCTCATTATTAGAGCAGTTGGAAGGAGTACACATAGACAGAGGATACAGGTGTAAGTTGAATATGATGGGATGATTATCTTAAAAAAGCATAAAATTAGTGTTTGAGAAAGAGGAATGTACTGAGAGAATGGGAAAGGGAGAGGTAGAATGGGGTAAATTATATGACATGAAGAAGACACAAAAGAGGTTTTAAAACTGAGAAAAGATAGAGGTGAGGGAGGAGCACTTGAAACTTAGAATTAGATAAAAGAGGAAATAACATACACACAGTTAAGTATAGAAATATATCTTACCAAACAGGAAAGTAGGAAGGGAAGGGGATAAGAGAAGGTGGGATAGGGCAAATAGAAGGGAGAGCAGTTGGGGGGAAGTTAAAGACAGAAGCAAAACACTTGAGAATAGATAGAGTGAAAGAAGAAAGTAAGATAACAGGGAAAATAGGATGAAGGGAAATACATAGTAATCATAACTGTGAAAAAAAAAGATAAGCAAGATCCTCTGATAAAGACCCCAATTCTCAAATATATAGAGAACTGAATCAAATTTATAGAAATAAGAGCCTTTCCTCAATAGATAAATAGTCATATAAAAATGCTCTAAACCACTATTGATTAGAGAAATGCAAATTAGAACAGCTCTATCAGATTGGCTAATATGACAAAAAAGGAAAATGACAAATGCTGGAGAAGAGGTAGGAAAATTAAGACACCAATGCACTGTTGCTGAAATAGTATACTGATTCAACCATTACATAGAGCAATTTGGAACTGTGCCCAAAGGGTTATAAAACCATGCATACCTTTGACCAAGGTGGGGGAAGGAGCAGGAGGCAGGAATGATGAGGTCTAGAGGTTTAGGGGTGCTGGAATCACAAAATTATGACACGCAGATTCTGCCTGAAAGAATTCAACCCAAGCCTTCTTTCAGCCAAAAACAAGGTTTATTAAAGATCCACCGTATTAGCCAGACTCTTAAGGAATCTGAGCATCTGTGAGCTATTGGCTATATTGTAAAAATCTGAGCAGTGGCTAGATTTTAAGAATCTAAGCATCTTAAAGGAGACAAGATGGATCTTATATACAGAAAGACTATGGGAGGGATCTAGAAGTGGCCAAGTAGTCTATGAGGTAATAGAGCTCCAGGGACCTTGATCACTTGGTCTAGGGAGAATGGAGTCTACATAGGATTAAGGGTGGGAAGTGGCCTGAGGCCATAGGGAGGTAAGACAATGGAGAGCTAGGCTAGGTTAAGGGTAGCAGAATTTGGAGATTGGGTGAAGCCACAATGAAAGGCCAATTGATGGGATTATAGTCTCAGGCAAACACCAGAGATTTGGCCACATGGGAAAGTCCAGGGTTTTTCCTTTTTGGGGTCTAGATCCCAACCCCATGAGGAAGACAATTTAGACCTTAATTTTTTTTAATCTTAAAAATAAATGAATATTTTGTGTTTTTTGTTTGTTTAATGTAGGAATGGAGGGAACTTAGTGATTATAGGCTTCAACCTATAGTAAAATGAAATAATCATGATTACAGAGAGGTGATGATGGAGAATTATGCCTACCTTTTGATAGAGAGGTAACAGATGAAATATTCTGAATAAGATACACATTTTTAGATAGGTCAGTATGGGAATTTTTCTGTGTACTTAGTATTTTTTTTCTTTTTATTTCATGTGTGAAGGGAAGATGGTGAAATATAGAAGCTTAAGTATTCAAAAAGCATTAGTGCATATGTTTACTAAGTTTGTGATATCTGGTAATGATGGTAAAATCCAAATATGCTATTTTATTATGACTAATGATCCAAATATATATTATTATAAAATGCTAGTAGATATGTTTAATTTCTTTTTTGTTTTTTTGTCTCCCTTTCCAATTTCATGTCAGTGTTTCCTCTAGATCCTCATTCTCTGATTAATGACCCCTACAATCATCCGGTCTCTTATCTGTATTCTTCATAAAATCAAAATTTCTAGGTAGCCATTCTAAGTTCTGCCCTCTAGGTCCTTTCTGCTACTGCCTTGTAGGGCTTGCTTCATAGATTTCCCTTTTCTGTATCCCTTCATTCTCAGAACAATGCCAATTATTTAAAGTGTCAGAGAGAACACTGCCCCACAGTAAGGCACTTCCCAACTCACTGACCAATAGTTTCTCCTTGACCTAAGAGCTCTGGAATTTGGCTATGATACTTCTGGGAGTTTTCATTTTGTGATCTCTTTCAGGAGGTGTTAAGTAAAATTATTTCTATTTCTATATACCCACTGGACCTAATATATCAGGGTAATTTTCCTTTATAATTTCTTGAAATATTATGTCTAGTTCTTTTTTGGATCATGGCTTTCAGATTGTTCATTTTTCATCCTTAGTACTTTATAAATAATTATGTACACTACATATGAGTATTGTTGCCATGTACCTCTACTTGGCAAAGAAATTAAGTATCTGATTATAGAAGCAATTTTCAGATTTTTTTGGCCCTGTTATTGTGGCATTTGTTTCAATAAGCTAATGATCCATAAGAAATGTTGATAGAGTTAGTTTTTATTTTTGTCCCTTTCTCATTTTTTAATTGTATAGTTTATTTAAATTGGACAGGTTGGAGTTGTTGTAGTTGCACGTATCCAAATTTGTCCTTCATTTACTTCACAGCTTCTGGAGGTTAAGAATACATGTATTAATAAATTCATGTTTTGCTCCAACATATAAATAATCTTACTATAAACTAATTGATTTTAAAATAACCACTCTATAACTTGTTGTTTCATTGCTGATAAGATATATTTAATTATTGATATGCAATTTTTGACGTATTTATAGACTTCTCATAACTTTTTTCTCAAAGTGTTAATTATATGCAAATATATTCTGAATAGCATTTGACCTCTTTCACTTCTCAAAGTCACAACTATATTTTACATTGTTTTGTATTTCCTCTCTTATGACTATTTTTGTACCGATGACACTAGATAGCTAAGTATGTATTAACTTAGTTTGCAAGATATCATCAGGGTGCTCATAGAATTAATATACCTTATTATCTACAACAGTTGTGATTTTCTAAGCAGCAACTATTTTTCTGGTGATCTGTTTGCTCCTAGTCAATATGAGAACAGCAAGATGATATGATCAATTGTTCTATATGTCTATATTTATATCTATATCTGTGATTTAAACATGTATGTGTGTGTGTGTGTGTGTGTGTTTGTATCTTTCACACAATTTGTGGTCCAGCTAAAGTATCTTTCCTGTGTTTCCTCATATACAGTACCCCATAATTCTATCTCTATGCCCTTGCACTAGTTTAATCAATGCCTGCAACACACTTCTTCCTATTTAAATTAATGTTATTACTCCCTTCCATCTCATAGAATCCCTGACTACTTTAAAGGTCTACCTCAAGCTCTATCTTCTACATGAAGCCTTTCCTTATTCCCCCAGGTACCAGTCCCCACCTTCTAACAATGACCTTGTATTTATTTATATTTATTCTTTATATTCTTCTATATGTACATGTTGACTTCTACTGCTAGAACATAAGCCTAGTGAGGACAGAGACCATTCCACTTGTATCTTAGTATCCCCAATGTGTAGTGTAGTACCTGGCATATAGTAGACATCTCATAATTTGATGTCATAAATCATCACGACCAATGAAAGCATCACAAGATACCCAGCATTCTAAATAAGAGCCTTTTTGAAGTAAGTCAAGTTGCTCCTTGTATATCAGATATTTAATCTGCCATCAGGTCCATTCTCAAAACCTTTCATTTAAAAATGTTTTATTAATTCTCTTTTCATTTTTTTTTACATCAGCCACTTCCCAATGACTCTCCATACCCACATTAAAACTCTCTCTTAAAATAATTAAGTAGAACTGAGCAAAACAAATCACAGACTGTGAATAAAAATCTAAAACTAATTTAGCACAAATTCTTATTGAGTCTTTACCCTGATAGTTGGTGTCCTTGAGGTTTTTTTTTAAACATTAAGCTACTAATTTAATTTTTTCTGAGTCTTTTTCCCTAGTCTATTCAAACGATCAAATTTTATATTCTTTAACAAGTACCATATAATTTTCATGATTACTGCTTTATAATATACTTTGAGATATGTTAATGCTAGGGTCTTTTCAACCCTCCTTTTGTTCATTATTTTCCTTCAGATTCTTGACCTCTTATTCATGTAGATAATTTTTCTTATTATTTTGTCCAATTTCATAAGTCACCTCTTCGTGGCTTGATGGCTGTGGTGCTAAATTTAGATAGAATCATCATTTTTATTATATTGACATAACACAAACATGGCATTGAATTCAACTGCTGAAGGCTTTTTTAGATTTCTGCAAAAATGTTTCATTGCTATATTCTTATAAATATGTCAATTAATGCAGATACTGGTCTGAAATAGTGTATCTATTTTTTTAGTATGTGAAGGGAATTTATTTTTCTCTTTTCTCTTTTTCATCTTGGTTAGTAACATGCAGAAAGTTTGATTTTTTGGGTAAGGGTGTTTTCTATCCAATTTATGTTATTGTTTTGTTTAATTCCTTATTGAATCTTTATTTTTTTCAAAAAATAATCACTTTTTTTAAAATTTTATTTTCCTATATTTACTTTTTTTCATTTCTTTTTCTTCCCCTATTGTTATAACTAAAATTTCTGTAACTATAGAAAATAATTAGAATCAAGTGGTTATGTCTAATTTATCTTTGATCTAATTAGATAGAATTTTATTATTTTTCCGTTAAAACAGATGTTAGCATTTTGTTTTAGGTACATATTGTTTATCACATTGAGGAAAATTCCATTTATTCTCATGCTTTTAGGGTTTCTTTCCATACAAATGGGAGGGGTAATTTGTCAAAGGTATTTCTAAGATAAATTGATATAATTATGTGGGTTTTTGTAAAATTTATGCTAATAATATGTTCTAGTGTGTCTATTATTCTCCTCATATGTAATAATGCTTGCATTCCTTACATAAACCTAACCTGTTTAGTTAATAATATGTTGAATATGTTTCCTCTTTGTTTATTTTTTCCAGTAAGTTTGTACCCATAATCAACAGTCATATTTCTCTGTGGATTTCATCATTCTCTTATTCAACCTTCCCTGACTTGAGTGTCAGGACCATTTTAGTCTCACAAAAAAGGTATATCTTTATTCTTACAAATACCTTATGTAATATATCTATATCTATCTATTGATACTTCTCTGAGAGAGAGAGAGAGCGAGAGAGAGAGAGAATAGCAATGTTAATTTTTCTTCGGATGTTTGATATAATTCATTTACAAGCCAGTTGTGTTTATTTATAAGCCACATACATTCCCTTTTAACCCTCTTAATGTATCCACTTATCAATTGTTCAATTACTTTATAGAGTTATGTTGCTTAATTAGATTGACCTTGGTATCATATATTTTAACATTTATTCTTCCATTTTGTATGTTTTAAATTCATAAATCATAATTGGTTTTAATAATTTCAAATAATCTTCCTTATTTCCACTTCAGTTTTTGAAAATTCTACTTTTTTGCCCCTTTACACATTACCTATTTTCTAGCCAGGGAACCTGTGGCTTCAAGGCCACACGTAGCCCTCTAGGTTCTCAAGTATGGCACTTTCACTGAATCCAAACTTTATAGAACAAATCCCCTTAATAAAAGGATTTGTTCTGTGAAACTTGGACTTAGTCAAAATGTTGCACCCGAGGACTTAGAAGAACACATGTGGCCTTGAGGTTTCAGCTGCCCCAACTCTGGCCTATGATTTTCCCAAGACCACTGGGCAGACATTGAATTGAAAGTTAATCCATTGAACAGGCAGTTTTCAGATGAAGAAATGAAAGCTATCTATAGTCATATGAAAAAGTGCTCTAAATCACTTTTGATTAGAGAAATACAAATCAAAACAACTCTGAGGTACCACATCACACTTATCAGATCAGCTAACATGACAAAACAGGAAAATAATAAATGTTAGAGAAGATGTGGGAAAATTGGAACACTAATGCATTGTTTTTGGAGTGGTGAACTGATTCAACCATTCTGGAGAGTAATTTGTAACTATGCACAAAGGGCTATAAAACTATGCATAACCTTTGACTCAGCATTACCGGTTCTAGGTCTGTACCCCAAAGAGATCATACAAATGGGAAAATGACCCACATGTATAACAATATTTATAGCAGCTCTTTTTGTGGTGGCCAAGAATTGGGAATTGAGGGGATGCTCATCAACTGGGGAATGGCTGAACAAGTTATGGCTTACGAATATAATGGAATACTGATGTGCTATAAGAAATGATGAGCAGGCAGACATCAGAAAAACCTGGAAAGATTTATATGAACTGATGCTGAGTGAAGTGAGCAGAACCAGGAGAATATTGTACATATTAACAACATTGTGCAGAGACAAACTTCGATAGACTATTCTTCTCAGCAATGCAAGGATTTAAGACAACTCCAAAAGATTCAGGATGGAAAATGCTATCCACATTCAGAAGAAGAACTATGGAGCCTGAATGCAGATCAAAGCATGCTGCTTGCTCTTTCTCTCTTTTTTTTTTAGTTTTGTTTCTTCTTTCTTGTGGTTCCTGTCATTGGTTCTAATTCTTCTTTACATGACTAATGTGAAAATGTTTAACATGAATGTATATGTAGAACTTATATCAGATTGCACACTGTCTTAAGGAGAGGGAAAAAGAGGGAGGGGGAGAAAATTTAGAACTCAAAATTTATGGAGGTCAATGTTGAAAACTAAAAATTAATTAATTTTTTTTATAAAGAAAGGTAAAGTAATTTCTATCTTTGGTACATTGCTCCACATCAGAATAAGACTAGTAACATCTGAATAAAATTTAAATGTTATTCATGTCTAGACATTCACAAATCTGGATAACAACAAAATATGAATAAAGATTCATAAGTTTCACAGGATCCATCAGGAAATAGAGAAACATAAAACATTGAAATAGCCCATTAGCTACATTACAATCTCCCTGAAATGTAAAAGGTATTTTTTAGCTGTGAAACAAATATTTCCCACTCAGCATAGACACGTATCATCCAAGTAGCTAAAGGTGAATATCCTGTACAAGAGACATCAAAAAATTAACCTATTTACAATTTACTTGGCACTAATTTCATAAAACTTTAGTATAAATGGGCCGCTAGGTCACATATTAGATGGAGCACTAGGATTGGAATCAGGAAGACTCATCATCATGAGTTCAAATCTGGCTTCAGACGCTTATATCTATGAGACCCTGGGCAAATCACTTAATCCTGTTTGCCTCAGTTTTCTCATCTGCAAAATGAGTTGGAGAAGGAAATGGCAAACCACTCCAGTATCTTTGACAAAAAAACCTCAAATGGGGTCATGAAGAGTTGGACACGATGGCAATAACCAAACAACAACAACAAAAAAGTATCCTAGATTATGAATTGGAAGATATCTTTGAGATTAACTAATCCAACCTCTTAACTTTTCAAATGATGTAACTGAGGCGAAGAAAAAGAAAGTGACTAATGACTTTTCTCAAAAGCACCTCAGTAATGATAGTCGTGATTTGAACCAAGATACTCTTACCTTACAGAAGAAGCTAGGTGCCACAGTGGATAAAATTTAGGACCTAAATTTAGGAAGCCATGAATTCAAATCCAGTCTCTGACACCAGCTATGTAATTGTGGACAAGTCCCTTAACCTCTGTCTATCTCAGTTTCCTCAAAAATAAAATAGAAATAATAATAACACCTACTTCCCAGAATTGTTATAAAAACGAAATGAAATACTATTTGTAAAACACAGGATAGTGCCTGAAACATAATAGGCACCTAATAAATGAATATTCCTTCCCCACCTCTCTGACTCCAAATTCATCATTCTTTGTATAGAAAGAGGAATGAACTACTGTGTTGGCTTTGGAACTAGATTTTAAAAGAAATGGAATCTATGATTCTTTGCGCATTTTTTTATTTTTTCAAATAATTTTATCATTTATTTTTTACATTTATATTTAAAATGTTTGAGTTTCAAATTCTCTCTATCTTTCTGGTCCTTCCTTCACCCATTGAGAAGGCAAGAAATGTGATATCAATTACATGCAAAGTCAAGCAAAACATATTTCCATATTAGCCATGTTGAAAAAAAAAAGAAAATAAAAAATTATGCTTTAATCTATACCCAGACTCAAACAGTTCTCTCTCTGAAGGTGGATAGAATTTTTCATAAAAATTCCTTCCATCTGCATCCAGAGAAAGAACCATGGAGTTTGAATGCAGATGAAAGCTTACTATTTGCTCTCATTTTCCTTTGTTGTTTTGTTTTATTGCTTCATTCTCATTAGTTCTCTATTCTAGTTGTTCTTTACATCATGACTAATGGGAAAATATGCTTCATATGAATGTATAAGTAGAGGCTATATCAGATTGCACACAGTCTTTAGTGGAGGGAGAGGAGTAAGAGGGGGAGAAAATTTAAAACTCAAAATATTATGGAAATGAATGTTGAAAAGTAAAAATAAATTAATTAATTATCAAAGGAAAAAAAAGAATATTCCTTCCAAATTGTCTCAGATCATTGCATTAATCAGAAGAGATCATTGTATTTCCCTCCATCTTATTTTTTCTTGTTTATCCTCATCTCTTTTTTGCTCCTGTCTTCCCTCTAAAGAAGAAGTTCCCAAATTTATTTGGCCTACTGTCCCCTTTTCAAAAAAAAATTACTTTTTGCATTCTGAAAACCTACTTTCTTCAACCCCTGAATGGCTTTATTAAAATTTGCATCATTTAAAAAAAAATAAAACATTTCTAAATGATGCATCTTTTAATAATTTATTGTAAATTTGTGGGATTTTCTGCATTGAAATTTTGATGATGAAATATTGCATCATGTAACCATATGGCATTATATTTTAAACAAGTCATGATATTGCTGTGTACAATGTTCTCCTGGTTCTGCTCACTTCACTCAGCATCAGTCTATACAAGTCTTGCCAGGTTTTTCTGAAGTGCGCTTGTTCATCATTTCTTATAGCACAATAGTATTCCTTTACATTCATATGCCACAACTTGTTCAGCCATTCCCCAACTGATAGGCATACCCTCAATGTCCAATTCTTTGCCACCACAAAAAGAGCTGCTATAAATATTGTTATACATATGGGTCCTGTTCCCATTTGTATGATCTTTTTAGGATGCAGACCTAGCAGTGGTATTACTGGATCAAGGGGTATGCACAGTTTGATTTCCCTTTGGGCATAGTTCCAAATTGTTCTCCAGAATGGTTGGATCATTTGACAACTCCACCAACAATGCATTAGTGTTCCAATTTTCCTACATCTTCTTCAGCATTTATCATTTTCCTGTTTTGTTACATTAGCCAATCTGATATATGTGAGGTGGCAATTCAAAGTTGTTTTGATTTGCATTTCTCTAATCAATAATGATTTAAAGCATTTTCATATGACTATAGATAGCTTTAATTTCTTCATGTGAAAACTGTCTATTCATATTCTTTGACCATTTATCAATTGGGGAATGACTTGTATTCTTATAAATTTGACTCAGTTCTCTATATATTTTAGAAATGTCTTTATCAAAGACAATGATCATAAAAATTCCCAGTTGTCTGTTTCCCTCCTTACCTTGCTTGCATTGGTTTTGTTTTGTGCAAAAACTTCAACTTAATGTAATCAAAACTATCCATTTTGCATTTCATAATGTTTTCTATCTCTTGTTTGGTCATAAATTCTTCTGTTCTCCATAAATCTGACAGGTAAACTATCCCTTGCTCTCTCAGTTTGTTTATATATCTAAATCATGTGCCTATTTTGATTTTATTTTGGTATACTATGTAAGATATTGGCCTATGCCTAGTTTCTGCTGCACTATTTTCCAGTTTTCCCAGAAGTTTGTGTCAAATAAAGGCTTCTTATCCCAGAATCTGGAGTCTTTGGATATAACAAACAGTAATTTACTATGGTCATTGACTACTGTGTCTTGCATACCTAACCTATTCCTCTGATCCACCACTCTTTTTTTTTAGCCAGTACCAAGAAGTTTTGGTGATTGCTGCTTTTAGTACAATTTAAGATCTGGTATGGCTAGGCCACATTCCCTAGCATTCCTTTCCATAAGCTCCTTTGATATTCTGGACCTTTTTTTCTTCCAGATGAATTTTGTTAATACTTTTTCTAACTTGGTAATTTTTTTTTTTGGTATTTTGATTGGTATGACACTGAATAAGTAAATTAATTTAGGTAGAATTGTCATTTTTATTATATTAGCTCTGCCTATCCATGAGCAACTGGTGTTTTTCCAATTATTTAGATCTCACTTTATTTGTGTGAAAAGTATTTTGTAATTGTGTTCATATAGTTCCTGGGTTTGTCTTGGCAGGTAGACTTCCAAATATTTTATAATGTCTACAGTAACTTTAAATAGAAGTTCTCCTTTTATCTCTTGCTGAGATAGTATATAGAAATGCAGATGTCATATGTGGGTTTATTTTATATCCTTTAACTTTGCTAAAGTTGTTTATTATTTCAAGTAGTTTTTTACTTGCTTCTTTAGGATTCTCTAAGTACATCCTCATATCATCTGCAAAGAGTGATAGCTTTGTTTCTTCTTTGCCTATTCTAATTCCTTCAATTTCTTTTTCTTCTCTAATTGCTAAAGCTAACATTTCTAGTACCATATTGAACAACATTGGTGATAATGGACATCTTTGTTTTACCCCTGATCTTATTGGAAATTCTTCTAGCTTATCCTCATTACATATAATGTTTGCTGATGGTTTTAGGTAGATGCTACTTATCATTTTAAGGAAGACTCCATTTATTCCTGTGCTCTCTTGTGTTTTTAATAGGAATGGGTGTTATATTTTATTAAAAGGTTTTCTGTAACTATTGAGATAATCATACAGTTTCTGTTGAGGTTTCATATGTTTGTAAATGACAATGTTGTCCTCTTCTGAATTTGTGTTTTGATCTTTCCTGTCCCCTTCATAAGAATCTATGGTGTTTATTTTTCTTTGTTGCTTTTTGCTCATGGTGTTTGCCTTTTTCCTGGCTTTTAAAGGTGATTTCTGCTTCTGGGGCAAATGGGGTATTGTCCCATGCTTCTTGCGCTGGGGGCTAGGGCCTGGTTACTGGCTTTGTGTGCTGGGGCCTCAGGTGCTGGCAGCTGGAGATTGTAGTGGTCTGGTAGCTTACCTGGTGCTGAGTTGGATCTGGTGGTGGTAGCAGGTGTGTGCTGAGGCCAGGTAGGGTTTTTCAGCATTTCCCAGGTGGTTACACTGAAGCCCATTAGGTAGAGAGTGAGGGTGGAGGTGGTCTGGCTGCTGGAGGTTGCCTCCTATCCTGGGGCTGCACCAGAGCACGGGTAGGTTCAGCTGCTGGTGGACACCTGCTGGCACATGTAGTGGTTCTTTGTGCTGCAGTCTGCCAGTTACCCTGACTGTGCCAAGGCACATGGTTGTCCTGTGTTGGTACTAGCCTGCTCTACCACCCTAGGGCTTAGGATCTCCCACTGGCTTGCTGAGATGGGGCTTGCTGCTGCTTGCTGCTGGCTTGCCAGGACACCTCCTCTCCTGTACTGGTTCCCTTCAGCCACAGCAAGAGGGGGCTCTCCCCTTAATTCCCCTAACCTCACAAAGCTAAAAGGCTGCTGCACCCCACCTTTCTGCTGGCTCCACTATTTCAGGATTTTTCCTGGGGCAGTATTGTCTGGGTTTTTCAAGGTCAATAAGGGAGGATGAGAGTGACTTACTTCTTACTCCATAATCCTGGCTCCTGGACTCTCCTCAGCCTTTCCACTTTTAATTGAGTTTTTCTTTTCGTTGAACTTTGTGCTTCTTTTTACCATTTGGTCAATTCTATTTTTAAGGTGTTATATTCTTCACTATTTTTTGTACCTCTTTAATCATGTTGTTGACTCTCTTTTCATAATTTTCTACCCTCACTCATATCTTTTCACAATTTTTCCTCTCCTCCTTACTTGATTTGTCTTCTTTAAGCTCTTCCAGGAATTCTTGTTGGACTTGTTTTCAATTAACATTTTTCTTTGAGGCTTTGCTTGTAGCTGTTTTGACATTGTTGTCTTCTTCTGAGTTCGTGTCTTGCTCTTTCCTTGTACCATATTAGGTTCTTTATGGTAAGTTTTTTTTTTCTGTTCTTTGTTCGTTTTCTATCTTATTTCTTGACTTTTAAATTTATGTTAAAGTCAGGCTCTCCTCCTGGCATTGGATGAGTATTGTTCTAAACTTCAGGTTTTTGTGCTGCTGTTTACAGAGTTATCCTTGGGTGTTTGTATGTTTTCATTGCTTACAAGGTAGTATGATCCAAGAAGAGATGTAGTCACTGCTCTCCTGGTCTGTGCTCTGGTCTTTACCCAGGAAAGGACCTTGTTCCCTCATAGCCACAAGTTCTAGTATTCCTCTTGGCCCTGGAACTGTGACCAGATCCTTTGCTTTCCTGTGGCCACAGGCACCAGTGTGCTTTTCTTCCTTAGAACTGCTTTCTTATGAGTGGCCACTAGTGCTCTTCCCCATCCTGGAATTGTGAACAGGGCCCCTACTCCCCTGTGGCTACATGTGCTAGTACTCCTTTTGGCCTTGGAACTAAGCCCTTGAACTGTGTATAGAAAATGCAATAGAGTTCTCAACCCACTGGCAGCAAAGGGTCCACTATAATATCCTTCTGACAAGTTGTCCGACCTCCTTTCCAACTCTGGTCTGAGAGCTCCTGAAGCTGCTGTGACAGTCACTATTACAGTTGCTTCCAAGGTCTGTGGCTGGTATTACCGCTGCTGTTCTCTGGGCTACTCTAGGCAAGCCCCCCACCCTGATGTCACAGGATAACATGTGGCAGGGTTTGCTCTTCAGCTGCTAGGTTTTCTTAGCCTAGAAAAATATCTCACCCTGACCTTTTATTAGCTCTGACACTCCAGAATTCAATTTGAGGTATTATTTAAAGTTGTTTTGAGGGGAATGTTGGAAGAGTTCAGTTGAGTTCTTGCCTCTACTCCTCCATTTTTATTTATACATTTCTGATTATATACAATGAAATCCCCTAAGGTTCTGAAGTGAACATTTTTCCACTATTACAGACAAATTACAGAGAGACTGACTTTTCAGTTCTTCCCAATTCAATCAGGAATGGAAGCTATCCCTCCCTAATTCATTTTCCTATCCATTAAGTTCAATTTCACATGTGCTTTAAACATGTATTAACTGATTTTCTCCTACTTAGGATATATACTTAAGTCTTAGTCTTTCAGGATAAAGGATTAGCCAGGTGGTATGAATAAGTATTACATATGTATATATGTACATGAATCTGCATGTATAATCATAATCCCCAAGCCTCAATGTAATTTAATTTTGTTTTTTGCATGACGGCATCAAGTCACAAAGCTAACTTTGGGATTTGCTTACTTCAATTGAAGATTAGCTAATTTTCATTTCTCTATCATCTCTACCTTATAGTGCAACAACAAAGGGATGTTTTAAGATAAATTAAAGAGTCAATTAGGGAGCAACTAGGTGGTGCAATGGATAGAGCTCCAGCCTTGGAGTCAGGAATACCTGAGTTCAAATCAGGCCTTAGACACTTGACACTTACTAGTTATGTTATTTTCGGCAAGTCACTTAACCCCAATTACCACACACACACACACACACACACACACACACACACACACACACACATACACACACGCACGCGCGTGCGCGCGCGCACACACAAAGTCAATTAAATCTCACAAACATTTAGCATTCAACTATTTACAATGTGTCTCTTCTCTAAGCAACATTGTGAAATAGTTTAAGTATTATTAATCTCATTGTAACAGGGAGGGATAGATTAGGATAGTGCCTGATCAATGTGATGAATTCTCTAATCAAGCTGAAAAGATTAGAGGGATTTAGATACTTCAACAGGAGCATTTGAGAATCATCACTCCATGAAATATAGTCATGAACACTGGTGTGGGTTTCAGAGATTATGAACATCTCCATTTAAATATAACAGTCAGCTGGGAATCATAAATGGCTATGGATTATTGTCAAAGGATGTCTTGTTTCAGTAGTCTTTAAAAGTAAACTAATAGACTAGCTTTCTGACTTGCCCTCAGACTTTGATAACATAGACAAGCATGCCTCAGAGAGGAACCTTGTCATGGGCAAGGATAGGATGCATTCCTGAATAGTTTCCTTCTCCTAAGAGTAGTGTATAATAAATGATAGAAATAGACATGTGTTTGTGTAACACATGTGAGCTCTGGAATTACTATTCCTACACACTATCTTGCTGATAGGTCAGATATCCAGTGGGTAGTTGCTACACGCAACCTCATGGTTCTGAGGTTGGGGAGAAGGAAGAGTGGTTTTCCTTTTTTATCCCAATTAATAGTATTTTTTTTCTAATTACATGTAAAGATTGTTTTCAATGTTCACTTTTATAAGATTTTGAGTTATGCTCACCTCATTGTTTTGTGCCTATGAAACTGGACAGCACACCAGCGCCATGCCAGGAAATTGAATTGCTTCAATTTGGATTGTCTTAGGAAGATTCTGAAGATTACCCGACAGGATTAGATACTGGACACTGAGGTCCTTTCTCGAACCAATCTGCCAAACATTTAAACTCAACTTCAGAGAGTGCAACTCCAATGGGCTGGCCACATGTTCAAATGCAAAATGTATGCTTGCCAAAAATATTATTTTATGGACAACTCACACAGGGAAAGCATTCACATGATGGTCAGAAGAAGCAATACAAGGAAACTTTTAAGGTATCTTTTTAAGAACTTTGGAATTGATCTTGTGACATGGGAGACACTGTAACAGGACTGCTCAGCATGGCGTGCCAACATCAGAAAAAAGCATTGTGCTCTATGAACAAAACAGAATTGAAGTAACTCAAAAGAAGCACGAGATCCGCAAATTTAGAGAATCCACACCAAATGTTCACACAGACTATGTGGGCCCGACATGTGGCGGAACATTCTGACTCATATTGTTCTGATCACCAACAGTTGGACACACTGTAACTTGACTCTAGCATAGTAATGTCATTTTGGTCCTCTTTGTGAATGGACAACAACCAATAGAAATGCCAATACTTTTTTTGTGTGTGTGGTTTATTTATATCCTGCAATTTTGCTAAACTTGTTAATTATTTCAATAGATTTTTGTGGTTTTATCATTTCTTAATGCCTTTTTGAGTCATTAGCTTCCACTTGTACAATCCTAAATTTTAAGGAATTATATTCTTCAGTGAACTTTTGTATTTGCCTTTTCATTTGCCAATTTCTACTTTTTTTTCTTTCTTCAGTGAATGTTTGTACTTCCTTCTCCATTTAGTGAATTGTATTTTAAGGAGTTGTTTTTCTCATTGAATTTTTGTATATCTTTTTCAATATTTTCTTTCTTTTACCAAGCTGTTGACTCTTTTTTTTTTATGTTCCTCATGCATCACTCTCATTTCTTTTCCAAAATTTTCATTCACTTCTCTTATTTTTTTTTAAATCCTTTTTGAGCTCTCCCCAGATTTCTGTTTTGGCCTCAGACCAATTTACATTTTTCTTTTAGGCTTCACATATAGCCATTTTGACAGTTTTGTCCTTTTCTCCATTTAAGCAACACCAGATTGGCATCTGTGTCATTAATATGCTCAATCAATCTCCATGCCCTGCTTCTTTCACCCCTGGCCCTAGGTTAGTAACATACATACCTTGCCAAACTACTTCTGCACAATTGATCACATCAGTTATGTAACAGATACATTTAAGATATTAATAATCACTTAGTATATTTTCTTTCTAGAACTGGGTCATAGAAAAGTGGAGAGCACCTTCCATCATGGTGGAAACCATGTGAAGTCTCTGTGTATTGAATATATAACATCCACGAGGTAGCCTTGGTCCTTCTAGGTAGAGATATGCATTTTCAGTAATATGTAGTGCTAAATTCTCAAAGGAATTTAGCTTGATAGTAAGTATCCATGTTGGTGAGGTCAGTATAAGTATAGGGAAGATAATGGCACTGAAGGATCAGATGAATTATAAGGTATCGTTTTTATTTTCTTTTTAGTTTTCTTCTCTTATGAAATGAGCAGATAATAGTAGAGGACATCACATGTTTCATAGGAACATTAGGGAAAATGACAAGAAAATAGTTCTAAAGTATTGGGCAAATTATCACTTACATGAATATTTGCTAGGTACCTTCTTTTGTTTATTGCCAGCTCACCAGATTTCAGGGAATAAATCAACAACATTCATACTTGAAAGGTCAAAGTAGCAGACAGTGACATACTTCACACTTCAATGCATACTTTCAGCCCAGCAAACAGCTCATTCTTAACAGTGATCATTATAATATTATAACAGCGTTCCATAAATCAAATCAGTAGAGGTATTCTTTCCATTAAGTTGAAGAGGATAGATCCTGGATTCAGAAGTCCTGGTTCCAAATATTGATGAGTTCTTACTACCTGTGTGACTTTAGGAGAGTTACTTAATATTCAACATCCATGGGCCTCAGTTTCCTCATGTGTAAAATGAGGGGTCAGATTAAATGGCCTCTGAGATCTCTTTCAGCTCTAGGTATATGAATTTATGAACCTACGCCTCCAAATCCTAGGTGATTCCTATTTATGCCCTTTCCTAAACGTTCCACAGAAGAGGCCTTCTTTGAAGTCTTTCATTATTCCTAGATGCCAATGCCACACTTGACCTTTTTATTAATTACCCCTTCATTTCACTGTACAACCAGCCCACCTTCTTTTACCAGTCACACAACAGCAAAAAGTAATCCTTGAAGGTGACAGAATAGGAAAAAAGATCTTGAAGAACAGATATTTAGGTAAAACCATGAGTATTGATGAGGTTGGTTTGGGTAAACCATTATAAATAAAAAATAGCACACCTTAAAACAACAAGTCCTTTTCAATCTAAATTTTCCACATGTGTTGGCAAGGAAGAAGGGAAGGACGAAGCCAGAGACTGAGAATTGCCAGCTTCTGGTCCATTGACTCTTTACAGCAAAAATCACTAAATACTTCAGCACAAGACTCCTTTAAATAAACAAGAATAATGGGGTAACCAAGGTCTTGTTCAAGTTTCTTGGTATATGTTTTTTTTTCCTCTCACAGATAATAGAAGGTATAATGACATCACCTCAGAGTAGAAAGGAGTAGAGGAAAACAACGGGAGTGTTGCAGTTTATGTAAAACAGGCAATCTCAGTGGACCCGTATGAGCAATAGGCATTTCAGACAGGATTGGAGGAGAGAAGGAGGAACAGATCATAAAGAGGAAGCTTAAACTTAGGTTCCTATATTTTTAAAATTATTAAAATTCATAACCAACCCACTTAAAAATGTAAAAGCAAAAACTTTCCTTGGAATGACTTTTCAGCCTTCCTATGTTTTTCAACCAGATTTTCACAATAAATCAAGGTCTTGGCTCTCCCACTTCTCATCACTTCCACATTGTTTCAGGTGAGTCAGCTTTAGAGAACATCAGGAGCCCTGGAAAGGTATCATTATCTTCATCTTGTTGCTGGACCACCTTACCCACATTTTCTCAGAACAATTTATTTTAATGTATCTCCAATAAACAAGTGGCATTAGCCCCCTGAGGAGGAAGCTTTTCCACTCTGTTATGTAAAACATTTTATTTATTGTAAATCTCATATACAAGTTCCATTTTATCCCTTCAGCTGTGGAGATGTTTCTGTATGGATCAAGCACAGATGGTAGAATAATGTTAAATGACAAAAGCCTACAAACAAGTACATGCCTGAAAGGAAGTATAATTTTTTTTTTTTTTTTAAGAAAAAGAAACGTCCTTCTGCTATGTCCAATTAATCCTCAGTTGTGAGGCAAAGGGATTCTGTTAGTGAAATGCCCCCTGCTTTTTTGTTTGTTTGTTTGTTTGATCTCTTCAAAGTCAAAGTCCACCAGAAATAGAATAACATATTTGTAAAGGGACCTTAGTGGCCTTTGGATAAGAAGCTAGTAAAATCCAGGCAATGTTTCTGCAAATGACACACAATACAAATGTAAATGCCATATTAGACTTTCAAATCCAATGATAATATAACAAACAAAATTAGTCACAGTCCTTTGAGGTAGGCCAAAATCAATTCTTACATCATGCACGTGCTTTAAGTCCCAGTTTGCTCACTGAACAATTCTAGTACTTTTTCTTCTTTTGAAACAACATGAATGATCAGAAATCTAAATCTGTCAGACAGACACAAGATCTTGTAGTACTTAAACTTTTTCTAATGCAATTGAACTAGATGAAAGGGAATGGATTATGTTTCAGTCTGTGTGTGTGTGTGTGTGTGTGTGTGTGTGTGTGTATGATTCTTTTTCCTTTATTGGCTTTCTCCACCCCACAAATGTATTTATATTCATCTTCCTTTAATAAGATCTGAGGGAAAAGGAGGTAACCCTAATAAAGTAAATGTGTATCTTCATTTCATAAATGCTTTTGATAATTCTTTTAAATCACCTTCAATATTTTGGGTTTTTTGTTTTTGTTTTTGTTTTTCTGGAATGAAAGGAATGAAATGTAAAGTAAATTCTAGGTCCACTTTTTAACATAAAGAGTTACAATTTTCCCATCCCTAAAGTGAAATACTTGTGGTATTTCTACAACTTATTTTTTTTTCTTTGATTTGTGTTGATTTATTTATTTTTATTTTTACCTTGTGCTTCATGCTATTCTTTTTTTTTCAAATTTCTGCTATATCCTCTTATTCTAATTCCATACCCCCACCCAATTATAATTCCCTACCCTAAACCTACAACCAAGTTATAGATATATGGAGCTTTACTTTATCTAAAATAATAATAATGAAAATAATAATAATAATTTAAAATGCCTTCAAACCCTTTGTATCTGACTTTAAGGGTTCTCATTTCCTATAAAGAGAGAGAGAAACTAGATGTCCTTTGTGTTAGAAGGTCAAAGACTCACTAAAAGAGAATCGTGAATATAGAGAGGATTATACATTCCATCAGAATGTCAACCTGACTTTTATATTACTTTTAATTTCATCTTCTTTGTTTGGTAGGCCAAAAATAATTTTAGAGTTATAAAAGTTTTGATAAACAGTTACCATCTTGGCAGTTTCAATAAGTAAGAACAATAAAAGTACATTAGGGTTTTGCTGACTAAAAATAATCACTAATAATAATCATGTAGAGGTCAGCATTCCCTCAGCCACAAAAGCTATCAAATGAATGTGGAATTTGTTAGGAGGTCAGCACAGATAGCACTGCCTAAACCTCAGTATGAATTGTTCAATAGACACATTGATATAGCATAGGCAATCAGTGACCAATCTGATTTAAACTGTACCTGAGGATACTGTGACAAGCTTGTTGACTACAGTGAAAAAGAAGAGCTATAATATAGTATAATATAATATAATATAATATAACATAACATAATATAATATAACATAATATAATATGATAAATATAACATAATGCCATATTATGCTATATTATGTTATGTTATGCTATGCTATGCTATATTGTATTGTATTGTGTTGTGTTGTGTTGTGTTGTATTGTATAATAGGCAGCATGAAGATGTGCCTAGTAGGGAAGCTGTCCTAGTACAAAGAGGTCAATGTTACAGTCAACTAGAACTGGCTCAAAATTTGGTTATTAAATTTTCAGTGTGAATATTTACACTACAGAAATTTGCTAATGTTACAAATCAGGGCTTGATTTATTATTTTGTTTATTGTCTAGATTTAAGAAAGTGATGGAGAAAATGTTAGTAATGCAAATTAAACTTTAAAAGTGTCATATATTTGTATATATGAGATATACACATACATATATATATGTACATGAGAACTGGTTGTTAAACATTTACTAGCATAGAAACTTTAGTCCTCTCTTCTCATGGTTCTAAACTAATTTTTAAGATGATTGGCCAAATTCATATCTCAAACAACAGTGCATGAAGTATCACCTTTCAATCACTCCTCCAAAACTATTTCTATTTTTGTTCTCATGTTTTCATCTTTCTCATTTTTTCTCATCAATTTGCTGAATGTAAAGTAAAACCTCATCTTTTAAAAATATCTTATTAATGATTTAGAAGATTCATATATTTATTAATAGTTTATGATATTAATAATAGTTAAATAGTTATTCAGAATTCTTTTTCAACTGTCTGTTGATAAGATTTGATAATCTATTGAGGAATGATTTTTGGTCAGATATTTCCCTTAGTTATGTATATACCTTGGGCACCAAACCCTTAACAGAAACATTTGATATAAAACTTTTCTGTGTAGTCTAATGCTTCCCTTCTTATCCTAGTTACATTGACTTTGTTCATAAAAGAGCTTTATAATCTCTTGTAATTGACATTTCTTTATAAGAGGTTCCTTCAAGTCTTATATAAAATCTCATTTTTTACAAGAAGCTTTTCCTGGTCCTCCTTAATGTTAATGATTTCCCTCTGAGATTATCTTCAGTTTGTCATGTCTATATTTTGTTTATACATAGTTGTTTGCATGTTCTCTCCTTCTGTTAAATGGTTAGCTCTGTGATGAGGGGTCGTTTTGCCTTTCTTTTTTTGTTGTCAACACTTAGCACAGTGCACTTAGTGAATACTCACTGCCTTTAATATTTTTATCATTTGTACTTGCATCTATACCTTACTTGGTTAAGAATCCATTCGACATTTCTCATTAACATCACTGTCTTTTACAGATATTGTTTATACGATTTTTTTATTTGACCCGAACATTGTTTAAATGGTATCCATTTTTCTATCTTTACATTGTTCTCCATCAGTTGAGAAATATTTTTATTGTGTAATGGTGTATAAAATATCTTTTGCATTTTTGCATGTGTTTGCAGTTTTTCTGTGTCTATTTTAAAAGGGATAAATAGTGCTGAGAAATATTTACACTTTAACAGTCTCATTCAGAAGGCATCATAAATCTTTTTAGCTCTGGATTTTTCAACATTTTGTTCAATTCCATATTTCCCCTTTTATTTATTTATGTTAGTTATGTCCAGTATTTAAAATGAGAGTATTTAATTCTCCAAATTTTTTCAGTTACTCTCTTTGTCTTTTTGTACTTTAGTTATTGTTTCCTTTTATATATTTAGAGGCTATCCTATTTAGTGCATATGTTTAATATTGATATTGGCTTATTTTTTATTGCTCTTTTTTTTTTTTTGGCTAGGCAATGGCGTTAAGTAACTTGCCCAGGGTCACACACCTAGTGAATGTTTTGTGTCTGAGGCCGGATTTGAACTCAGGTCCTCCTGAGTCCAGGGCCAGTGCTCTATCCACTGTGCCACCTAACTGCCTCTGCTTATTGCTCTTTTAAGGATAATTTAGTTTCTTTTTTTATCTTTGTTTATTTCTAATGATATTATGAATTTTATTAATTTTTATTTCATCTGATAAAATAATTGTAACTCCTTTAGCCCTGCCCCTCCTTTTGAATCCACTTTATATGTGGCAAAGTTTAGTCTAACTTTTCATTTAGATTCTATATAGGTCTTTATTTTTAATTTTTTTATTTTTAGTAAACAGTGTTTCATTTTTTTCCAATTATGTGTGAAGACAGTTTTCAACATTCATTTTTATAAGATTTTGAGTTCCAAATTTTTCTTCCTCCTGCCATTCCCACCCCCTTCCCCAGGATGGCAAGTAATCTGATGTAGGTTATACATGTGTAATCATGTCAAACATTTCCACATTGGTAGCGTTATAAAGGAAGAAACAGAACAAAAGGGAAAAACCATGAAAAAAAAAAGTGAAAATAGTGTGCTTCAATCTGCACTTAGACTCCGTAGTTCTTTTTCTGATTGTGGATAGCATTTTCCATCATGAATCTTCTGAAATTTTCTTGGATCAATGTATTGTTGAGAAGAGCTAAATCTATCACAGTTGATCATTGCACAATGTGGCTGTTACTGTGTACAATGTTCTCCTGGTTCTGCTCAGTTCACTCAGCATCAGACCATACAAGTTTCTCCAGAGAAGTCCACCTGCTCATTTCTTATAGCACAGTAGTATTCCATTATATTTATATGCCACAACTTGTTCAGCCATTCCCCAATTGATGGGCATTCCATCAATTTCTAGTTCTTTCCCACCAGAAAAAGAGCTGCTATAAATATTTTTTGTACATGTAGCTCCTTTTCCCTTTTTTATGATCTCTTGGGATACAGACCTTGTGGTGATATTACTAGATCAAAGGATATGCAGTTTTAAAGCCTTTGTGCATAGTTCCAAATGGCTCTCCAGAATGGTTGGGTCAGTTTACAACTCCACCAATAATTCATTAGTGTTACAATTTCCCCACATCTTCTCCCAACATTTATCTTTTTTTTTTCCTTTTTGTCATATTAGCCAATCTGATTGGTGTGAGATGATACCTCAGAGATGTTTTAATTTGCATTTTTCTAATCAATAGTGATTTAAAACATTTTTCATAAGACTATAGTTTTCATTTCTTCATCTGAAAAATGGTCTGTTCATATCCTCTATTGATTTATCATTTAGGGAACGGCTTGTTTTCTTATAAATGTGACTCACTTCTCCATAGATCTAAGAAATGAGGCCTTCAGCAGAAACACTGGCGGTAAAAAAAAAAAAAATCCCCAGTTTTCCACCTTCCTGCTAGTTTTATTTGCATTTGTTTTGTTTGTACAAAAACTTTTTAATTTTTTAATTTAATATAATCAAAATGATTCATGTTCCATTTCATAGTGTTCTCTCTCTTGTTTAGTCATAAATTCTTCATTTCTCCATAGATCTGACAGGTAAACTATTCTTTGCTCTCCTGATTTGCTTATGGTATCACCCTTCATGTCATTTTGACCTTATCTTCGTATATGGTGTGAAATGTTAATCTAAATCTGAGTTTCTGCCATACTGTTTTCCAGTTTTCCCAGCAGTTTTTGTCAAATAGTGAGTTTTTATCCCAGAAGCTGGAGTCTTTGGGCTTATCAAAGAGTAGATTATTATGGTTATTTACTACTATGAGTTTTGTACCTACTCGATTCCACTGATCCACTACTGTATTTCTTGGCCAGCACCAAATAGTAATTGATTATTGCCACTTTATAGTACACTTTAAGATCTCATATGGCTAGGCCATCTTCCCTAGCATTTCTTTTCATTAGTTCCCTTGATATTCTGGACTTTTTGTTCTTACAGATGAATTTTGTTATTATTTTTTCTTGCTCTGTAAAGTTTTTTTGGTATTTTGAGTGGTATGGCATTGAATAAGTAAATTAATTTAGGTAGAATTGTCATTTTATTATATTAGCTTGTTCTAGTCATAAGCAATTGATTTCTAATGGTTCAGATCTGACTTCATTTGTGTGAAAAGTGTTTTGTAATTGTGTTCGTATAGTTCCTGGGTTTCTCTTGGCAGGTAGACTCTCCAATATTTTATCTGGTCTACAGTTACTTTAAATGAAATTTCTCTTTCTATCTCTTGCTGTTGAGCTTTGTTGGTCACATATAGAAATGTTGATTATTTATGTTGTTTTATTTTGTATCCTGCAACTTTGCTAAAGCTGCTACTTATTTCAAGTAGCTTTTTACTTGATTCTCTAGGATTCTCCAAGTCTATCATCATATCATCTGCAAAAAGTGATAGCTTTGTTTCTTCTTTGCCTATTCTAATTCCTTATATTTCTTTTTCTTCTCCCATTGCTAAAGCTAAATTTCTAGTGCAATATTGAACAATGGTGATGATAAAGGGCATCCTTATTTCACCCCTGTTTTTACTGGAAAGTCTTTGAGCTTATTCCTATTACATATAAGTCGTGCTGATGATTTTAGATAGATACTACTTATTTTAAGTAAATTAGTAGTATTTACTTATTCCTTTACTCTCGTTTTATTTTTGCTTTTCATTTTAATAGGAATGGATGTTTTATTTTTGTCAAAAGCTTTTTCTGCATCTATTTAGATGATCATATGATTTCTGGTTTTTTATTATTATTAATATGGTCAATTGTGTTGATAGTCTTCCTAATATTGGACCAGCCTTGCATTCCTGCTATAAATCCCACCTGGTCATAGTGAATTATCCTGGTGATAAACTGCTATAATCTCCTAGCTAATATTTTATTCAAAATTGTTGAATCAATATTCATTAGGGAAATTGGTCCATAATTTTCTTTCTATGTCTTGGCTTTTCTTGGTTTCGGTAAAAGCACTATATTTGTGTCATAAAAGAAATTTTGGAGGACTCCTTCTTCACCTATTTTTTCCAAATAATTTATATAGTTTTGGAATTGATTGTTCCTTAAATGTTTGATAGAATTCATTCAAAAATCTATCTGGATCTGTAGATTTTTTCCTAGGGAGTTCTTTGATGTAGTGTTCAATTTCTTTTACACAAATGGGATTATTCTTATATTTTATTTGCTTTTGTGTCAATATGGGCAATTTGTATTTTTGTAAATATACATCCATTTCACTTAGTTGGTCAAATTTATTAATATACAGTTGGGCAAAATAGCTTCTATTATTGCTTTCATTTCCTCTTCATTAGTGGTGAATTCAAACTTTCCATTTTTGATACAGGTAATTTGTTTTTCTTTCTTTTAATCAAATTAGCCAAAGGTTCATTTATGTTATTGTTTTTTTTTCATAAAACCAACTCTTCATTTTAATTATTTCAATAGTTTTCTTACTTTTATTAATCACTCATTTGAGTTTCAGAATTTCTAATTTCAGAGATTTTTAATGTTTTTTTTTCTTGCATGACCATTTCATTGATCTACTCTTTCTCCATCTTATTCGCATAAGCATTTGGAGATTTAAATTTTTTCCCTAAGTACTATTTGAGATGTACCCTATAAATTTTGGTATGTTGCCTCATTTTTGTCATCCTCTTTGATAAAATCATGAATTATTTCTTTTATTTCTTGAGTGACCCACTCATTCTTTTATGTTATTTAGTTTCCAATTAATTTTTAAACTATGTTTCCATTGTCCTTCATTACCTATAATTTTTCTTTCATCATGATCTGAAAAGGATGTAATGGGTATTTCTGCCCCATTTATTTTCCTCCCAGAGGCCTGACATATATAACATTTTTTTAAAATTCACCTGTTTAACTTCTTTCTTATTTATTTTGTGTTTAGATTTATCTAGTTTTGAGAAGGGGAAGTTGAGGTCCACCCAGTTTAATTTTGCTGTGTATTTCTTCCTATAATTCACTTAACTCCTCCTCTAAGAATTTGGATTCTATGTAACTTGTTGCATATATTTTAGTATTGATATTTTGATATTACTTTACTGTCTATGGTACCTTTTATCAAGATGTAGTTTGCTTCCTTGTCTTTTTAAATAAGATCTATTTTTCTTTTCCTTTGTTTAGGATCAGGATTGCTACCCCTGTTTTGTTTTTTTTTTTTTTTTTTACTGCAGCTGAAGCATAATATCTTATGCTCCAGCCTTTTATCTTTACTCTGTGTGTGTCGCTCTGCTTCAAATGTGTTTCTTCTAAACAGTATATTTTAGGATTCTCGTTTTTAATACACTCTGCCATCTACTTCTGTTTCATGGGACAATTCATTCCATTCACATTCACAGTTATGATTACTTTGTATTTCCCTTCATTCTATTTTCTCTTTGTTTATACTTTTTTCTTTCTCCTTTCCACCTGTCTATTCTCACCAGTGTCTTGTTTCTGACTACCACCTCCCTCAATCTTCTCTCCCTTCTCTCAGCCTCCCTTTTCTTTTCCCCTTCCCCACCTACTTCCCTATATGGTAAGATAGACTTCTTTACCCAACTGAGTGTGTGCGTGCTATTTCCTCTTTGAGCCAAATCCAATGAAAGTAAGGTTCAAACAATGCTCACCCCCTCCCTTCTTTCCCTCTACTGTAATAAGTCTTTCATGTCACTTCATGTGTTATAATTTACCCCATTCTACCCTTTCCTCTTTTCCCAATACAATCCTTTTTTTACCCCTTAATTTTTTTTATCATCACATCAAAGTCAACTTATACACACATCTTCTATGTATACTCCTTCTAACTACCCTAATAGAGATACACTTCTTAATAGGTTATGAGTATATATATGTGTATATATATGTGTATATATATATATATATATATATATATATACACACACACACATATATAAACTTAAAAGAATTATTCTTAAATTCTGGCCCACTTGCATTAGCAATACAAAAGCTTAGATTTCTTCTTAGATAGAGTCTGGACAATATTTCAGATTCTTTAAATCTCACCCACCCCTGATTGATGTTCTAATAAACTTTGTCTTTGGGTTAAAGAAGACTTGGGTCAAATTCATTTTGGCAGGACCTACATGTCATGATTTTGAGTTCCCGGCACCCCTAAACCTCTAAACCTCAACATTTTTCTGGCCTGTACAGGGAAACTGCCTAACCCCAAGTTTTCTCCAGCCAAGACTGGAAGATATATAAGCCTCCCGCCTTTTCTTGCCCTGCATTTGGGGTTGCTCTCCAAGCACCTACGAAGGGTTGGAGATGCTTTTTGGGCAGACAGTTACAAAGCTGTCTTGCACTCAGCCTGATGTTCTCAGGCTCACAGTCCACTGGTTCAGTTCAAGGCCATGGACCTAGGTACACCTTCTGCAGCATAGAGGAAAAGGACAGATGTCCTATCCAGAAGCATATGCCCAATTCTGTCAATTCTCTTGGCACTGGGGAATTGGGAAAACTGCCGATGCTTTTTGGTTCCCTGAGGCTTACTTACTCTCTTCACTCTACACCCCTGGAACTGCCTTCATGGAGGCTACAGGGAAAAGTTAGAACAGCTAAAATAATCTTAGCAGATTCTGGAGGTTTTGTGAGCGATCATTAAGGAGTTTTGAAACACCTCCTTACAATCCTGGTCACTCCTTTCTTCCACTCCCTTCCCTTGAGTCAAGAGGGTATCTTTGTTAACCCCTCTCATAGGAGAAGAGAGTTTCACCCTTCCCCCTTCACCTTCAAATTTCAAATTCAAATGAATATATATTCAAATAGATAATAACTCTTATATAAATTATAAGAAAAGTTAAGGGATGTAAACCGTTTGACCTTATTTTATACCACATTTTTATTTCTTTCCTGTTTACCTTTTTATGCTTCTCTTGAGTCTTATATTTGAAGATATAATTTTCTGTTCAGTTCCGATTTTTCTTCAGGAAAGTTTTAAAGTCCCCAATTTCATTGAATATCCATTTTTTCCTCTGAAAGATTATGTTAAATTTTGCTTGTTAGTTTATTCTTAGTTGTAATCCAATTTCCCTTGTCTTCCAGAATATCATATTCTAAGACCTTCAACCCTTTTAATTAGAAGTTGCTAAGTTCTTTGTAATACTGACCATAGCTACTTAATATTTGAGTTGTTTCTTTCTGGGTGCTTACAGTATTTTCTCCTCGACCTGACAGATTTGGAATTTGGCTACAATATTCCTTGAAGTTTTCATTTTGGGATCTCGTTCAGGACATGATTGGTGGATTCTTTAATTACTATTTGACCCTCTGGTTCTAGGATATCAGGAAAGTCTTCCTTGAAAATTTCTTGAAAGGTGCTGTCCGAGTTCTTAAATTATCTTTCTTGGATCTATCTTCCACATTGTTTTTCCATTGAGGTATTTTACATTTTCTTCTATTTTTTTTTCATTCTTTTAATTTGGTTTGACTGATTCTTGATGTCTCATAGAGTCATTAGCTCCCAGTCACCCAGCTCTAATTTTAAGGAATTATTTTCTTCAGTTAGCTTTTTGTACTTCCTTTTCCGTTTGGCCAATTCTACTTTTAAAGGGGTTGTTTTCTTCTGTCAATTTTTGTGCTTTCTTTTCCAAGCTGTTGACTCTTTTTTCATAACTTTCTTGCATAACTCTCATTTCTTTTCCCAATTTTTCTTCTACCTCTCTTACTTGATTTTTAAAATCTTTTTTGAACTTTTACAAGAAAACTTTTGGGGCCTGAGTCCAATTCATATTCCCCTTTGAGGCTTTGTATGTAGGCATTTTGACATTGTTATCCTCTCCTGAGTTTGCGTTTTGAACTTCCTCGTCATCATAGTAGCCTTCTATGGTAAGGACACTTTTGTTGTTGTTGTTCTTTGCTAATTTTTAACCTATTTCGTGAGGTACAGGGGGTATTGTCCCAAGCTTCTTGCACTGGAGATCAGAGGACAGGTCACTGGCTTTCTGTGCTGAGGCCTCAGGGCCTGGAGGCCTATTCACTGCACTGTAGTACCCTGGCCTAGTCCCTCTTGCCTATTGTGCCTTGGGTTTGGGAGCTGGCAGTTGGCCTGCTGAGGTTGGGCTATAGGCCTCACAGCTGGCCTGCTGTACCTCATCCCTGCTGAGCCAGGACTGCAGGGCCTCAGTTACTGATCCGTCCTGTGACTAAGTGTCCATTGTCTTGCCTGGACACCACCAGCACTAGGCTGTGTACCCCTTTCATTTATGTGAGACAGACCTTTCCTGAAATCTTTCTAAAGCATGTTGGGCTAGAAAACTGTTTCAGTCTGTCTTTTTGTGGGTTCTCTCAATCCAGAATTCTTTTAGAGGCTTGATTTAATATAGTTACATTGTAATTTTTTTTGGGGGGTGCGGGGACTAGGCAATGGGATTAAGTGATTTGCCCAGGGTCACATAGCTAATGAGTGTTATGTGTCTGAGACCAGATTTGAACTCAAGTCCTCCTGACTCCAGGACTGGTTCTCTATCCACTAAGCCACATAGCTGCCCCCAAACTTGTAATTTCAATGGTCAATAATCAAAAGTAACCAGATGGAAAATGTGTGAGGTCAGTTCTCCCGATGCCCTCCTTAAATAGTAGAAGATCTCAGAGAAACTTCCAGATGTCCACTCCACCACTTTCTCCAATCAGAAGCAGGGGGGGCCTTGGGTCATGAAGCATACATCCACATACACTTTATATTATACAACATTAATTATATTGTATTTATTATATTATATACGTGTGCATACATACATGTAATGTGTGTCGACATCTCAAGAATACATGGTCTCATCAATGTGAGAACTTCTTCCACCAGTGCAGACCATGATCCATCCATTATTTAATTGGTTAGTCTTCAACAGTTGCCTGAAGAATTTCACTCTATTTTAGAAAGGTAGCATGGCATAGCATATAACAATGCTTCACTTGGTCAAGAAAGTCCTGATTCAGATCCAGCTTCTAGCATTTACTATCTGAGTGAACATACACAAGTCACTTAATTTCCTTGACAGGCAGGCAACTGTATGAGTCTTATTCCCTAGATCATAGACAGTGTTGATGATTTTATTTAAAAAAAAAGTAATGTATTTGTTTCATAGATTTCTTTTTTAAAATACGCTTTGCTATCCATCTAAGGAGAAGGTTTTTGTTTTGTTTTGTTTTTCCTTATCAGTTCAAATGTGTATAAGATCAGTAGTTGGATTATTTCAAGAGGTCCAGTCATTAGCTTGCTTCTTGTTCAAACTGAATTGCAACATTTGCTACTGGCCTTCTAATGTTCAGGCTGACTTGAGCTTATTCAGACAAAAGCACATTTATCTTTTATTTGGTTCTTCATTGCATGTCTTCTCTCTTTTGATAGTCGAGTTAAGTCTCCATTATTGTCACCAATGGAAGGGAGCATGCAGCAAATATAATTCAATTATCATGTCAGTATATTCGGCTTTAGAATATGGCACTGAGCATCATATATGGGTTCTCATTGGTTTAAGAGCTAAAATAAATCTTAGAAATAACCTAGTCAACCATCTATATTAGTACCTATTTTAGTCCCCCACAATTACCTGATAGCTTATAGCATTTATACATGACACCTTGATATCTAAAATGTTGAACAAAACATCCTGAGTAAATGCTGAATAGTTCAATGGGCTTACAGTATATTTTATAGTATAGAGACTGGCTCATAAGAGTTAAGTTAAAACAGAAATTTATGCCAAAACAAATTTTGGCACCTTTTTAAATATTATTTATTTCACTTTTTCAACATTCACTTTTGCAGGATTTTGAGTTCCAATTTTTTTTATCCCTCCTTCCCCTCTCCAAGATGGCAAGCAATCTGATATAAATTATACATGTGTAATCATAGTAAGCATATTTCCACATTATTCATGATGTGAAAGAAGAATCAGAACTAAAGGGAAAAACAAAGAGAAAGAAAAAACAAAAAGAAAGTGAAAATAGCACGCTTCAATCTATATTCATTGTTGTTGTTTTGCTTTGTTTTGTTTTTCCCCTCTGGGTGCTGATAGAATTTTCCTTCACAAGTCTTTTGGAATTGTCTTAGATCACTGTATTGCTGAGAAGAGCTAAGTGTATCAAAGTTGGTCATCATGCAGTGTTGCTGTTACTGTGTATAGTGTTCTCCTGGTTATGCTCACTTCACTCAGCATCAGTTCACGTAAGTCTTTCCATGTAAGTCTGCCTGCTCATCGTTTCTTATAGCACTGTAATATTCCATTACATTCATATACCACAACTTGTTCAGCCATTGTCCAATTGATGGGCATCCCTTCAATTTCCAATTCTTAGCCACAACAAAAGAGCTGCTATCAATATTTTTGTACATGTGGGTCCTTTTCTCTTTTTTATGATTTCTTTGCAATACAACTTGTAGTGATATTACTGGATCAAAGGATATGCACTGTTTGATTTCCCTTTGGGCATAGTTCCAAATAGCTCTCCAGAATGGTTGTATCCATTCACAACTCTGCCAACTATGCATTAGTGTTCCAATTTTCCCACATCTTCTCCAATGTTTATCTTTTTCCTTTTTTGTCATATTAGCCAATCTGATAGCTGTGAGGTGATACCTCAGAGTTATTTTAATTTGCATTTCTCTAATTAATAGTGATTGAGCATTTTTCCATATAATTATAGGTAGCTTTAGTTTTTTCTTGTCACTTTTTTTTTTACATATGAGATCATGATCACCTGCACAGAATAAAATTTGTCAGAGTTCAATAAAGGCCACAACGGCCAAGTCCCCTGTTTCCATGAGAACAAGTTCTAAATCAAAAACAAGGATAGTTTAAACTCTTTTTCTCCTTCCTTTTATCTTTCAACTCATTACAGGGATGAAAGATTCCAAGGATAATAGATAGCACCTGCTTCTCCATTAGTCACTACCTTAGGACAGCTGAGAAATGAGAAAAATTTATGAGCACAAGTTAAAGATAGGACCTTTTCTATATAAAAGGGAGAAATGGGGAATTTATTTTTGCAAGCTGTTCATTCCTCTAACCCATCTAGCCCCACTAATTGTTCTGGATGCAGAATTATAGATTTGCAAGATACACCATCTTTTCCCTTCCTGAAGCCTCAGTTGCCTGTTGTGATGGGAGGGATACTGGTCTGTGCAGAGTTGTAGCTAAGGTACATAATATGTGTGTGTATGGAGGAGGGGAGTAAGGGGATAGGGGCAGGCAAAGTCAGGCCCAGCAGTAGTAGTGCCAAAAGTGTTCCTTCCCCAGCATAGGAGGACAGTGGCTGGGCAGGATCTCAGCAAAGCTCTACTGTGCCATGAGAAGTGAGGGAGAGGAATACTCAGCTCAGTATCAGGGGAAAAGCAAGGCCCCAGGAGTGGTCATTTTCCTACCTTGATACAAGACGCAGTAGCAGCACCCTCAGACCTGGAGGATGATCTCAATAACTTAGGTAAGAAGGTCAGATGTTGTTTTCAACATACCTGTTAGGAATATTCTTCAATAAATCTTATTATGTAAGCTTTGGGTGGAGAGGGCACTTCTCTCTGCTTTTCCCTATTTTAGTTGCCAACTGGCCATAAACTCATTCATTAAGAGAAATTCACTTGTCACCAAATGTAGGAATTAAAATGGATAGGAAAACTTAACTGAGGCTTTTTTTAATCTAAATGAAAATTCTTTTGAACTTAGATAAATAGTATTATCTCAACTCCTCATTTTTTAGGTGAGGGAAAAACACAAAAAGAAAAACTGGTAGGTGGATCAGATAGTGCAAAGCAGAAGAGGGCTTAGAAAGCAGTTTCTCTGAATCCATATCCAATGTTGTTTCTATTACATGAGACCATTCTGTTCTGGTCAACATTTTCATCAGAGGCTTTTTGTTGTTGGTGTTATTGTTTATTTGTTTGTTCTGCTTTTGTAGTATGTTTATTTTTAGATAAGGGCATAGGTGGAATGTTTATAAAATTCATAAATGACATAAATATGGGAAAGATAGATTTTTTTTTCAGTGACTATAGAATCAAGATCCAAAAAGATTTCAAGGACAGAATGGAACTAACAAGATGAAATTTAATGGGGATAAATGTTGAGACCTGCACTTAGATTCAAATAATTAACTATGAGTTCAGAATAAGAAAGACGAGGATAGACAGCAGTACATGTCAAAAATGACATTAGGGCTTTAGTTCACTGAATGTTCAATCTGATCCAAAAATATGACATAGCAGCTAAAAGAGCTAATGCAGTCATCACAGAGAATATTTCCACTATACTCTAGCCTGGACAGTCTAAAATTGAAGTAATCTGTCCAATTCTGGGCAGTAGGGACTTGAATAGGGACATTGAAAAACTAGGCCATTCCAAGAGTGGGTGACCAGTATGGTAAAGGATCCTGGTATGATATCAAAAGAAGAAGAAGAACTGAAAGAATTGGGGATGTTTAGTGTGGGAAAGAATAAAACTGGGAATGATAGAAAGGTGTGAATCTGTAGATGAACATAGAGCGTAGGGTGGAGAGTGATCAAATGTAACAATACATTCTAGGGCCAGAGATAGCCTTAATCTTTCCCTTGTCCCTCAGGGTCTCTCTGGGGCAATGCCTGGAACCTCACAAGGGAAAGCCAAGGGTAACTAGCCCCAGAGTGTCCTGGCCCTTTTTCTATACATGTCTTTGATTGAACCAGAGAATCTCAAAGTTGGAAGCTGCTTCAGGGCTTTAATTACTTCCCATGTACAATATTTCCAACATGTGATCATTCAGCCTCTACTTAAAAATCCCCAGTGATAGAGTGCTCACAGAGACATTATATTACAGGTTATAAGGAGAAATGGAGTCTGCATCTAAATGAATTTCATAGGGGTCAATTCCTACAATATATGGGAGCTGAGACTAGAAAACTACCTATTTCAACTCTCTTAATCTATTACTTTGCTGACTTCCTCTTTTCTGGGGCTAATCCAATCTTAGTTTAATCTTATTGACTTAGTCTGGAAACTTTCCAGCCACGGGAGGGGCAAGACTCAGACAATGTCTCATTGACAAGGAACAGAATCCACTCAAGCACTGAGAATTTTCAAAAAGGCAGTGTTGTCTAATGGAAATTAAAGATTATTATATCAGGAAATTTCTGCTCTAGTTCTTAATCTCTCCCACATTAATTATCTGACTTAAAGAAAGTTGAGATTTTCCTCTTAAAATAGGATTAATTTCCTTATCTACCTTAGGGTATAGTAAAGAAAAAAAAAAGCCCTAGATTTGGAGTTGAAACTTGACTATACCACTCACTAAATAGTGACTTTAGCCTCACTATACCTCAGCTTCCTCATATGTAAAGTGGTGACAATAATGTCAACATAGATGGCATTGATCAAGGATTGGCCTTGGAGTCAGGACAACCTGACTTGATGCCCTGCCTCTGACACATACTGACTGGGTGACCATATGGAAATTATTTAATGTTTAAGCCCCTTAGGCATCTCCTTTTATTCTGAGTTACCAGGAGAGATCTATCTATCTAGTTATATATGTATATATGTATGTATATGTGTGTGTGTGTGTGTGTGTGTGTGTGTATTCTTCCTTCTCTCCTCCTCCTGGTTTCCCTGGCCTCTTTCAAGATTCAACTCACATACTATCATCTATAGGAGGTCTCTCCTTCGCTCCCTCATTTTCTTTCTGAGGTTACCTTCCACTCATACTGTATATATTTTGAATGTATTTGCATGCTGCCTCCCCCATTAGAATGTAAGCTTCTTGAGGGCAGAGGCTATTTCTATTTTTCCTTTTATCTCCAACCTTCAGTAGAGTGTCTGGCAATTAGTAAGCACTAAAAAAGTTTGCTGATTTACTGAATTATTGACATTTATGTTGGGAGGTTCCACACTGAACGTTCCTAAAAACTAATGAAATTACAATACTCCCTCTTCTCTCAGACCCACCCCAATCCCAAGCCTTACCCCAAAATCCTGTCTTTTAATGATGCTGATTGGGCCAAATGCAATAACTTAGGGAGATCATTTTTTGGCCCACTGTGAAAATATTAGCTATTGTTACTATTTTTATTCCATAAGGATTATGAACAAAATGATGCCTGCATGCAATTACCTGATCAGCAGAACAGAACTGTCAATCCTGCCAAAATGCTTTATCTTGTAGACTTGTGTACACAGCCTAAATGCAATTATAGATTTGAACACACCAAAAAATGAAGAGTGCTATACAAATTCAAGGTATTATATTATATTTTTTCATTATTCTCATTGATTCATCATTATTCTCATTGATCAGTTTTTTATTCAGAAATGTCATTCATTTGCTTCATCTTTTTACCTTTACCCTACCTTTTTTTTGCCTCCGATCAAAAGATAAAAAACAAAATTACAAGCAATTTTTGAATTGTAATGTTTTGCTCTAGGAAGAAAAAATGAAATTGTGAGGAAAAATGTACTATTACTCAGAGAAATTTAGTTTCTTAAAATAGGCTGGCATGACACCTTTCACTAGCATTCTGATTAATGTATTTTAAATGCAAAAGATAAGGATATTAATTTTGATGTCCACATAGAGCACAAGTTTACTTACTGTCTTTTTTCTGTCAGCTTAAACAGTTGAAATAATGAAACATGATAGTTGTATAAGCTATCATACCTAAAAAGCCCATCCCCAATATTTAAATATTTTATAATACTGAATATTAATATACTAAATATTTAATACTTTAATGTAATAAATTAATATTAACAATCAATATGTAGTTCAATGTAATACAACATTTGCAGCAAATATACAATATTTATTTTAAATATTACAATATTTATGCATGACCTGATGCAGATTATTTAGGTTTGTAGGTCTTAGAGGAATAAAGCATGTTATACATATTCAAAGTTCAACCCTTACTTCTCTAGGTCTCATTTTCTTTATCTATAAAATAATTGGAGTTGTACTTCAAGATCTCCAAGGTTTCTCTTAGTGCTAATGATATCTTACTCTACTTTACAATCTTCTAATCTAGCACCTCCTTTTAAAGATAAAAAGACTGGGTCCTAGGAAGATTAAATGATTGCTCAAGGTCACAAAACAAATTAATATCAGGATTCTTACTAGAACCCAGTTATATTGACTACTACTTTAATGTATTTTGTTCAGTTATACTGTTAGATAAAGATATAATTTACATATTTGCTAATAATTAAAATGTTTTCCTTCAATTACATAGGGAGCCCAGAAGTTCATTACCCTCCTAGCTCTGCTTCTGATTTTTTGGACTTTGACACTATGCCCGTGTACACACCGGTACATTCTACAAGCCCCCCTCAAGGTACATACCTCCTTTATTATAATTAGTATGATTTGACTGATAGAAATGAAAAAATAAAATAAAAAATAAACTAAGTCAGAGGAGCCAGTTCAGACCTTTCAGTAAAACACATTTAGAGAACCTAAGTGATTTTCTAGAGGTTGACTGAGATTTGTATCACAAAAGAGCTGAAGTTGGCCTTTGGGTTATCAAACTAAAGAACTGTCTGTCCCTCTCTGCTTTCTGAGAAAATGCCACACAATAGCATTAGACTAGCAAAAGGTAAAGAACAGCAATCGTGGAGCTGTTCAGCAGAGGGCAGAGAAACAGAAAACAGAACAGTGGATGATCCCCAGCTCAGAAGAGTAATGAAATAAACCTAATGACATCACCATTCCTATAATATCAACAGGGGTCATCAGCAATCTACAACATCAGAGTAAATCTGTCAGATTTATCCTTGCCACATGTGTTCCCCAAACGTTCCCCATCACGCATGTTTTATGTTACCTGTCCTCTCCTTCAATGTTTATGTGGTAATTTATAGAAGAGTCACTCCTGTCAGTATGGAGAAAGTCTTTCTTGTCAGTTGTCTTACTATGTTACTTAATTTAATGTCTTTTTGCTTTGAATTCATGTGTTATCTGGCTGTAGAGAAAAAGAGAAATGTCATTGGTACCATGGTTTAAATAAATGTTGATCCATGTCAACAATACCTGGATTCTAGAAAACAATTAAGGGGCCCCACATGTTAGAGAGAAGCAGGTGATAGATAGATGGATAGATAGATAGATAGATAGATAGATAGATAGATAGATAGATAGATAGAT